>NC_056729.1:1139449183-1139686683 GCF_019279795.1 Protopterus annectens | reverse complement strand
AATTAAAAGAGATAGCTGGGTGCACAAGACCCAGGATAAAAAAGTGCCCTATCATGGTAGGTGCACTGATGCCAGGACTGGAAAAAATGACAGCATAGAATACTCAAAATATGGAAACATTCCTACAATGGGGCCATGCCAGGCGTAGGGGCAGGATGCCCCCCCCCACCCCGTTGTAGAAGAAAGTAGCAGTCCACAAAAATCACAAAAACTATTAGACCAAAGAAGTGCCACAAAGTAAATATGGAAAAGGAAAGCAAAAAGGGAAGTAAATAGTGTGGGAAGAAATAGCCAGGGAAATGTTATGGCTAGGCTTGAATAGGCCCTAGGGTCGATAGCCTAGTACCAACCTATGAACCTATAAGAAAGAAATTATGTATTGTTACTATTATGCAAAAAGTGCAGAATTTTCAGACACAAGATATACAAAATGATTAAGAAAGAAATTAGAGGAGAGAAAAATACTTCCGCAAGAAAAACTGTCAAAAGCTTCAAATGAAAATTTACATTAATTAATACAACAGATTTGTGAAAAAAGGTATATAGATCAAGAAATGTTCATCTGTTTGGAAAAAGAAGCATGTGAGGAAGTGTAAAAATATAAACAACAAAACCTAGAGATAGTTGAACAATATGAAAAAGAAATATGGACATGGAAAGAAAGAGAGATTTGATAACTCCATACGAATTGCAGAAGGAGTCATTACTGGGCACATTGCGAGTGCTGCGAAGAACACTTTTGGCTGACATCAACTATTGAAACTATACTAATTTCATGAACTTTAATCATACTTTGACTTGGGAATGGAGTCCATTCCATTCATAGTATTAGAAACCCAAATGATTTGGAGAAAATAAAAAAAAATTGAGCAGTTTGGAGACATCTTCAAATATTATCATGCATGTACTATCTGCACATAGAACATGGAGTTTTCAGCTTTCCTACAGATCCAATCTTTTGAATTAAATAAGTGAAGTATTGCTACTGCAAGCCTTTTTTTTTTTGTAGTTCCTGTTGAATTGGTCCACATGAGGAATATGATCAATGCTTGTTTGGAAAGAATCATATATGATATGAAGTCCTTCATTGTTCTTTTAAACAAGAGATCTCAGAGTCATGGCCCTCAAGTCACAGACAGTGTTCAAACCAGTGCATTACCTTCCTGGCAATGCTGACTACCTTTCTTTTTGTTTTGCAGAGTGTGTCTCTCAGCTGGGTGTGGTAGTGCTCACACAGCCCTCATAGTTTTTTGAGATTGAGACCCCCATTCTCCAAGTTTTGCTTTTTGTTCCTCTGGTACCTTAGCCCTGTCTTCATGCCTTTTGTCTTCTAATTATGTTTCGTCAAATAACGCTTAAGTTCCTATTTTTCTTCCAAATTATTTCTAATGTTCTTAGTGAGGACATTAGAAAGTTTATGCTGCTAGCCTTTAACATTTTTGTTAAACAGTCACTGTCACCATGACCTTAACAATCCAGGAAAGTTTTTTTTAAATATAAGATGTAGGCAGTTATCTCATGACTTATCTTTAAAGAGTTCCTTATTTATCTAAGTACATTTCTTCTAAGAACAACTGAAGGATATTATATTTATTTTATTATTTATTTATTTACATTTGTTTACTGGGAAATTCCAACTGGACACAGGTCCTTTTTCAGTGGATGCCCGGGGAGAAAAGCTCCACATCATGTACATGATAAATAGAGATACAAAGTTGGAGCAATAGTAAACTACATTACAGGTTGTTGGCTTTAATACAATAACAAAATATTGATTATCAGCAGTATATACAAGTTGCAAGTTAAGATAGTTTCTTGTTGATTATAATATTAGTAACAAAGTTGTCAGACAAGATTTTAAAGTATGTAAAGACAACTATCTAATTTTGACTGTGGTTAGTAGTGGGGGTAGTATAGTTGTGTTAAGAGTCTAGGTGGGGGGATAAGGGTGGGGGTGTTAGTCTGGATTAGAACAAGGACAAAGCCAGTGCAAATTTAACTGGAATTTGAGCGCAGTCTTGAAAAGGCTGCTGGAAGGTAGAGTAGTTATAGAGGGTGGAAGATTGTTCTAAAGTTTAGATATGGTACATGAAAATATGGCTTCTCCTGCTGAGTTTTTGGGTTTGATAACAGTGAGTTGTTTTTTTTGCTTGATCTTAGGGGCCTAGTGGAGTGATAAGGCTGGAGAAGGGTGTGAAGGGAAGGGATGTTATAGGGGTGGTTAATAGGAATTGGCGGCTTCGATATAATGCACCAAGTTTCTTGTGAACTTTTTTTATTGTGAGAGATATGTGGGTGTCAAATCTAAGTTTGTTGTCTATTTCCACACTGAGTAATTTTGTGTGTTTTGATGGAGAGATGATGGTATTGTCTTTGACGAGAATGTTGAAGTGGGGGGTGTTTTGGGTGGCTTTGGAAGGTTGGAACAGGAGAAGTTTTGTCTTACTTGGATTGAGTAGGAGCTGAGCATTAGATAGCTAGCTTTCTACAGAAGAGAATGATCCCTGTGTGATTTGTTGCAGTTCTGGTAGAGTGAGGCCAGAGCAGATGAGAGTAGAATCATCTGCATACTGTATAAGAGATGCTTGTGTGGTGGCAGTATGTAGGTTGTTACTGAAAAGTGAGAATAGCAGAGTGCCAAAGATAGACCCTTGGGAAACTATGACAGTAACTGGGAGGTGAGATGATAGGTTATCGTCCCAGATTACTGATTGCTGGCATCCATGTAGATAGCTGTGGAACCAGTTGCAGGCTGACTGTGAGATGGAGAGGTTGGGGAGAGTAGAGAGTAGTAGCTCATGAGATACCATGTCAAAGGCCTTTGAGAGATCTAGAAATACGGTAGTGGAGAACAGGTCATTGTTTTTGTGATAAAGTATAGTGTTGGTGAAGGAGAGCAGAGTGGAGGTAGTGCTGTGACATGGCGAAACAATGTTGGGTTTTGGAGAGGAGATTATTAGCTAGGAGGTAGTTGGAGACCTGGGTGTTGATACATTTTTCAAGTATCTTGGAGAGAGGGGAGAGGATAGCAATGGTAATTGGAGAGGTCGGTGAAGGGGGTGCTTTTGTGGAGGGGAATGATGTGGGATATTTTCCATATTGAGGGAACATAGCCTTCTGTTATGGAACGGTTGATTAGAATTAAAATTGGTAGGCTAGTGTATCAGCTGAAATTTTCAAGTATTCAGAGGGGAGGTTGTCAGCTACGAGTCTGGTGGGTTTAAGTTTTGACAAAAGTCTTTTTATGTTGGAGGTAGGTACTGAGGTGAAGAAGAAAAGAGGAGAGGGGGGTTTAGGGTTAGGAGTTGGGGGGCTGTTGTAGGGAAGTGTTGTTTGTTTAGGGATGTTATAGTTTCAGTGAAGTATGCGTTGAAGGATTCAGCAATACTGCTGGAGGAGGGGGGGATGGATGGCTGGGGGGTATCAATCTTCCCTGGGTAGAGGACAGTGTTAATAGTGGACCAGAATTGCTTAGGGATGTGGTTGGTAGAGTTTAGGGTAGAGTTATAGTAGAGGGATTTGTTTAATTTTATTTGATTTTTGGCTTTATTGCGCAGTTCAATGAATAATTGCCTATCTGAGTTATTTTTTGTTAGTTGCCAGTGCTCCCAGGCCTTATCTCTGGATTTCATTAGGGTTCTGGTGGTCTTTTGAAACCATGGGGCAAGCCTGGATCTGTCTTTGGCATTTCTTACAGGAGCATGGGTGATTAGGATGGAGAAGAAGGTACTGTTTAAGAAGTGGACAGCCTCATCAAGGTTGAGGTATTTTAGTGGTGACCAGTTAATATTTTACATTGAGGAGATGAAGAAGTTGGGGTTGAAGTTGGACTTGTTCCGCATTTGCCTGTGGATAATGGGCTTGAGACTGTTTGTGTGGTGCTGAATTAGGAAAGTGGGGGAGTGGTCACTAAGACTGTCAGGTAAGCAGCCTGCTAGGTAAGAGTGAGGGGCTTTGTTGACTAGGATCCAGTCAAGTAAGGTATGATTGTTAGGGTTTTTGTTGATTCGGGTAGGTGATTGGATGAGTTGCGTGAACCCATGGAGATTAAGGTGAATGGTTGGGAGATTGTTATTACAGGATAGCCAGTTGATGTTAAAGTCACCGAGAATGATGGCTTCCTGGGGTAGAGATAGAGTAGCCCAGCTCAAGAGATTTTCTAGGGATATAATATTTTGCCCTAGTAGGAAATAGCATCCTATGGTATTGATTGTTTTGTTTGGGTTTAGTATGAGATTGGCATAAAGGATTTCTTCATTGTTGTAGTGAGGGGCAGATGTGTTCAGGAGTTGAATATTGAGGTGGTGTTTAGATATCAATGCTACACCACCTCCTTTTTTGGACAATCTGTCTGTGCAAAGGATGTATTCAGGTGGAAGTATTTCCTCACTTTTGATGTGAGGTTTGAGCCAGGTTTCAGTTAGGAAGAGAATACCTGGGGAATATATGCTGATGCTGGCATGTAGTTCTTGTATTTTATTGCATATGCCTCTGATATTTAGGGACATTATAAGTAGGTCTGTTCTTTTTTGTTGGCTAGGAGTTGAGTTGTGGGGGGGTTGCTTGGACTAGGGTTTGTGGTTGGGTTGGATTTTGGAGGACCAGTGTTTGGATGGATGTCTCCAGCGAGGGCTAGTTTATAGAGGGTGTTTAGGATATGTTTTATATACATAGTAAATTGCTCATGGTATCTTAGGGATATTTTATTTTTGAATGTGTTAGGTGTTTGGTAATGGAGTGTGTGTATTGCGAGGATGTTTTTGGTGGCAGGGGTTGTGTAGTTATAGTGTAAATGTTTAAGGGAGGGTGCTGAGAGAGTACAGTGGAAGTTGCTGGGGCATGTGACTGTGGAGCCTTGGTAGGATGTAATGTGAGCAAGAACTACGCAAGTTAGGATTGTTATTATATTAGGTAGTAGCATGATTGTGTTGGATGTAGGGGGAGGGAGTGACTAGTGATGCAGCCTAATTGGTGGTAATTAGGAGTGGGGTTAAGGCCAAGAATAAATATAAAGTTACTGGGGGCAGGTGGGAATAGGGGGCAGGGAGGGGAGCAAAGTGAGTGTAGCGAACGGAGCGGGCTAGAACCCCCCAGGCTAAACAATGCAGGGTAAGTGTCTAAATAGCCAAATTGTTAGGAGTTATTAGAATCTAGTAGGGAAAAACAATCTATAGACCTGATTTCAGCTGTGTCCTTTTTGGGTAGATACATAGTTTGAAGCAGACAAAAAGTGGCTGTTTAACTACATTTCTGCCTCTGTTTTACTACTGGGTTACTTTTTTGCCAAGACCTTTATCTTGGTTTACTGATAACTAAAAAGAAAATGTTTAACTGGGGAATGTATTTACAGCTGATGGGGGTGGGGAGCAGCTGCTGTCCCTAGCCATGGGTAAAGCCAGTTATTTCTGCTTTAGACCAGGTACTTTCTACAGTAGCAGGCTAAGAGGGAAACGTAGCTAGACTCCTACAATAACTTATTTTCTTTTTAAAGCCCTTGAGTCCTTGTGGCTGGTTTCTTCACCGCAGATGTGGTCAATGGCCAAGGATTCAGCAAGTGGGGCCTGAGAAAGAACCCGTTCACAGGGACAGTGGTCACTAAATGAAAAAAATGGAGACAAAAATAATTATTACGTTAAGATCTCTGAAAGGGGAATGAGAGAGAAGTACTGTAAAAAGTAACTGAAATAATCAATTATCACCCAGGCAGGAAGGATATTGGGTTTAAGAGTAGCAGCACGTTATACTATTTGCACAGGTACAAAGTGTTTAGTAAAAAAGTCTCAGGCAACTGCTATGCATTCGCATATGAAGCCCTTGACAATATAATATACAAAAACATTGCTTGATCACAACTATCAAAAATACATTGTCCCTACAATTTTTTTGTAGGATGGTCATCGTCCCTCTATCCCCCCATACCACACACCTCAGACTTACAGAGATGTATATAGACCTATATATACTTATATAGACTTGTTTATACTAATTCACTGGTTATACAAAGTGGGGAAAAGAGAAGCTCACTATTAACACACACAGTTTTGTTACACAAAATGCATTTTCATTGTGTTTATAAGCTAACAAAGCAACAAAACCACTGTTGAGTACAATTCTGTCCATCATTCTTCCAGACACTTATGTAATAACTTTATCAAACTCCAACAACAAACACAAATGGAAAGAAAATGCCAAAACAGATAAAGCACGCTACATGTCCACAGAAGTCTCCAAAGAACCACTGCCGGAAAGAGTGCAAGCAGTCCAAAGATGAAATGAGCCATTATAATGTTGCCTCAACATTGTTGCAATATAATGATACAGCAACAACTTAGCTACTGTAAATATAGCAGTCATTTAACAAAATCTGACAATAGTAAATGCCAATATATCCTAGTCCAAATATTCAGCAACAATTCTATCATATGACCAGCATGCATAGAAACTCCTCCAAAATGACTGAGTATAACCCTCATCTTAGAAATAGATCATGAAATGGAATACTGTCCCAAATTGCTGGAAAATAAATTAATACAGACATCCTCCTTTATCTTTTTTAGAGTGGTATACAAAAACAGTTCCGTTTAATGGCATATTGCAACAAATAATACAATTAACATATCCATCCTCCTTAAAGTAGTCTAAACCATATAATTCCACAGAATTGTATAATGCCCAGGAGAAAAGCAGGGAGAACAATAGTCCTATAGAAGCTACTTACCAAGAACAAAGACAAAATGGCTGATAATGGTGTAAAATGCATGAATAAAATGTAGAAACTGATACAAAACCAGTGTACAACCTGTAAAAGAGTGCAGAAATGAACTGAATTTGTCCATAAACAGTTATCTTTGGCCATGAACACAGTAACAGTTTGTATTTTCTGACAAACTTGTGATCATGTTACCACAAAACTGATCGCATAAGCCACTTAAAGTTTAGGCTAATTGGCAACTTAATTATTTAAACCAGAGTTCTTTGAGAGTTTGTAATGTTTTGATATGTAACTTAACTTATAGCTTGGTACAACAATGCTGATTTATCACCAAGACAATGAATTATTTATCTAATAGTGAAAAGTAATACTTCAAATGTATGTTAACTAAGTAAAAAATAAGCTGTTTCTTTATACACTTGATTACTGTAAGCTTCAGAGTACTTGGTAAACCAGTATCTTACGTGAGAGATAAATGAATGATTTTTGAAAGACATCAAAGGAAAGAGTAGCGGAAAGAAACATGTACAAAATAATCCTCGCAATCAGACACCCTAAAATGCAGATAAGTCATTGCAAATTCATATGCTATGTTTGTCTGTCTTGGAGGGTTACTCAAGTAAAACATGCCTGACTGAGATGAAAACAGATTGGAGAAAGAGGAAAACAAGGCTAAGAATAAGAACCATCACAGACAAGAATAAAGTTAAATCAGCACATTGGCACACTGCAGTGTATTTTGATGTCTGGTGAAATATTTTTGAGAATGTGATATTCTTTATGAAATGGTGATTATCTGCAACAACTTTTACATGGATGCAAAAGGTACTAGAGTAAGTCTTTGTTTCTGCTCTTACATGATTCTCGCATATTATTTGCTACCTGGTTAAGGATACCAGCAAATATTCTGAAGTGTAAGTGAAGCAGCTGTTCAGTGATTTACCATTACATGGTAATGGCAGCTATAAAACTGTTATGAAGATTGATATAGCACTGCCTTAGCAATGGAGAGCTTACATTTGAAACAGTTCTTTGTCAATCATATCACACAATTTGTACATTTACTGTAGTGTTTTAAGCAGTAACTTGAACATGTTCTAAGAAGTTAAAAAATCTTAGATAAATAAATATTAATATGATGAATTGTTTCCTTGCCGCTAAGTGTTTTAATTCAGGCTGAATCAATGACATTATATTATATACTTAGGCCCTGACAGTTCATTGTAGAACTATATACCATGACTTGTCCTGTTTAAATTCACAGTCAACATTGTAGACAATGTTCTGCAGATGAGATGTCTTCTGCAGTGTCAGAATGGGTGACTCCAGTGCTTTAGAAAAGACCGTAGACAATGTTCTGCAGATGTCTTGTGCAGTGTCAGAATGGGTGACTTCAGTGCTTTAGAAAACACTGTAGACATGTTCTGCAGATGTCTTGTGCAGTGTAGGAATGGGTGACTCCAGTGCTTTAAAAAACACCATAGACAATGTTCTGCAGATGTCTTGCACAGTGTCAGAATGGGTGACTTCAGTGCTTTAGAAAACACTGTAGATGTTCTGCAGATGTCTTGTGCAGTGCCAGAATGGGTGACTCCAGTGCTTTAGAAAACACTGAAGACAATGTTCTGCAGATGTCTTGTGCAATGTCAGAAAGGGTGACTCCAGTGCTTTAGAAAACACTGTAGACATGTTCTGTAGATGTCTTGTGCAGTGTCAGAATGGGTGACTCCAGTGCTTTAGAAAACACTGTAGACATGTTCTGCAGATGTCTTGTGCAGTGTCAGAATGGGTGACTTCAGTACTGTAGAAAACACTGTAGACATGTTCTGCAGATGTCTTGTGCAGTTTCAGAATGGGTGACTTCAGTGCTTTAGAAAACACTGTAGACATGTTCTGCAGATGTCTTGTGCAGTGTCAGAATGGGTGACTCCAGTGCTTTAGAAAGCACTGCAGACATGTTCTGCAGATGTCTTGTGCAGTGTAGGAATGGGTGACTCCAGTGCTTTAGAAAACACCGTAGACAATGTTCTGCAGATGTCTTGCGCAGTGTCAGAATGGGTGACTTCAGTGCTTTAGAAAACACTGAAGACAATGTTCTGCAGATGTCTTGTGCAGTGTCAGAATGGGTGACTTCAGTGCTTTAGAAAACACTGAAGACAATGTTCTGCAGATGTCTTGTGCAGTGTCAGAATGGGTGACTTCAGTGCTTTAGAAAACACTGAAGACAATGTTCTGCAGATGTCTTGTGCAGTGTGAGAATGGGTGACTTCAGTGCTTTAGAAAACACTGAAGACAATGTTCTGCAGATGTCTTGTGCAGTGTCAGAATGGGTGACCAGTGCTTTAGAAAACACTGTAGACATGTTCTGCAGATGTCTTGTGCAGTGTTAGAATGGGTGACTCCAGTGCTTTAGAAAACACTGTAGACAGTGTTCTTCAGATGTCTTGTGCAGTGTGAGAATGGGTGACTTCAGTGCTTTAGAAAACACTGTAGACATGTTCTGCAGATGTCTTGTGCAGTGTCAGAATGGGTGACTCCAGTGCTTTAGAAAACACAGAAGACAATGTTCTGCAGATGTCTTGTGCAGTGTCATAATGGGTGACTTCAGTGCTTTAGAAAACACTAAAGAAATGAGAAGGTAATTTTTTCTGTGAAATGCTAGTAAGCTTTGTTTAGAAAATATTAGCATGGCAGCTTGACAATTAGCGTTGTTGCCTCACATAAGACGCTATCCGGGTCGACTCTAGGCTAGAGCGTCATCTGCATGGAGACATGCGTGAATGGGTGTTCCTTCATTGAAGGTTGTGCGTCAGGGCTGGCAACTCGGTATGTAAAAATCAACTGCCAATCATTAGCAGACCGGAGTTCCACTGTGGCGACCCCTAACTGGGAAAAGCCGAAAGACACAACAACTACAGCTGGAATGGTAAGGTGAAGTATTACAATTTCTTAACAGAACATTGTGCCTGGATATCACTTAACTCCACCTCCAAACTGTTTTATTTTAGTGGCATTATTGTAGTACAGTATTTATAGTCTTTGTATCTTTTCAGTACTCATCACCATTGGTGAGTAAAAGCACTTAGTTTGTCTTCTTTATTTTAATCTGATTATAATAAATTTGTTGATATTTCAATTAAAGATTGGTTATTTTACTCATGCTCTGAACAGAAAGTGGAAGTTAGGTGATTCCTTTGAATGGTAAGTCCCTGCTGGCAGCTGGAAAAGTGCTGAAAGTACAAATAGTGTACTTTGGACATGTGTTACACTCTGTAGTAGAAACAAACACACCGCATTAGAAGTACAGCTAAGGATGTAACAAGGCTTACTAGGTATACTCAATTAGGTTAGCTTTTTCTGAGTACTTCAAAAATTATGTGGGTTACAGAGTCCAAACAAAGTCTGTAACTTAATAAACTAATCCTAGAACAAAATATGTATTTAGGTTTCTTAGTGAAATGCTAGTTCATTTGAAAAAAAAAAAAACATTTGGTTTGTACTTTTATAGAGCAACAACTGAAATTATGCAAAATTTCTTTCATGAATTGCAGCAATGTGATTAAAGATATGCTTCTTCTTTTGGCTTTTCCCGGTTAAGGGTCGCCACAGCGGATCACCTGTCTGCTCATGACTGGCAGTGGAGTTTTATGGTGTCGAGTTGCCAGCCTGGCGCCCAACCTTCCACAGAAGGCACACACTTGCACGCACTCATGCCTAGAGCTAATTTAGAGTGTCCAATCCACCTACAGCATGTCTTTGGGAGGAAACTGGAGCACCCGGAGGAAACCCACACAACCACAGGGAGAACATGCAGACTCTGCACAGAAGGCACCCCAGCTGAGAATCGAACCGGAGAATCTCTTGCTGTGAGGTGGCAATGCTAATCTCTGCACCACCATGGCCACGCTGATAAAAGATATGCTATAAAAAATGATTTAAATTACACTTTTATACATGAAAACTATTACTTTATGTCAAGTATTGGGCATACTATATAATACACAACAGTCATCACAGGCATTCTGAAACCTACCTTATGCTTCTTTTTTCTATAACCATAAATATCTGTCCCAGAAGCAAGTGTATACAGAATATTGAGACTAAGCACTCATTAGCAGTCCTTTCCTGTGAGCATACGCACATAGGTTCATAGGTTCATAGGTTTATACTAGGCTATCTGCCCTAAGGCATTTATAAGCCTAGCCCAAATTTTTGTGGCTTACGCCACCTTATATGAAAAAAATACTGTGCCCATTAGTTTGTTGTGCCTCTATCCAGCAGTGACACAGAGATGATTCCCGGGGTAAACCTACGATCTCCCATCCACAGGTCTAGATTTCTCTTGAACAAAGTCAGAGAGGTGCTCTGCCTCACATGGACCGGGATTTTATTCCACAGCATAGGGAGTCTCTGAGTGATAAATCTATCCCTCCAGCATGTCCTATTTATATCCGTGCTAAGGTTTAAGTCGCTTGCTCTAGTGGTTTTGCTGGATTTGGATTTTTTGAGGTGGAGCATGTCCATTAATTCCGGGTTGGACATGGCCTTGTATGTCAGGCACATGTCACCTCTGAGCAGACGGTATGCGACTGAATAGAGCTGGAGTTTCTTCAATCTGGCAGCATATGACAGATTTTGGAGTCCCTTTATCCTTTTGGTGAGGAACTTTTGGGGTCTCTCCAATTGCTGCAGAAGTCGGGTGAGATACATCCCGAATGGGGCATTGTACTCGATCATTGGTCTGATAAGTGAAGAGTACAGGGAACAATGACCTCACTAGATCTGGATGTGAATCCCTTCATGATCAGGTGGGCAATGTAGAAGGTCTTTCTAACCACTTTAGCAATGTGAGTGTCAAAAGAAAGGCCACTGTCAACCTGGGTCCCCAGGTCCCTGATAACCTCTTCTGTGCTTAGTGGATTGCCACCTATATGGTAGCTTGGGGTTACCTTGTTTTTCCCGAAGGGTATGACTATACATTTTTTGGCGTTTAACTTCAGGCCATGGCTCTGGCACCAGCTATCTGTTTCAGTGAGTCCCTTCTGAAGGATATCCGTGTCCGATGCACTTTCCACTATGGCCCAGTTTGCAGTCGTCTGCAAACTTTGTCAGCCAAAGTCCTCCCATGTTGGCCTGTACTTCTGAGAAGTAGATGCCAAACAATAGGGGTCCAAGGACCAAGCCCTGTGGGACACCACTTGTGACCGGCTTGGAGTCTGACACAGCGCCAGCAACTCTAACCCTGTGGGTTCTGTCCTTAAGCCAGTTTGCAACCCATCTTGTGACATATGGGTTTACATTTAAGCTGGTAAGTTTTTCTACAATACCCGAGTGGGGTATTGTGTCGAAAGCCTTTGCAAGGTCAAGGTAGGCTGTATGGACTGCCTTTCCCTCATCAATGGCCTTGGTGACTGTTTCGAAGAAGTCAACCAAGTTCAAAAGGCATGATCTTCCCTTGACAAAGCCAAACTGGGTCGGGTCCAATGTCTGCAAGTCCCCTATATCTTTGTTTATGAGCGACGGCATGCACAGATGTTCTGAAGAGAATACCTACAAAGACTCATCTATGTTTTGGGAAGTCATATGCTCAATAACACCAGAACCTCATATACGTAGCATATTGCACAGAACTTCCACTGACCAAAGTAAAGCAAACGTAAATAGTTACTCACTATACTATAGTAGCAAGCAGAATCCATTAAAAAAAAAACAGGAGATACCAGAGAACCAAACCAAACTGAAAAGCCCATAAGGCAGATATTACAACCTGGCTACACTAAACATGTCATAGCATAGTAAATAGTGACTTAATTGTACACAAATCAGAGAACAACATAGACTCATATCTCAACTGTCCCCCCTCATACAAAGCTTATGAGAGTGTCATACCTGTCAGTGGCCAAATACTGGGACATCACAACTATATAAAAAAAGGACTAAGGCTAATTATGATATGCTTATTGTTCATGTTGAAATGAACAATGTAGCAATTAACATAACAGAAGTTTTTTATATTATCATTGCTACTATGTAAAACTGAAATGAAACTCTGTGGAATATAATGATTTCCAGGATCTATGTCTTCTGTTTTCTTTGTATACCATTTTTTATACCTTGTAAATGATAATTACTGTTTGTGTGACCTTGCATTGTATTGTATTGCATTATATGACATCTTGTACGATTTGATAGCTGTGAAGCTTTTCTCGGTTGACCTCTGCTGAAAAGGGGCCCTTCATGGTCCAGTCGGACTTTCTTGTAAACAAATGTTAATTAATTAATAAATAAATGAAACAAGGTCTTTATCTTCACTCGTGGGTATGTAAGTGGAAATGGTGGGGTAGGATTATTAAAGATCCTTGCAAGCATGGGGAAAAAAATCTACATAGCATACTCTTCTCAGCACCCTGTATGACACTTAGATATCATGGAATAAATAAATTAATAAATGAAACAAGGTCTTCACTCTTGGGTATGTAAGTGGAAATGGTGGGGTAGGATTATTAAACATCCTAACAAGCATGGGGAAAACATCTGCATAGCATACTCTTCACAGCACCCTGTATGACACTTAAATATCATGACAAAGTATTCCCATTCAAGTCACTGGATAACAATGGGGTTTCACAGACAGGGGATTGTCAAGGCTTATTAGCCTTTTAAGAGCAGAGTTATTTAACTTTGACAGGCTTCACCTCTTTCCCCAGGCAGTGCAAGTACTGAACAGGAATTTTTCCATCATCTTAGTGCCTTTTTGTTTAAACATTCAAATTCCGAAAAAAAGAAATGAAAAATATATAATACAGAAAAAAAAATCAGACGTGAAGGTAATTTTGCTGAACGTCAAAGCCTTGGTAATAAAGTGGATGATTTAGAAACATTTATTTTCTTGAAGGATGTTAATAGCCATACCATTACTGAAATATGATTTAAATATTATAATCAGGAGACAATAAAATCAATCACGAGACGGCAGCTTAGCGCTTTCACTCACTTTAATGCAATTGAGCTTTTTCAGAAAAATTGCCTCACACACTCCATTCATTTAAATATAGCGTGTCACTACATCACATGACTTAAACCTTAATTAATCAGTATAAAAATATATAAATATAAAAATATAATTATATGTTTATATATAACTTTACACACATAAAAATCTATGTTTTGTTGTATAAAAGAACATTTCAATAATATAATCTCAAACAAACTAAAAATAATAATAATAATTATCTAAGCTTTGCTATTAACAAAAAACACTTGATATTGATAGTGCCGTTAAGGCCAGGTGTTTGATCAGCTATCAAAGGTATTTGCCATAAACTTTCACGACATTCAAGTAATGTCTTACAATCCCCTGTAAATAAATCAGAATTAACTCTCTCTAACACAAAAAAAAGAAAACTTCTTAAAAGAGGGACAAATACTAGCATGAACTGCCAAAGCATTGGTGATGTCTTTCTTTTTTGTGACCAAACAATGCTCATAGATCCTTTTGTTAAGGGCTCTAATAGTCTTGCTGATATAAAAACAGTCACAAGTCACATTTGGCACAATAAACAACATTTGTGGTATTGCAGGTGTATCAGTCTTTAGCCCAAAAGATTTTACCAATGTGTTTGAATTCAATACAGGAAACATTACTAATGAACCTACATTGTTTACATCGTCCACATGAAAAACTACCTAAAATATTGGATTTTGTGACTGAAATCATACTTTGTTATTTTCTATTATTGACTTAATATTAATACTCTTTTTGTAAGTAAAGAGTGGCTTGTCCCCCACAATTGTGACTAATTCTATATTCCTCATCATGGCTTTCCAATAACCCAAAATAATACTTTTAATATGTGCCATCTGATTACAAATAGGAATAGGAAAGGCAAGAGAAAAATTGTTAACATTTCTATGTGGATCAATCAAGTCAGTGTTCCTTTCTCTGTCTCTAATTTTCAAAATAGGACAAGCTGTAGTGTCTCTAAGCCCTAAAACTTCCTTAACTATTTTAATTGTCATAGCCTCTTTGTACAAAAAACTGCATGAGTTTCTGTACTTCAGTGGCAAAAACTGATTGTTCACTGGTTAACCTGCTAAGGCGTATAAACTGGCCTTTGACAACCCCACTTTTCATTTGACTAGGATGCAGACTTTCTTTGTGTAAATATTGGTTTACAAAGGTGGTCTTTCTAAAAATCTGACTCACAAAACATTGAGATGGAATGTCATATGTCAAATGTACGTCCATAAAATCAGTGGACTAACCAAAATCTCCAACTGTAAAGCTTAAAAAATCAGTAGTGTGATTTAGGTGCTCAACAAAAGCCAAGAAACTAGCCCGATTCTCCTTCCAAAGAAAGATCAAATCATCAGTGTAACGTCTGTAAAACAGAATGTTATTCAAATAAGGGGGAATGTATAGATGTTTCAGTTCCCAATTGGCCATAACTAAATTGGCAAATGAATGGGCTACCCTTGACCCCATTGCTACTCCAGATGTCAGTTAAAAGAAACTGTTACCAAATCTAAAGAAATTGTTGGTTAGAATCTATTCCATCAAAGTACAAACTGTACTAATGATATTATTTTCAAAAGACGTATGTTGCGTTAAATACTCCCTTAAGTATTCCAGCACAATTTCTTGATCGATGCTAGTATACAATGAAGTGACATCAAGACTAGCAAAACAAGGGGGGCGTGGCCAAGGATGAACACAGGATAGCAGCAGATTTCTTCAGCTCCACCAATTTCATTACATTGACAGGAATTAATTACTTAAAAAATTAATTCTTGAAGTAATTTTCTTTCTAAATATGTTTGTTTTATATAGTTCTTGAACTATATCTAAAAAAGAAAGGAAATCTTAATAATATTCCTGTCAGAAATTACTTTGGAAATTTTCCTGTCAATTTATCAGTCTGAAATGAGTTCCAGTAAGACAAATTCTCAAGACTCCAGCATCAAGAAAGAACTTCAGTCTCTGATAATTATAGTCCAGCAACTTACTGCTAAGATGGATAAAATGGATACTAAAATAGACACTTTCATAGAAAAAACTACAAAACAAATAGACTTGTTACATATGGACCTGCAACAACAGAAGATCCAGATGACAGGCATAGAAGAAGCTGTGAATGACATGGAAAATAGAATACAAGAAGAGGAAATCAACATTGAGTTTCTGCTGAAACAAAATACACATTTACAAACAAAGCTGGATGACCTGGAAAACAGATCTAGGCGCAATAACGTTAGGATTTTTGGACTGCCAGAAAATATTGAAGGTAACAATATTACTTCTTTTTTAACAACATGGCTCCCTAAAACTTTAGATTTACCAGAAGCATTCTCTTTTGGTATCGAAAGAGCACATAGATCTATAGCTAATACTAACTCTAACAAAAACTATCCTAGATCAGTTATAGTTAGATTTCTATCATCTTTTGATAAAGAGATGGTTCTTAAATCTGCTTGGGCTAAAGCTCCTGTTAAGATTAATGAAACAACTGTGCGTTTTGACAATGACTATTCTTCCATGGTATTAGCTAAAAGAAAAGTTTTTCTGCCACTAATAAGGGAGCTTAAAAAAGCACAGTTTAAAACATACCTTCTGTTTCCTGCCAAGCTTTAAATCTTCCTTCCTGATGGTCCTAAAATTTTCGATGACTTAGACTCTGCTTTACTGTTTATCAAAAATAAGATTTTGGAAAAAATAGAAGAAATGGAATGGGCTAGTCCTTCGTTAAAGAGACTGGCAACTGAAACTTCATGGAAGACTTCAGAGAAGAAGAAGAGACTAAAAAACAAATGATTTGTACTATGTTTTTTTTCTCTCTCATCATTTTATTTTATTATTAATCTTTTTAAATATAGTTCCTGCATTTCCAAGAAGCAACAAATATTTTGAAAAAGATTTAATCAAAGTTATTCTCTGTGTGCAAAGAAATGTTTTGTTTCATAACTAGTCAAAATATCTGGAGATTTAATGGCAAGTTGTGATTTAACTTGTTTCTCTTTCTGAAGAGGAAAAATAAGGTCAGTAATTTGATACATTTTTTTTTCCTTTAAAAGTTTATTGTTCTTCAAATGCTATTCCTAATTATACTTTCTTGATTGCACTGCTTATGCTTGTTTGTAAATAATCTGTCATGCTTTAACCAATAATAATTAGAACTAAATAATAGTAAATAATATGTTTTATTTTTAACTCTATTAATATAAACAGTAAGTAACATTCTATTGTATATACTAATTATAGCTTTCTCTTACATTTTTTTTTATTACTGCCTTACACCCTTTTACTTTCTACTCTCTTTTCTTTTCTTTATTAATATATAGAAATGCTTTTGATCATATAGACACAGTAAATAATAAGATTTGCATAGGAGTTGAGTTGGGACAAAAATGTTGAGTTTTGTTACTTATTAATAATTTTGGGCTTGATTTCACTTACATAGAGTCTGTAATAACCTGTAGAATGCATTGTGAAGGTTTTGTCATGTTTAGATGCATTTGCACTGCTAAATGAATGTTTGTCACTAGTTTTAATAAGTTTCCGCCAAAATGTTAAGAGAGACAATCTGGGATGTGGGCTGTCTCATGCACAGTGTCCATGAGCTACTTCAAAAGCTTCAACTCTCAGAATTCTGACAGAGAAGCTGAAAGCAGCTAGTCTCACCTTTGACCTAGATATCACACTGACACATCACAGATACAGGAATGACACTACCTAATTATACATTCTTGATTACACTGCTTATGCTTGTTTGTAAATAATCTGTCATGCTTTAACTAATAATAATTAGAACTAAATAATAGTAAATAATATGTTTTATTTTTAACTCTATTAATATAAACAGTAAGTAATATTCTATTGTATATACTTCTTATAGCTTTCTCTTACATTTTTTTTTCTGCCTTACACCCTTTTACTTTCTACTCTCTTTTCTTTTCTTTATTAATATATAGAAATACTTTTGATCATATAGACACAGTAAATAATAAGATTCACATAGGAGTTGAGTTGGGACAAAAATGTTGAGTTTTGTTACTTATTAATAATTTTGGGCTTGATTTCACTTACATAGAGTCTGTAATAACCTGTAGAATGCATTGTGAAGGTTTTGTCATGTTTAGATGCATTTACACTGCTAAATGAATGTTTGTCACTAGTTTTTAATAAGTTTCCCACCAAAATGTTAAGAGAGACAATCTGGGATGTGGGCTGTCTCATGCACAGTGTCCATGAGCTACTTCAAAAGCTTCAACTCTCAGAATTCTCACAGAGAAGCTGAAAGCAGCTGGTCTCACCTTTGACCTAGATATCACACTGACACATCACAGATACAGGAATAGCAGATTAATAATATGTGTTAAAAACCTATGCCCCAAACATATAAATTACTATAACTCATTTAATTCATCTGATTGACAAGCATAAATAATTTTATAACTCTATACTGGAAGAAATTGTCATGTGATATATTTTAAAGCAGTAGTATAGCATGTTTGTAAAATCTGGTTACTAAAATGTGTTTGCTGTGCATTATTTTGTATAAAGCAGACAGCTTTATTGAAGGGACAGCAATGTAAGATGGTGCTCAGTAAAGATACAACTCAGTGAGATCAGATATATATATATATATATATATATATGTATGTGTGTGTGTGTGTGTGTGTGTATGTGTGTGTGTGTGTATGTGTGTGTGTGTGTGTTTGTGTGTATGTGTGTGTGTGTGTGTGTGTGTGTGTGTGTGTGTGTGTGTGTGTGTATGTGTGTGTGTGTGTGTGTGTGTGTGTGTGTATGTGTGTGTGTATGCATGTGTATATATATATATGTATAGGTGTATATGTGTGTGTATGTGTGTATGTATGTATATATATACATATATATATATATATATATATATATATATGTGTGTGTGTGTGTGTGTGTATGTGTGTGTATGTAGATATGTATATAAATGTTTCTGAGAATCTGCTTAACTATGAGTATGATTTATAACAATTTCTATGCATACAATATTTTATTCTATTGGCAATAATGAGTTTGAGTAAATGCTCATATACAAGCAATTCAAGGTTTTTTTTGGAAGCTGTTAACTGTATTTACATGACAGAAAATAGATGCATCCTAATATATGTAATGTCTGAATCATATTAGCCAAAGTTTTTGATTTAAATGAATGTTAGAACTTATTTTTCTCTCCTCTTGATTTCTAACATCAAGATTATTTGAATGCTATTTGCATACAAGTGTTTTATATTACATGGATGTATATAGTAGTATGAACATTTAAAAAAAAAAAAAAAAAAAAAAAAAAAGGTTTGTTTTAGTTTATATGATGCTGTTTTACCAAATGTGTAGTCTTGTCTTGCTAGATAATTGAATTGAAAACTGTTAACTTCAGTTAAATATAACTAGTATTAAATTAATAAGGTGGTAGCTGACGTACTGCTGCTTAGGGTAGGGGGTTAACTTGAGTGGTAAATACTACTCTAAGTTGGAGTTTACAACTCCAGGCTGGATGCAAGGTTTAATCCTTACATTATTTTCACTTGTTCATTGTTATTTGTATATAGTTTTGACATCCACAATATATTTTGTACATTCATTGTCACTACAAACAAAATTGAATCCTATACGAAATCCCATAAGAGATTCAATAAATACAGTTATATTTAAAGGTACACCTAAAGGAGGAGATGTAACATTACTTATCTTGTTATTTGTTATTTTGATCATAAGATTCTTAAGTTTTAAAAATGCCAAATGACATCTTTAAAAGGAATTTCTTTAAACATTAATGGATTGAATAATCCATGTAAAAGGGCAAGCCTAATAAGATACATTAATTTACATAAGGCCAACTTAGTCTTCCTACAAGAAACCCATCTCTTGAAAAAAGATATTGATAAACTAGCCACAAACAAATATACAGTATTGGTTAGTTCAGAGCACACTCAGAAAAAAGAGGAGTGGCTATTTTATGGAATAAAAGTATGCCCATTCCTAAAACCATTAAGTCTTATCAGGATGACAAAGGAATGTTTTGTATGGTTACAATACAAATTAATGGGAAGACTTACACTTTAATTAATGTATATTGGATACCTGGAATTGGTATTAATACAGTGAAACATCATCTTGATAAGATCATATCATTCTCTATAGGAGATATTATTTTAGCTGGTGATTTTAATTGTATACTACATGAAAGTGATACTACCACTATAGGAAAGAGAAGAATTACATCTAATGCAAAACATTTAAAGGATTTTGCTAATTCTTATCATTTGAATGATATTAATAATCAGATAGATTCAAAATCATTACCATACACTTTTTTTCTAACAGATACAAAATTTATTCAAAATAGATAGGGTCTTTATTTCTTACCAGATGGTAACAGATTTAATTAATTCCAAAATCATTTCATGTCCTATATCTGATCATAATTCAATTGTTTTTGAATTCATGATAAAAATACTCATAATGTTCAGATCAAAAGGATACCAGCATACTTAACTCAACTAAAAGACTATAAAGAATATATACTTTCAGAAGTAAAACATTTTTAAGACATAAATAACACTCCTGAAGTCTCCATTGTTTATGTTTGGGATGCCTTAAAATCATATCTATATGGACAAAGTATCAGATGGTATAATAATAAAAGGAAATCTTGGGATAAGGAATTGTTAGATATTCAAAGTAAATTAGACTCTTATAAACATAATAATAAAGAAAATATTATGGCAAGAAAGTTATTGAAGAAATAAACAAACTAAATGAGAAATACAAAGAAATTTTAACTCATAAAGTTAAAATAACTTTAGAGAAATTCAAGTTTTTGTCTTATTCAATAAGCCCCAAATACTTACATAGACTTAAAAATAAAACAAAAAGGTTGAATAAACAAAACCATATCAAAGAAATCTTTTCTCTAAGGAAAAAGAAGAATGTTTCTAGTATACCAGAAATACTAGATGAATTTAGAAATCACTTTCACAAAATTAACCATAATAATATTAACATGGAACCTAAAGATAAAATAAAGGAGTTTATAACCACAAATATGAATAAAAGCTTAATAAACAACAGATTAAACTATTGGACAAGAGTATTTCATATACAGAAGTTATTACACAAATAAATAAGCTTAAATCAAACAAAGCACCGGGTAATGATGATATTATACCAGAGATATATAAAATCCTTTCTAAAAATACATATTCATTAATACATAAGGTTTTTATTTTGGCCCAAACTGAGTTAATAACCCCCCCATCTTGGCAATATACATTTATTTCGCCAATTTTAAAACCTAATAAAGATCCAACTAGATGTTCTTCGTATCGGCCCATCTCATTACTTAATGTTGATTATAAAATGTTTATGAATATCTTTGCTGATAGATTGAAGACAATCATTCCGGCATTATAGATATAGATCAGACAGGCTTCATTGTAAATAGAAATACTTTTGATAATATAAGAAGAACTTTAACATTAATAGATTTTGCAAATAGGAAAAAGAAAGATTTAACACTTATTAGTCTTGATATAAGTTCAGCATTTGATTCAGTAAGTTGGGACTATCTGTTTACCTTAATGAAGTGCACAAACTTCTCGGATGCATTTGTAAATCTAATTGAACATTTATACAAAGGAACCTTGGCTTATATTAAGGTAGGAACATATGTTTCACAAAAAATACCCATTCTTAAAGGTACAAAACAAGGATGTCCACTTTCTCCACTATTATTCACTTTAGTAATGGAGACTTGGGCTAATTTGATCAGAAACAGTACTGACATAGAGGGTTTTGAAATAGATGAAAATACAACATCCAAAATTCAACTTTTTGCAGATGATGTTCTAATTACATCAGCAGGATCTAATTCTTCTATACAGTCTCTATTTGATAACATGATGAATTTTAAAAGTATTTCTGGTTTAATATTCAATGAAGAAAAAACTAAAATACTACCTATATATACACGAAAAAATATTCTCATTAGTGATTTTACTAAATATGTACCCAATTCAGGTCAGATAACTTATTTAGGTATAATACTATCTAAAGATATTAAATCTATTATATATAATAATTATAATACCTGTTTTCTTAATATACAAAATCTTTTTAATACATGGAATAATATGTTTTTTACTGTGGAGGAGCGACTTACAATTATTAAAATGATAATATTCCCCAAGATTTTATACTTAATACAATCAATAATACTTCCACCTACAAAAATAATTATCAAGAAACTGAACACACTAATGTTAAATTTCTTATGGGCACCTAATAGACCTAGGATTGCATTAAAGAAACATACTAATAGCTGGTCTC
This sequence comes from Protopterus annectens, assembly GCF_019279795.1. Taxonomy (NCBI): domain Eukaryota; kingdom Metazoa; phylum Chordata; order Ceratodontiformes; family Protopteridae; genus Protopterus; species Protopterus annectens. Next base: position 1,139,664,610 of record NC_056729.1, on the reverse strand, counting down.
AAGGGGGTATTTCTTTTCCAGACTCTAATTTATATACTATCTCTTCTATTGTATAAGTTATTACTTTATTAATAGATCAGTCATATGTCACAAAATGGAAAGATTATTGGGAGCTAATTAGTATACACTTCATGAAAATCTCCTTAACACATAAAAATATGATTGTAAATAACTCCATGTTATGGTTACTAAAGGAATTTTGTACTTCACCTATTACACCTAAACATATGGTTTGTTACCCATTAAATATTATTATTAGTTATCGTAACTTTATATTCATACACCCTAAGTATAGGGGATGGAATTTTATTGTATTTCCTATAATGTATACTCAGGGTATGCTTTTGTCATCTACTTCTGAAGGAACTCATTTAGCTATAGATAATGATCTAAAATACTGGTATCAGTTGATATCTGATAATAAAGTTAAAAATCTAGATTTCTTAAAACAAGAATTTGATCTAAGAGAAACTTGCTGGTTAGAGGTTCAGACCTTTAGACAACATCTCATTAATAAAATAGATTTAATGTCTATAACTGTTAAAGAATCTATTCCAACACTGATTGATTACTTGATATTAAATTTACAACATAAAGTTTCTGATAAAGGTAAACTTTCATACATACATAAAGTTATCAGACAAGAAACTTTTACAGTGTAGATTCATACTGGAATTATTTCACTTCTATTAATGGTGACCCACCAAATCAACAAGATAAACAATATATATTGGAATCTGCTTATAGAACTACGTCTTCTATTGTCTGGAGACTTTATACATGGAAATTTTTACATAGATCTTTTATACACCTTTGATGATGAATAAAATAAATAATAAAGATAATCTATGTAAGAGATGTAATGTAGAAATTAATGCTGACTGGGCTCATATGTTTTATGACTGTATAAAATTGAAAGAATACTGGAAGTCAATTAATGAATTTTTGCAGGCTCTTTTTACAGATAATTTCATTATTTCTAAATCTCTTATATTATTCAACACACCTGTACCTCAAAGTGTTAAAAGGTTAAGCTTCCCTTGTTATGGTCTATTCTAGCAGTGGCTAGGAAAATAATAACTAGAAATTGGATTTCAGATACACCTCCTTCGTTCAATGAATTTAAAAATTTTATGAATATAGTGTGCCATATGGAAATAAACACAATTAGGACTAGAACAAACAGAAAAACATCTTATTTTATTGTATGGGATAATTTACAAAATTTGTTAAAAAAATTTTAATTTCAATAGCATGGTATTTTAGTTTAATTAATTGATCTGATTGTAGTGGATGTCTTTGTAAATACTTTAGTTGTTTTGTTGAATATTATAATAATACCTATTTTTAATTACTTGTATAAAATTGTTATGATATTTCTCTTATATGTTAAAACAATAAACCTGTTTTGAAAAAAAAAAAAGACTAGCAAAACAAAAATCACCAGAAGTCTCAACTTCACTAAGTAATTCCAATAAGTGCCAGGAGTCATGCAGGTAAAATCTAGACTCTTGTACTACTGGATTAAGTAAACTATCCAGCCAAATAGAAATAGGCTGAGTTTTGGAGTAAGCAGTATACAATATAGGTCTGAAAGGGGGGATGATATGGTCTTTATGTACCTTTGGTATACCAGAAAGTACAGCCATCTTGGGATACTTGACTTGTAAATATTCATAAGTGTCAAAATCAAAACATTCTTCACAAAACACATCTAATAACATTGTATCAAGTTTCAAAAAACAGCTTTTGATGAAATCACTGTTAACAACCTTATAGCAATCATCGTTGTTTAATAAAGCCAAAATGGCTTCTTCATACTTCATAGTTTTCATAAGCACTATTGAACCCTCCTTATCTGCTTTCATAACTCTAAGCTTATTATTTTTACTCAAATCACTAAGAGCCCTTCTTTTACCTTGAGATAAAAAGGAAACACAAATGTCTCCCCGTAGGTGTCTTAACTGTTGTTCACAAAGTGTACCAAACACATGTATAGTAGGATTTAAGGTTGGATTATACGTACTTTTTTTCTTAAAATGGACTGACTCCCTACCAACAACTGAAGTGTTGTCATAAATAAATTTTAAGTTAAGTTTCCTTAAATACAACCTAAAATCAACAATCAACCTAGCAACATTAACAGTGTTGGATGGAATAAAAGAAAAAACATGTTTCAAAACAGAAACTACATCCTCACTTAATTCTTCACCGCTTAGATTTAAAACATTAATGTCAAATGCTAGTTCTTTTTCCGACCCTTCCCTCCATTCTTGGTTTGCGCTTGTTGCGACCACTTTGGAGTCTTTTTGTTGCCAGAAGAATCCATTAGAAAAGGGCTGGCCGCATTGACTGTAACAATTGGGTCAGTAGACCCATGACCCTCCTGGCCAACCATAACTCTATTGTTTTGAACCATGTCATTTTGATTTTGGTTTCCCAAAGTATTTAAAGCACTGCTTGTATTATTTTGATTCTGATTGACACCCAAATTATTTACAGTGGCATAGGACAATCTCTTCCCCTGTTTAAAAGTCTTGAAATTTAACGGATAAGCCTAACCTGTAGAATATGAATTCAAATCTCTTTTCAGCTTACCTCGTTTCCTCACAATGAGAGATGCCCTGTGTCTATCCACTTTGGCTGTAATGCCAAAATATAAAGTATGAAAGGAACAAAAACAGGGCGACTGCTTGATATTGTTATCAAGTGCTTCCAATTCATTCTTAATAGAAATAATATCTTCCTTGTAGTGTACGACCAAGACTTTCATTAACAAAATACCGGTGTTGTTAAATAGTTCCACTAGTTCTTTATAAAATGTGTCACCATATGTCACACAATTAGGAAATTTGAAAACTCTCAGTCCTTGTGGTACACAGTTCAACCTAATGTTCTCTTCAAAATATAGTATCTCTAGTTGTAAAGAAACAACTTTAATTGCTAGTTTTTCAAATTTAAAGACATTGTTCGTGCAAATAACTCAAACAAATTATCAGCGTTATTGTCCATTGCAACACTTACTTGTGTAGGGTTGACATCATCCTTTACACCAGAAAACGGGTTAGAGTCTAGTTGAAAAATATTTCCAATGAGGTCTTCATTCACCGAACGTGAAGACAATGAAGAAACACCCTTATCGGTACTGTTGGAAATCAGCCCTCCTCCATTATTGTGAACGTGCGTACCAGAAGCCTCTGTGTTCACATTATGAGCCTCACCACTCTGGTTACTGTTACCACAGTAACCCGCAGTACAGGAAAGACTTGAAAAGCCTTCACAAATAGCCTCCTTAATGATAGAGGCAAGCTGGACCAAAAAAACAGCAGAGTCTCCAGGAGTGGAGTGTATCATGAGATTCAAATTGCTGTCCTGTGTAGATTCACCTCAAATCATGGTGTACACCAACAAAAAGTCAAGCACAAGCAAACAAAACCAGAAACAAAGTAAAGTAAAACACTAAAATCTGGAGACAATAAAATCAATCACAAGACGGCAGCTTAGCGCTTTCACTCACTTTAATGCAACTGAGCTTCAGAAAAATTGCCTCACACACTCCATTCATTTAAATATAGCGTGTCACTACATCACATGACCTAAACCTTAATTAATCAGTATAAAAATATATAAATATAAAAATAAAATTATATGTTTATATATAACTTTACACACATAAAAATCTATGTTTTGTTGTATAAAAGAACAGCTCAATAACATAATCTCAAACAAACTAAAAATAATAATAATAATTATCTAAGCTTTGCTAATAACAAAAAACACTTGATATTGATAGTGCCATTAAGGCCAGGTGTTTGATCAGCTATCAAAGATATTGAAGTGGTCACAACAAGCGCAAACCAAGAATGGAGGGAAGGAGAAGGGTCGGAAAAAGAACTAGCATTTGACATTAAATCTAAGTGGTGAACAATTAAGTGAGGATGTAGTTTCTGTTTTGAAACGTGTTTTTTCTTTTATTCCATCCAACACTGTTAATGTTCATAGGTTTATACTAGGCTATCTGCCCTTATGGCATTTATAAGTCTAGCCGAAATGTGTTTGGCTTTGTCCACCCTTATAATTTAACTTCTAGAGTCTCTGTCCAGTAGCGCCACTGGAGTGATACAAGGTGCAAACTTATGGTTTCCCATCCACTCATCAAGATTTCTCTTGAAGAGGGTCAGCGAGGGGCTTTGTGTTACGTGAAATGGGATTTTATTCCAGAGTGTGGGAAGCCTTTGGGATATGAATCTAACCCTCCAGCATGTCCTATTTATCGCTGTGCTGAGGTTTAAGTCTGAGGAGCGTGTGGCTCTAATGGATTTGCTTTTTTTTAAGGTGGAGCATGTCCATTAATTCTGGGTTGGGCATGGCCTTGTAAATCAGGCAGAGGTCGCCTCTGAGCAGGTGGTAAGCAACTGAGTAGAGCTGTAGTTTCTTTAGCCTAGTTGCATAGGGCAACTGTTCGATGCCCATGATCCTTTTGGTAAGGAACCTTTGGGGTCTCTCCAGCTGCTGCAGGTGCCGGGTAAGGTACATCCCAAATGGGGCATTGTACTCAATTATGGGTCTGATGAGTGATGAGTATAGGGGCACAATGACCTCTCTAGATCTAGATGAGAACCCTTTAGTTATAAGATGGGCAATATAGAAGGATTTTCTGACTATTTTGGCAATGTGATTGTCAAAGGAGAGATTACTATCAACCTGGGTCCCCAGATCCCTAATTACTTCTTCTGTACTTAGTGAGTTTCCTCCTATGTGGTAATTAGTGGGCACCTTGTTTTTCCCAAAGGGGATAACTATGCATTTTTTGGCGTTAGGTTTGAGGCCATGACTTTGACACCAGGCATCTGTCTCCGTAAGACCCTTTTGGAGGATGCTTGTGTCGGCCGGCGAGTCTATTATGGCTCCCAGTTTGCAATCATCGGTGAACTTGGTAAGCCACAGTCCTTTTGTGCTGGCCTGTACTTCAGAGAAATATATACCGAATAAGAGGGGCTCCAGGACTGAGCACTGTGGGACTCCACTTGTAACAGGTTTAGAGTCGGACATGGCACTTCCAGCCCTGACCACATGCGTTCTATCCGTAAGCCAGTTTGCAACCCATCTTGTGACATATGGGTTGATGTTTAAGCTGATTAGTTTGTTTATGATTCCAGAGTGAGGTATTGTGTCGAAAGCCTTAGCGAGATCCAGATAGGCAGTGTGAACTGCCTTTCCCTCATCTATGGCTTTGGTGACTGTTTCAAAAAAGTCAACCAGGTTTAGGAGGCAGGATCTGCCTTTAACAAAACTGAACTGGGTAGGGTCCAGTGTCTGGAGGTTCCCTATGTCTTTGTTTATGAGATCCATAATGATACGCTCCATAGCCTTGCAAATTAGGCTAGTCAGATTTTTGGGGCGATAGTTCCCAGGATCCGTTGTGGGGCCACCCTTGTGGAGGGGGATCACTGTTGCTGTATGCCATTCCTTGGGTACATAACCTGTTTTAAGGCTGAGTTGGAATAGTGAATTTAAGTAGGGGTTTTGTTCTTTCTGGAGCTCGTGCAGGATGCAGCCCAGTATTCCGTCCAGCCCCATAGATGCTGTGTTTTTAGCTTTGGAGAGGGCTGCTTTTACCTGTGTGTCTGAGATATCTGGGGGACTACATTCATTCGGGATAGACACAGGCCCTTTTGGGGCGGAAGGGGGGGGGTAAAGTTTGAACTGAACCTGTCAGCCAGAATGTTGGCAATGTCAGTCGGTTCCATGTATTTTGTGCCGTTTTGTACTAGCTCTGAGCAGATCTGGGTGTTTCCTCCCAGGTTCCTGATGTAACTGAAGAATGCCTTGTGATTATCTTTGGAGTCTTTGGCAATTTTTCTTTCGAAGTTTACCTTTGAGGCTTTTATGGTGGAGCGAAGTTTCTTGCTAATACCGATCAGGGATGCCTTCCCTTTTAGGATTTTGGCCCTGTCATGTAGTAGTCTCCTCCTTTTGTTGTATAGCTTGTTTATGGCTGGAGTCCACCAGACTGGTCTCCTAAGAGTGAGCCTTGGTTTTACTTGGGATGGCACAATCCATGCATTCCTGTAGGTGCATATAGAGTGCGTTCGTATAGGATTCTGCGGTTTGGGTAACATTTTCCAATTTCTCAGGGGCTTTGAAGCTTCCTGCTTCTGTCTTGAGGAGAGTGAAGTTTGTTTTTCAGAGGTTTTTCACTGTGATTTCCTTGGCTGGGGGTGGAGTTGGGATGTGGATGTCCATTGTGATCAGTTTGTGGTCTGATCTCACCAATGAGGGATTTACTTCCGGTGTGGAACATTGATCCCTTATGTTTCTAATGACTAGGTCTAATGTATTTTCCCCTCTTGTAGGAACAGTGACCAGTTGTTCCATGGCGTTTGAGTTGATGAATTCTAGAAACCGTTGGGCAAATGAGTTTGGACTCGAGTAGTTTACCCAGTCGATGTTTGGGTAGTTGAAGTCCCCCAATATTATGGTGTTTGGTGGGATCTTCACATTCTCTAGTGTTCTTAGGAAGGCCGCGTGTGGGTCGTGAGACAGAGAGGGTGATCTATAGCAGGCTATGACTTGGAAGGCAGTTTTGCCAACTGTTAGTTGCACATGAATTGTTTCTGATGTATCATGCAATGCCACTAATCTGGAGATGTGGGTGTCCTTGATGAAGATGGATGCACCCCCTCCCTTGATGCTTTTGTCCGAGTTTTGTGGCCGAAAAATATAATATGAGTTGAATCCTGGTAATGCTGGGTTACTCTCAGGAGCCTTGAACCAGGTTTCTGTCACTGCACAGATATCGATTTGCTCCATACTGAGGAGTGCCTCGAGTGCGTGCATCTTTAGGTTTAGACTTCTGGTGTTGAGTAGCATTACCCTTAGTTTTTTATTCTCTGTATTGTCTAAGGAGGTGGGTTTGTCTTTTGAGCCTTGCCTAAAAAAGGCACTATGGGGGTGGCAAAAGCCTTGGCCAGTATTTGAAAACCCAGGGGTGACAGGTGCAAGCCATCCCTGGTGAAGCAACGTGGCTTGTCTAGCATGTCGTCCCAGGCTGACAGACACTGGATCCCCTTTGAATGACATCAGTAGCTTAGCCGATTGTTGAAGTCTATCATTTTGTTTCTATACTGTGGCATCATTCTAGGTGAGGGCAGGATGCTACTCAGGGTCAGGATCATACCGACCTGGGCTACATGATCAGAGAGCTCCTCTATATCTCTTTTCATGTAGTCCAGGGAGGTACGTCTCAAGTCGTTCACACCAGCATGGACAATGACAGAGTCATATTTGTACTTGCTGTGTAGTGACCTGAGTGCTTGAGTTATGTGGTGGATCCTGGCACCCGACAGGCAACTTACAGTGACCTTCTCTTTGTTCAGTCTGGTGAGTGGGACGTCAGTGTGCCTGATGATAGAGTCACCTATTGCTAGTGTATTAGGGGTGTCATTTGGCCTTAAGGGCTGTGACTATGTGGCACACTGTCTATGTGGGGTATGTGTATGGTTTATGTTGGGTAGTGAGTGCTTGTGTGTCTGCTTAGGAGGTCTATGCTGTTTTGATAAGTTTTTATTTAGAGCCTCCGAGTATGTCTTTGTGGGTTTATGTGTCATTTTTCAAGAGTGATTAGTCTATGTGTGACTGGTTTTGAGGTGCATGTGTTTACCTTCTCCTCCTGACTGGCGGCACTAGTCTTGGGTTGAGAGAGCTTAGCCTCCAGTTTGGCTGTAGTTGCATCTCTTGCATACATTAGAGGTTGATGGTAGGAGGAGGGGGTTGTCTGTATACATAAGGCAATTGTAACATTGCCTCAGGATTCCCAGGTTCACCAGCTGGACTGGAGAGTATGACTTAAACTGCGCTTTGGACATTCCTGGAGAGTTTTAAATATTGGTTTATGGGAAAATCCGGAGCCTATTACTACTGTTTTGTATGAAGGGGTAAGTGCTTATAGTTTATTTGCATTTACTGTGAAGCTAGGGCAAGTGCTGGACTGTAAGAGGAAAGTAGAGTGCTTTCCTTGAGAGTTTAAGTAGTTCTAAGGGAAAATATGAAGAGCAGACTTTGTGGAGCTGGGAATAGTTGTAGGTTGATTGTAGATTTTAGGTTGTATTTAAGGAAACAACTTAAAATTTATTTTTGACAACACTTCAGTTGTTGGTAGGGAGTCAGTCCATTTTAAGAAAAAAAGTACGTATAATCCAACCTTAAATCCTACTATACAGGTGTTTGGTACACTTTGTGAACAACAGTTAAGACACCTAAGGGGAGACATTTGTGTTTCCAATTTATCTCAAGGTGAAAGAAGGGCTCTTAGTGATTTGAGTAAAAATAATGAGCTTAGCATTATGAAAGCAGATAAGGGGGGTTCAATAGTGGTTATAAAAACTACGAAGTATGAAGAAGCCATTTTGGCTTTATTAAACAACGATGATTGCTTTAAGGTTGTTAACAGTGATTTCATCAAAAGCTGTTTTTTGAAACTTGATACAATGTTATTCGATTTGTTTTGTGAAGAATGTTTTGATTTTGACACTTATGAATATTTACAAGTCGAGAATCCCAAGATGGCTGTACTTTTTGGTATATCAAAGGTACATAAAGACCGGATCAACCCCCCCTTTCAGACCTATAGTGTCTGCTGCTTACTCCAAAACTGAGCCTATTTCTATTTGGCTGGATAGTTTACTTAATCCAGTAGTACAAGAGTCTAGATTTTACCTGCATGACTCCTGGCACTTATTGGAATTACTTAGTGAAGTTGAGACTTCTGGTGATTTTTGTTTTGCTAGTCTTGATGTCACTTCATTGTATACTAGTATCGATCAAGAAATTGGGTTGGAATACTTAAGGGAGTATTTAACGCAACATACGTCTTTTGAAAATAGTATCATTAGTACAGTTTGTACTTTGATGGAATTGATTCTAACCAACAATTTCTTTAGATTTGGTAACAGTTTCTTTCAACTGACATCTGGAGTAGCAATGGGGTCAAGGGTAGCCCCTTCATTTGCCAATTTAGTTATGGCCAATTGAGAACTGAAACATCTATACATTCCCCCTTATTTGGATAACATTCGGTTTTACAGACATTACACTGATGATTTGATCTTTCATTGGAAGGGGAATCGGGCTAGTTTCTTGGCTTTTGTTGAGCACCTAAATCACACCAGTGATTTTTTAAGATTTACAGTTGGAGATTTTGGTAAGTCCATTGATTTTTTGGATGTACATTTGACATATGACATTCCATCTCAATGTTTTGTGAGTCAGAGTTTTAGAAAGACCACCTTTGTAAACCAATATTTACACAAAGAAAGTCTGCATCCTAGTCACATGAAAAGTGGGGTTGTCAAAGGCCAGTTTATACGCCTTAGCAGGTTAACCAGTAAACAATCAGTTTTTGCCACTGAAGTACAGAAACTAATGCAGTTTTTTGTACAAAGAGGCTATGATTCAAGTTGGCTTATTAAAACAGTTAAGGAAGTTTTAGGGCTTAGAGACACTACAGCTTGTCCTATTTTGAAAATTAGAGACAGAGAAAGGAACACTGACTTGATTGATCCACATAGAAATGTTAACAATTTTTCTCTTGCCTTTCCTATTTCTATTTGTAATCAGATGGCACATATTAAAAGTATTATTTTGGATTATTGGAAAGTCATGATGAGGAATATAGAATTAGTCACAATTGTGGGGGACAAGCCACTCTTTACTTACAAAAAGAGTAGTAATATTAAGTCAATAATAGAAAATAACAAAAGTATGATTTCAGTCACAAAATCTAATATTTTAGGTAGTTTTTCATGTGGACAATGTAAACAATGTTGGTTCATTAGTAATGTTTCCTGTATTGAATTCAAACATATTGGTAAAATCTTTTGGGCTAAAGACTGATACACCTCCAATACCACAAATGTTGTTTATTGTGCCAAATGTGACTCATGTGACTGTTTTTATATCAGCAAGACTATTAGAGCCCTTAACAAAAGGATCCATGAGCATTGTTTGGCCATAAAAAAGAAAGACATCACCAATGCTTAGGCAGTTCACGCTTGTATTTGTCCCTCTTTTAAGAAGTTTTCTTTTTTTTGCGTTAGAGAGAGTTAATTCTGATTTATTTACAGGGGATTGTAAGACATTACGTGAATGTCGTGAAAGCTTATGGCAAATATCTTTGATAGCTGATCAAACACCTGGCCTTAACGGCACTATCAATATCAAGTGTTTTTTGTTAAGAGCAAAGCTTAGATAATTATTATTATTATTTTTAGTTTGTTTGAGATTATATTATTGAAATGTTCTTTTATACAACAAAACATAGATTTTTATGTGTGTAAAGTTATAAAGTGGCAACTAAGAGTAGTGCTACTCAACGCCAGAAGTCTAAACCTCAAGATGCATGCACTCAAAACTCTCCTTAGCATGGAGAACATCAATATCTGTGCAGTAACAGAAACCTGGTTCAAGGCTCCCGAGAGCACCCCAGCACTACCAGGTTATACCTCATACTATGCTTTTCGGCCCCAAAACTTGGACCGAACCACAAAAGGAGGGGGAGTATCAATATTCGTCAAAGATACCCATACCTCCAGGTTGGTGGCACAGCACGAAGCATCAGAGACTATCCATGTGCAACTAACAGTGGGTAAAACTGCCTTCCAGTTTATAGCCTGCTACAGTCCACCCTCCCAAACCCAGGAACTCCACTCGGCATTCCTGAGAACACTGGAAAATATGAAGGTCTCTCCAAACACCATTATATTGGGTGACTTCAACTACCCAAACATAGACTGGGAGCATTACTCTAGCTCCAACACCCTAGCCCAAAGGTTCCTAGAATTTATAAACTCAAATGCTATGGAACAACTTGTTACCACTCCCACAAGAGGGGAAAACATACTGGACCTGATCATCACCAACATGGGGACTCTATGCTCCAGACCAGAAGTGTATCCCTCACTGGTAAGATCAGATCATAAACTAATCTCACTGGATATTCACATCCCGACCCCAACCCCTACCCAGAAAACCACAGTGAAAAACTTCTCTAAAGCAAATTTCACACTCCTAAAAACTGAAGTGGAATCTTTCAAAGCCCCCGGGCCTGTGGAAAATATGGCCCAGACCGCAGAATCCTTTATAAACGCATTCTATGAACACCTTCAGGAATGCATGAATCATGCAATCCCAAATAAAACCAAGACCCAATCCTCCAAAGGCAGACGTCCTGTCTGGTGGACCCCAGCCATAAACAAACTATACAATAGAACGAGGAAGCTACTACATGATAGAGTAAAATCCCAAAAAGGGAAGGCATCTCTGATCAGTATTAGCAAAAAACTACGGGCACTCATAAAATCGTCTAAGGCCAGCTTTGAGAGAAAAATTGCACAGGACACTAAGGATAATCACAAGGCTTTCTTTGGTTATGTTAGAAACCTGGGTGGGAATTCCCAGATATGCTCAGAATTAGTCCAAAATGACAAAAAATACACCAAACCCATAGACATTGCCAACATCCTTGCTGACAGGTTCAGCGCAAACTTCTCCCCCCCCTCCCCACCAAAGGGGCACCTATCTATCCCAGCAGAGTGCTGCCCCCCTGACATCTCAGATGCTCAGGTAAGAGCCGCCCTCTCCAAAGCAAAAAACACAGCATCAATGGGACCAGACGGTGTCCCAGGCTGCATCCTACATGAACTCCAAGAAGAGCTAAACCCAAACATAAAACTACTGTTCAATCTCAGCCTTACTACAGGATATGTACCCAAAGAGTGGCGTACAGCAACGGTGGTCCCTCTCCACAAAGGTGGTGCCTCGATGGATCCTGGAAACTATCGCCCCATAAGCCTGACTAGCTTGGTCTGCAAATCTATGGAAAGGATCATCATGGACCTTATAAATAAAGATATTGGGGACCTACAGACACTGGATCCTACCCAGTTCGGCTTTGTTAAGGGCAGATCCTGCCTCTTAAACCTGGTTGATTTCTTTGAAACAGTCACCAAGGCCATTGACGAGGGGAAGGTGGTCCACACAGCCTACCTGGACCTCGCAAAAGCCTTCAATACAATACCCCACTCGGGCATTATAGATAAGCTCACCAGCTTAAATATAAACCCCTATGTCACTAGATGGGTTGCAAACTGGCTCAAGGACAGAACCCACATGGTTAGAATTGCTGGAGCCATGTCAGACTCCAAACCAGTTACAAGTGGCGTCCCACAAGGCTCAGTCCTGGGACCTCTCTTGTTTGGTATATATTTCTCAGAGGTACAGGCCAACACGGAAGGACTGTGGCTGACCAAGTTCGCAGATGACTGCAAACTGGGAGCCATAATCGACTCTCCAGCCGACACAAGCATCCTCCAAAAGGGCCTCATAGAAACAGACAACTAGTGCCAGAGCCATGGCCTCAAGCTAAATGCCAAAAAGTGTATAGTCATCCCCTTTGGCAAAAACAAAGTGCCCACAAATTACCACATAAGTGGTAATCCATTAATCTGGAAGAAGTAATTAGGGACCTGGGGACCCAAGTTGATAGCAATCTCTCATTTGACAACCACATGGCCAAAGTGGTTAGAAAAACATTTTATATAGCCCACCTAATCATGAAGGGATTCACATCTAGATCAGGGGAGGTCATTGTGCCTCTTTACTCATCCCTCATCAGGCCCATAATTGAGTATAATGCCCCTTTTGGGATGTACCTTACCAGACACCTGCAGCAACTGGAAAGACCCCAAAAGTACCTCACCAAGAGGATCAAAGGGCTCAAACAGATGCCATATGCTGCCCGGTTAAAGAAACTCCAGCTCTACTCAGTGGCATACCGCCTGCTCAGAGGAGATCTGTGCCTGACGTATAAAAAAGCCATGTCCAACCCAGAATTAATGGACATGCTGCACCTCAGAAAATCCAAATCCCATCGAGCTACGCGCTCGAGAGACTTGAACCTCAGCACTGAAATAAATAGGACATGCTGGAGGGACAAATTCATAACCCAGAGGCTCCCTTCACTCTGGAATAAAATCCCAGTCCAGGTTAGGCAGAGTCCCTCATTGACTCTCTTCAAGAGGAATCTTGATGAGTGGATGGGAGATCGTAAGTTTACCCCGGGTATCACTTCTGTGTCACTGTTAGACAGAGACACAGTATACTAACCTCGAAAAAGGGCATAGCAAAATTAATTTAAAATGGGTGGCGAAAGCCAAACACACTCTGGCTAGGCTTATAAATGCCCTAGGGCAGATAGCCTAGTATGAACCTATGAACCTATATAAACATATAATTATATTTTTATATTTATATATTTTTATACTGATTAATTAAGGTTTAAGTCATGTGATGTAGTGACACGCTATATTTAAATGAATGGAGTATGTGAGGCAATTTTTCTGAAGAAGCTCAGTTGTATTAAAGTGAGTGAAAGCGCTAAGCTGCCGTCTCGTGATTGATTTTATTGTCTCCTGATTTTGGTGTTTTATTTTACTTTGTTTCTGGTTTTGTTTGCTAGTGCATGATTTAAATATTGTTTAAAGAACACCACTGCAAATCACAAATTCCAACTTATACCAATTTTCAATGCTACAGATCTGGTGTGATAAGTAATGGTATATTGACCTCTGTAAAAGAACAACTAAAATCAAAAAGGTAAAAATTCAAATCAGGACTAGAAATTATTTGTAGAATTATATCAGTGGTACTGAATAAAATACTATAGGAATCTACTGTACTCTTTCTGTGATAACGACAGAGAGTGATGATTTAATATGACAGGATCATAGGATCATGGGTACTTACAAGGCAAGAAAGTTTGAAGACCATGTGCACCTTAGCAATTACTGTCCTCAAGATGTACTTCCCATTTCCAGGAAGGCAAACATGTCAGGCTAGGGATAAATTTTCAGATATCTATCCAACTGTCAAGGTTAGGCTTGAAAAAGGCAAGAGTATCACTATGATTAGCATGCAGAAAGAATTTGTTCTAGAGACAGAGCAACTTTTGGGTAACCCAATCTATCCTTCCAATGTCTTTTACTTGTGTTGGTGGAGGATCATATCCCTGGTTCAGGTGATTGTATAGCGGGCTACCTTGTGATCATATTAGAAATTTGCTAAGGTGAGGTCTTTGATTTATTGAGCAAACTTCAGGATGTAATAATCAATAAATATACTGTAATTATGGGAGATATTATTCTTCCAGAGTTTGAACTGATAAAATACTTAACATCAAATAAGCCCAGATATTAATTGATGATGCTTGTCAAATTAGCTTGAAATACATAGTAAGAAATTAAACTAAGAATGACAATATATCAGATACCATACCAAGAAAACTGTGATATTGCCATTCGCCACTATTGTAATGCTCCATATAAGAACACAAATCATTACACAACTTTAGCCTTAAGAGATAAAAAATTCATTCATGAATCTTTTTTCTTAGATTTTAGCAAAGGACACTATAATGCAATAAATTACATCCCTAAAAAACAAACTAGGATACTACTCCCATTGGCTGAAAGAAGTCTGCACAATGAGTTCTATGGAATTATTGCCTTCACATTAGCAAGCAAACATCCATAAGCTACAAATATCAAAAACAAACTTTAGTATAATCACAGTATTAATACATATGCAATTGAAAAGGAGTTAGTAAAAAATTACCCTAGTCATAAAAAACGATACCATACTAAATAAAGTACAGAAACTACCTTCTTTATTATCAAATCTTCCAACTTTATCTATGAATTTAGATTGGGCTCAAAGGCTGAAACTAAAAGTATGTTATTATTTTAAGTGCAATAGAAAACTTAATGAAAAAAATATGAATGTAACATTATCATCAAAAAACAATTGATCACACAACCAGGGTCATAGCCAATGTGCTTGTAGAACATTCTTTACGATAACTTCACAATAAGCAAAAAAATACTAGAGAATCATAATCACCAATGGGAGACATATATTATATAACTGTGGGCACATTATCTGTACCAGAAATAAAATAAAAAAGCATGGTTCAAGGGAGCAGATTTTTTAAAATGTAAACCATGTTAAACAAAATATTGCATGTGGACAGGCCTTTGGGTTATCACAATAGGCTTTTGTCATCATACATGATCTGTTATGATGTTGTGTTATCTGACTGCATTGGGCATACACTATGTACCATTATTCTCATTATTATACTAGTTTTCATGGTATCACATTACACTACTTTATGAAGCTGTTATCAAAGGACCATTATATCAAAGGGGCATGGACATTATCATATGCTAATAAGCTGAAAAATGACTGGATAGTTGAAATAATCTTTGCCCAAAAAGGTACGTGGAGGTGGGGCAACACTGCATCAACTACATTTCTCTGGAACTATTGCTTCTACAGCACTCAGCTGAATCACTTCTATCTTGTCATCTACTATGCTGCATATCACTGTTTTACTTCAATACTACTATTAACTTTCATTTATTTAATTTTGCTTACTGATTTTTTTTATCTTTTTATACTTACATATACATAACCTATCTACAGTCTAGCACACAGAAGCCCCTGATTTTGCATATTTGTTTATTTGTTGACATCCACCTCCAGACTCTAGGAGGAGCTCATCTCTGTGAAAGTCACTCCATGCTGCAACAAGAATACCCTTCTATCCTGAGCTTATATCAGAAGCAACTCAGGATGAGAGTTGTTTTGAAGTGAGTGTGGTGGGTAAAAACAGAAAGAAAAAATATATATATATATATATATATATATATATATATATATATATATATACGAAGACCATCCTTTGCAAAAAAAAAAAAAAAAAAAAAAAAATATATATATATATATATATATATATATATATTATTTTGCTTGTTTCATTGCATTCCGAAATATTTCTGTGCTATTTACTGTTTTTCCTGCAGTTGCTTAGAGGTTGAAGTTGTTGCA
The DNA here is from genome assembly GCF_019279795.1 of Protopterus annectens. Classification (NCBI taxonomy): domain Eukaryota; kingdom Metazoa; phylum Chordata; order Ceratodontiformes; family Protopteridae; genus Protopterus; species Protopterus annectens. The sequence goes on along the minus strand of NC_056729.1, from coordinate 1,139,648,665 downwards.
TTTTTTCACTGCTGTACAGGCTGCTGTTCTGCATTTGTAGTACTCTAAATACACTGTATCTACTGTTTTGACTTTTCAGTGCTTTTAGCCATCTATTTTTGTGGTTCACTAACACTTGGGCTCCAAGCCAGTAATTTTACATTAAGAGGCTCAAAATCTGCACTCTTGTGAGAGCAGAGGGCTGATTTCACCTATATGAGCTGGGAATTGCTGGTGGAAAGCTTATTGTATGCTTATCCCAATGGGCCTATAGACATATTTAGTTTAACACTTTTTTTTTTTGGTTTTATATAAGCCTTGCTTTTGCATGAGTCTTGGTTCAGTTATTCAGAACTGCTCATCATCTGGCGATGACACAGGAGAGTTTGAGAGATATTGCTTGCATCTGAAGCCATCGTTGGCAAGAAAAATGAAATTAAGTATTATTTTGCACTTGAATTGTTTATTTTCATTGCATTCTCAAATATTTCTTTGATATTTATTGTTTTTCCCTACTTGATTAGTTTTAAGTAGCAATTTTCCACTGCTGTAAGGGCTGATGTTTTCACTTCTTTTAGGTGTCTACTTTTGTGTGTTCCTTAACACTTGGGCTCCAAACCAGTCATTTTACATTAGAGGGTTCAAGTCTGCAGTCATGTGGCTGATTTCACCTGTCTGAGCTGCGAATCACTGGAAGAAAGTGTATTGTGTACTTGCATGATTGCCCTGTGGGCATACCTAATTTAAAACTTCCTTTTTTTTTTTGCTTTTATATAAGGCTTGAGTTTGCTTTGCACTGCAGCAGTTAGTGGTGCCCTCTATATACACACTCACTAGAAGTTGTATTTTCCTATAAAAATTACAGCTGAAATTTTCCACAGTCCTGTGCTACTCAATGAGCAACTAGTTAGAGGCTGAGCAGCACTGTCACATTTAGTTAGCTCTATATTACATGATTACAGAATTCAGAATGTGCTGAGCAGCATTGCCACATTTAATTAGCTTTAGATTACATTACAGCATTCAGAATGTGCTGAGCAGCATTGCCACATTTAGTTAGCTCTAGATTACAATATTGCAGCATTCAGAATGTGCTGAGCAGCATCGCCACATTTAGTTAGCTCTACATTACATTATTATAGCATTCAGAATGTGCTGAGCAGTATTGCCACATTTAGTTAGCTCTAGATTACATTATTACAGCATTCAGAATGTGCTGAGCAGCAGTGCCACATTTAGTTAGCTCTAGATTACATTATTACAGCATTCATAATGTGCTGAGTAGCATTGCCACATTTAGTTAGCTCTAGATTACATTATTACAGCATTCAGAATGTGCTGAGCAGCAGCGCCACATTTAGTTAGCTCTAGATTGCATTATTACAACATTCAGAATGTGCTGAGCAGCATTGTCACATTTAGTTAGCTCTAGATTACATTATTACAGCATTCAGAATGTGCTGAGCAGCAGTGCCACATTTAGTTAGCTCTGGATTACATTATTACAGCATTCATAATGTGCTGAGCAGCATTGCCACACTTAGCTGTAGATTACATTATTAGAGCATTCAGAATGTGCTGAGCAGCATTGCCACATTTAGTTAGCTCTAGATTACATTATTACAGCATTCAGAACTATCTCTATTCAAAGAACAACTGGTTTGCAAGCTGGGTAGCATTGCTGGATAGTTTAGCTGTAGATTACACTAAGTAGGCACCCATCCCTTATCTTTTTGTAAACGCCACTTATTATTTTCCCTTTTAAAGCACATATTGAGGATCTGCAACCATAGATAGGCAGTTTCCAACTATCTGTGCATCTAGCTTGGTGGACATGGGCATTCTGATGCAATGTAGCAATTACCTTATGTACTCTGACAACCACTTAATTCTGAAACCAATGACTGCAGTATGTGAGAATTGTAATTACACAATGTTACTGGAGGCAAGACTCTCACATACAGACACAAAAAACGCCAAACAGGTTGTCAGCAACACACACTAAACACTCACCCCACACATTAACCCATATATGCAGAGACGCTCACATGTAACTTACCCAAACCTCAAAGGTCTCTCAGGTACAGTCCACAAAAACTCTGCATGCACACAAACAAGACAGTTCCTATCACAATACATAAACCCACATCTCATTGTGTCTCAACCCAATGTTTTGGTCACTGGAGACGCCATTGCGAGATATACTGATGTTCCTCTCACCAGACTGGATAAGGAGAAGGTTACAGTTAGTTGCCTGCCAGGGGGCCAGGATTTGCCAGATCACACAAGCACTCAGGTCACTAAACCCCAAGTACCAGTATGAGTCAGTCATAGTTCATGTGGTCTTAAATGATCCGAGACATACCTCCCTGGACTAAATGAAGACAGACATGACTGAGCTCTTCGAATATGTGTCACAGGCAGGTATGAGATAACACTGAGCAGCATTCTAAGATCTCCAAGCATGATGCCATAATACCAATAGAAAATGATTGATTTTAATAATTGGATTAGCTACTGGTGTCATTCCATAGGGGTCTAACAGTTGTCAGCCTAGGAGAACATGATTGACAGGCCACACTGATTTGCCAGGGATGGTGTTCCCCTGTCACCACCAGGCTTTCAGATATGGGCCAAAACATTATCCACCCCTATAATGCCTTTTTTAGGCATTGCTAAACAGAGAAACCTTCCAACATAGCAAAATCTGATAGGGATAAACTCAAGGTATTACTGCCCTATGCAGGGGATCGTGACAAGAAACTACACTCCCTGGAAGCACTTCTAACCCTGGAGAATGCTGATGTCTCTGCAGTTACTGAAACATGGTTCAAAGCAGTGCATGTATATGATGCCTTTCACATTTTCAGATCACCCACTGCACATAAAGGGCAAAAGGTGGAGGTGTATTCATCTACATAATGCATAAATACACCTCAAGCTGGTCAAACAATATAACATGCTTGAGCTACTCCATATCCCACTAACCATAGGAAAAATCCATTACCATATCCTTGCTAGCTACAGGTCCCCAACCATGAACTAGAAAACTCATACATCATATCTAAGTTTATTAGAATCACTTACCATTCAGCCCAATACCATACTCATGCATGAGTTCAACTACCCCTTCATGACCACTAACTTGCATGTTGAAATATTTCTAGACTTTGTCACTGCAAACTCCCTGGAGCAGCTAGTATGCACTCCCACTAGGGGCACAAATATCCTAGAACTGGTACTCAGAAATATGTAAGAGCATTGCACAGGCCAGCTGGTTAGATGAGATCACAAAGTAGTCTGCCTTGAAATAAATATAAAAATGGAAATCCCATCTAACCCCAATACACTTAAGAACTTTTCTAAGGCAAGCTACCTCCTGTTAAGTGACAGCATATCTAGTTTCCAAGCTCCATCAAACCCAGAAAAAACAGAAGCCTATATGGAAGCATACACAAAAGCCCTGTATGACCATACAACAATTGCAGAGAAATGCCAGTACCAGACCAAATAAGCATAGGACAAACCACAAACACAAACCACCATGGTAGACCCCTAGTATAAATAGGTTGTTCAACAAAAAAAGAAAATTCTGTCTAGAAGTAAGGGAGAATATGCAAAACAGATCAAAGCCTCACCATTTTAAAAAAGCATATCAGTCAGCTAGACAAGCCATCAAAAACAATTTCTGACACATAAATAGCATTCCAAGCTAAGGATATCCATAAGGCATTTTCCAGCTATGTCTACAATCTTAAGGACAATATCCACCAATGTGTGGAATTAGTTGTTGACAGAATCACCTATACCTAGCCATAAAATGTAGCAAATCTGCTGGTCATTAAATTTAGCTCAGGTTTCACCTTCCAATCACCTCAGATTATTTCCAGGAAATACACTCCACCATTTTTCTGCCAGTTATCACCAAAGAACCAGTTGCCACAACACTCTCTAATGCTAAAGATGGATCCCCAAAATATCCCTGGATGCCTCTTAAATAGCTTGTAATAGGACCTTTCAGGCCCACTAGGATGTCAATTTAACTACAGCCTCCAGACTGGCTTTGTCCCTGTGGAATGAAGGACAGTCAACCCTCTACATACAAGAGGCCATCAACAGACCTGGGAAATTACAGACCCATAACTTTGACTAGTCTTATAAACAAGGCTATGGAATGAATAACTATAGTCCTGATAAATAACAACATAGGAAACCTCTAAACACTGGACCCCCACCCAGTTTGGCTTTTTCAAGGGCAGGTTATGTCTACTCAGTCTGGTGGACTTCTTTGAGAAAGTCACTAGGGCCATGGATAAGGGTACGATAGTGCATACTGCCTAACTTGACCTGGCTAAGGCATTTGAAACAATTCCCCTCTTGGGTATTATAGATAAACTCACAAAACTGGGCATAACTCTCTATATCACCAGATGGATCACAGACATGACACATGTTGTTAGACTGGGTGAATCCAGACCCAGTAAGAGGCCAGTTATTCTATTATTCATTTATTTATTTTATTTAACATTTGTTAACCCGGGAAAGTTTGACTTGGAATGAAGCCAGTTTTCAGACATGGCCCGGGGAGAAATGCTCAAGACGCATGTCTTTGTAATGTTGTAGGAAACCGGAGCACCCGGAGGAAACCCACATGAACACAGGGAGGACATGCAGACACCACACAGAAGGAATCCCAGCCGAGAATCGAACCTGAGAACCTCTTACTGTAAGGTGACAATGCTATCGCTGCACCAATGTGCCATCCATTAGTTGCTAGTGGTGTGCCACAGAGCTCAATGCTGAGATCTCTACAGTTCAGAATATACTTTGAAGTCAAGGTTAATGTAGAAGACCTTTGGCTGACTAAGTTTGCTGATGGCTGCAAGCTGGGGGCAATCATTAAATCCCCCAACAATGTAGATATATTTCAGAAGGGTCTGACACAGACAAATGATTGCTACCAGAGCTATGGCCTAAAACTAAAAGTAAAAAAAGTATAATTATACCTTTTGGGTAGTCAAATACCACTGCAAATTACAACATTAATAGCACACCCCTAAGAGATGACTCTAAAGTGAGAGATCTGGTACACAGTTAAATAGGGTTCCTATTAAATGATCAAAGCATCTTGATTGAACTTGAAAACACAAAAAGCCAAAATAGCGAAACGGCATATAAGTGAATTCTTTCCCTGGGAAAGAAATCGCTTGGCCGCTTCTGTAATTTGCCGTTTTTGTGACTGTAGTGTGATCTTGGAGTTGGTATATTTAAGTAGGGGGGTGGGGGGGGTGGGAGCGAAGCCCCCCACTTTATGTCATGTTTACAAATGTTTTTTTTTTTTTTTTTTGTGGAACAACGATTTTTTTTTCCCTTGGAAAAAAATCACTGTCCTAAGCATTCGAGATTGTAAGCTTTCACATACATGGGCTTGATAAATCATCGTTCGCTTTTTAAGCGTTCGATGATTTAACATAGACCTGTTAAATAGTAGCCTGAACTTTGACCACCATCTGTCCACAATGATGAGGAAGTACTTCAATGTGGCTTATAATTAAAAGCATGGCATCCACGTCCAAGAAAATTATAGTCCCACTGTACTCGGCTTTTTTTGCAACAGCTGGAGCAACTTCAGAGGTTCCTTACAAAAAAAAAATACAAGGTGTAAACAACACATTCTATGTGGATTGATTAAAAATCCTATACCTTTATTCTGTCCTACTGATTATTAAGGGATGATGCATGCCTAACCTACAAGACACTCATAAATCCAGCCTCGATGGAATTGTTACACATTTATAAGAAAAATTGCACAAGGGTCACCTGATCTAGGGATGTAAACCTGGTCTGTGACACAAACAAGACACGACAGAGAGATAGATATATATCTCAGAGATTACCCCTTCCATGGAACAGGCTTTGTATTCACATAAAGTAGAGCCCTTCACTGATCCTCCTCAAATGCAGTTTGGATCAATGCATGGGGAATTGTCAATTCACTCCTGGGGTGGCACCCATGTCCCTTATTGACAGAGGCAGTCTGTAAAATACTCAAAAGCATAGGCACAAACTTAAGCCATCCCTTAGGGATTGAACATCGGGTAAAATGTGGGTAATAACGGTAGCCTTGTAAGGGTTCTTAAGTGATCTCCTATAAACCTGTGAAGCTGATGAGAGTCAATCAGTAAATACAATGCAGCTGTCATGGCTCTGCATTCTAACATAACTTTAAACTATTGATGATATATCCTTCCTTCCTTTCTTTGAGAACAAGACAGACTATACATAACTTTATTCCAGATTTGAAAGATAACTAGACATTTACCTCCAACACTCTAACCCGTTTATCATATCAGTGTATTTATTCAAAAACATAAAACAGTAGTAATGCCATTTGGAAAGGGAGAAAAGTGTCCCTCTTGGGATCATATCATGTCATACTAGATTATTTATACCCCTGAGATCCTTAGATCTATGTTTGTCTGGAGCTTCACATTACTGATAGGGTCATTGCTGAAAAAGTGGTCTAAGATAAAGGGTCAGACAGTTTGCCAGAATACCTGCCATCATGGCTCATTTAAAGAATCTGAGAACCTTATCCAGAATAGAGATATTGGGATGTAACATTTGTTAAGTCGCCTCAGCTACCTCCCAATTTCACAATGTTAACCATTGCTCTTGCAAACTCTCAGACCTTATGGCCTCCTATCTGGAAAGTCTCTGTGTGAATATATATATATGTAGGTCTATATATATATGTATATATATATATATATATATATATATATATATATATATATATATATATATATATATATATATATATATATATATATATATATATATATATATATATATATATATATATATATATATATATGGGTCTACTTCTATATACCAAATCTCAAAAGTTCAAAGACCAAAAAACCAAGACCATAAACCCGAATATATACATTACCGAAACTATACATGATCGAGGACCATAATACCGAAAACCATAACACACAATACCATACCTACACTCCACCTATACAAAACACCAAAAAAAGCATAAACATTACTGCAAAACACCATTATTAGACTTCAGACCACCACTTTGACATCTCTACACATCACTGCAGTCATCACCCTCAAATTATACACTAAACATAATATAAGCACACTAAAACATGTTCAGCATACTTCTACACAACTACATCAAAACCCAGTCTACACGGAATTAAAAGATAGAAGTACATTTCCCTACTTCACTTTAGCAGCGGGGTTGTGCCCCCCACACCCTCCACAAATGAAATATACGAACTTCAAGATCGCACTATTTTGACAACAATGGTTAAGTCCACTAATACATGTGTTCATGTTCATTTACATAGTCAGTTCTAAATAAAAACATACCGTTCAATCATTAGCACTTCTGAATAATTTCAAAACTTTAAAACTCCATAAATTTCCACAGCGACACCTCTATGTAACATATGCCATACTTCTTTTATGTGGTTACTATAAATCCTTAAAGAGACAGTGCATGCTTGCACCACTTTCTACTTACATATCAGTATTCTAGGATTTGACCTTACAGAGTTTTGGGAATATACTTCCTCAGGTTTATCATCTCAGTTTTTTGGTCTTCGAACTTATGAGATTTCAGGAACTAGAAGGTATATATATATATATATATATATATATATATATATATATATATAGCGTTTATATTATCCTATCAAACGACATAAATAGCGAACGCTATTTCATCGTACCTAAACTATCTAAACCACAAAATATCGAACACACGCAACTGCAAATATTTTCCCAGGGAAAGAATTTGCTGTTCTGAAACACATACACACAACACAACCACACCAAAATAAATAAACCACACACATACACTTAACAAACCCATAATTCTAACCCTACACTACTACCTATCTACTCACCTTAACCCAACCCTAACCCTAAAGCCCCTAACTACCGCACAATCTCCTTACCTGCTCCCTAACCCTAAAGTCCCTAACTACCGCACACTCACCTTACCTGCTCCCTAACCCTAAAGCCCCTAACTATCGCACACTCACCTTACTCGCTCCCTAACCCTAAATTCCCTATTGCACACTCACCTTACTTGCTTCCTAACCCTAATGTCCCTAACTATCGCACACTCACTTTACCCCGATCCGTTCCCACACTTACCTTAACCCGGTCCATAACCTTCCCACCACAGTAAAGTAAATAGCGAAGCCATGGAACAGACAACCGAAATCTTACCCTAGGTAAGATTTTGATGTTCCATGGTTTTGCTATTTTTGGTTTCGACAGAAATGGATCAATATTATAGAATTCGAAGGTTTTTTTTTTAAACACACACACACACACACACACACACACACACACACACACACACACACACACACACACACACACACACACACACACGGAATTGTTGTTAATAATTCAGAAAGCTGTTAAATGTTCCAAGCTGTGTAAAACTTGCACGTGTTTTTCTGTGAAGTTCATCTAAAACCTGAAATCAAAATTTAGAGTGCAGACCTGTAATTTTTTTATGTTGGTTAAAAGTGGATAAACTAATGTAAGATTAAAAAGTTAAAAAGTACAGTTTTGTACCTACCATAAATGTAGATGTCCGATAGAGATGCGACTGCAGTCATAACATGTGGGTTGTCCTGCCTCAGGCAGCCCTTGGTCGGCTGGATTCCAAAGTCTGGGTCCGACGTCGGCTGATGTCACATTTCTCTCTGACGTCAGAGCGGCTGGAGTACATAAGCATCAGCCGACGCCATTTTCTTCAGTGTTTCTTGCCCCAGATGCCAGGTGCCCTCCAAGGAAGGCTGTAATCAAATTGGAAGACAAAAACAGGATTCCAAACAAATAAATGAGCAATAAAACAAATACACCATAACAGATATCCCCAGCTAAGAAAAATAGGGATAGGCGTGGACCCTAGGCATAGAGGGGTATGGAGGGAGGGAAAATCCAACTGCAGTTGCATCTCTATCGGACATCTACATTTATGGTAGGTACAAAACTGTACTATGTCCTTCAAGAATGCAACTGCAGTCATAACATGTGGGTAGAATACCATAGCTTAGCTGGGGTAGGAGGAATGCTCTAGGAAAAGGATGGTGTGGCAATCAAACCCTGCAGGACTGCCGAAGCAAAGCCTGCTCTGGATCTGGAGTATAGAGGGAGATTGTAGTGTTTGGAGAATGTATGCACGGAGCTCCATGTAGCAGCTTCTAGAATGTCCTTGGTAGGCACCCCTCTTAAGAATGCTGTAGAGGTGGCTGTAGCTCTGGTGGAATGTGGTCTGACATTGGCTGGAACAGTCTTTCCATGAAAGGAATAACAGAATCTGATGCAATGTCCAATCCATTTAGAGATAGTCTGTTTTGAAATTGCTTTTCCTTGTACTGCAGGGGCGTAAGCTACAAAAAGTTGTTCAGACTTCCTACTGGCCTTGGTTCTGTCCAGGTAGTATCGAAGTTGTCTGTGAATGTCCAAGGTATGCAACAGTCTTTCTCCCTTATTCTCCGGATTGGGGAAGAAAGCAGGCAGATGAATGGCTTGATTTAAAGAAACCTTAGATACCACCTTTGGCATAAAAGTAGGGTTGGTCCTTAATGAAACCCTGTCTCGGTGAAAAATAATAAAGGGTGGTATTGCCATTAGGGCCTGTAGCTCCGAAACCCTTCTTGCTGAGGTAATTGCCAACAGGAAAGCTGTCTTCCGTGAGAGAAATTGCAAGTCAACTGAAGCTGCTGGCTCAAATGGAGGTAGAGTCAGCTTTTCTAAGACAAAATTGAGGTCCCAGGCTGGCACTGGGGCCTTCCTTGGTGGCTTAATGTTCTTGATTCCCCTGAGGAATTGCCTTAATAAGGGGTGAGAAAAAACAGGAGGATCAGTGTTGTATCTAGCTGAAATAGCAGATGCATGTATCTTTATGGAAGAATATGAGAGACCGTTCTTTAACATATCTGCCAAATATTCCAAGATGAGTGGGATGTTCAACAATGATGCATCATGCCCCTTGCTGGTATTCCAATTGCTGAATCTTTTCCACTTTGCTAAGTAGACCTTTCTGGTGGATGGTCTTCGAGCCTCTGTTAATATCTGCTGAACTTCCTTGGAGAAAGATAAGCTGAAGTTATTTATGGGATCTCCCAGGCTGTTAGCTGCAGTGTCTGAAGATTTGGATGCAGTGTTTCGAAATTGTGTTGAGTCAAAAGTAGAGGCCACTGGGGAAGGGCCCACCTCCTGGTGTGACATATGCTCCGTAGTAGTGGGTACCAGTGTTGTCTTGGCCAGTCCGGGGCTATTATGATTCCCTTGGGTTTCTCTGCTTTGATCTTTAGTAATACTGAGGTCATCAGTGGCAGAGGTGGGAATGCATAGATTGCTAGGAAGTTCCAGTTGAATGAGAGGGCATCTATTTTCCAAGCTTTTGGATGGTATGTCCTTGTGCAAAATTTTGGTAGAAGATGGTTGAGGTGAGAGGCAAATAGGTCCACTTCTGGCTTGCCCCATGTCGAAGTGAGTTGTCTGAAGGCCTATGGATGTAACCTCCACTCGTGTGGATCTGTGAAATTCCTGCTTAGGCTGTCCGCCAACACATTGTCTTTTCCTGGAACAAACTGGGATTGTAACTGGATGTTCAGGCTCAGTGATGTCTCCCAAAGCTGCATTGTCAGTCTGCAAAGGGGGTAAGAGTGGGTGCCCCCCTGCTTGTTTATGTACCACATCACAGTGGTGTTGTCTGTCCGTATCATTAAATGGCCTTGCTGGAGTTGGTGTTGAAAGGCCTCGATGGCATGCATTACTGCCAGCATTTCCTTTTGGTTTATATGCAGATGTGTTTCCTTTGGAGACCATTGTCCTTGTATACACCTGCCTTCCATGTGCGCCCCCCATCCAAGGTCTGAGGCGTCTGTAGTCATGGTCTGTGTTATCTGTGGTTTTTTGAATGACATACCTGTGTTTGCCTGGCTCACCGAGGCCCACCATAGGAATTCCTTTTGTAGGCATGAAATGAGTGGTATGATTGTCTCCAAGTTGTTGCTGTGTTGAGACCAAATGCTTTTTAGGTACCATTGAAGCTTTCTCATGTGTAGTTTTGCAAATGGGACCAGGAGAATGCAGGATGCCATGTAACCCAGGGCCTGTAGGAATCTCCTTGCAGTCATCTGGGTGAGTTTTGCTAAACCTTTGAAGTAATGAGTTAACTTCTCTTGCTTGTCTTCTGTCAGGTAAGCCATCTGAGAGGCTGTGTCTAGTTTGGCTCCTAAGAAGATTATTTGCTGGGATGGCTGCAGTCTTGACTTTTGGAAGTTGACTGTGTATCCCAGAGCTTGAAGTAATCGTATGACATAATCCAGGTTTTTTGTCAACATCAATTTGTCGTCCGCTTGTATGAGGCAGTCGTCCAGGTATGGGTAAATTTGTATACCCTGGAGCCTGCAATGAGCAATTACTGAAGCCAGGCATTTTGTAAATACTCTGGACGCAGTAGATAAGCCAAATGGCAATGCTGAGAATTGATAATGCTCTGGTCCTGCAAGAAATCTGAGGTATCTTCTGCAGCTGTGTCTGATAGGGACATGCAGGTATGCCTCCTTGAGGTCCAGAGTAATCAGCCATGACCCCTTGCCCAGCATTGGAAGGAGTTGCTGTAGAGTCAGCATTTTGAACTTTGGTACTATGAGAAAGGTGTTTAATGCGGACAAGTCCAGTATTGGTCTCCATTGAGATTCTTTTCTTGGAACAAGGAACAGTCTTGAGTAAAACCCCTGGTCTTGTTCTTGTTGTGGAACTCTTTCTATTGCTTTCATCCGAGTCAGCAGAGTGATTTGCTTGATAGCCTCTGCCCTCTGATTTTGTGGTAGGTTTGGCATGCCTTGTTTCCTTGGTAAGGTATGAAAGTGAAACCTGTACCCTCGGTCTATAATGTCCAAAATCCATTTGTCCTTTGTCAGTCTGTGCCAGTTTTCTGCAAACAGAGATAATTTCCCGCCCAAGGGAGCTTCTAGTTGTTCCCTGGTAGGCGGTAGTAGAGGAAAGTCATTGAGATTGTGGTTGTGGGGCAGGTGAAACCCCTGCATCACTTCTTTGGTTTCCTGGCTGCCATTGTCGTTCCCTGTAAGGGCCTCTGTATTGGCCTCTTCCTCGGCCACGTCTGTTCTTACCCCTTTGAAACTTTTCTGGATTAGGAAAGGACCAGTTTTTTGAAGGCCAATTCCTACTGAATCTGGGGGGTTGAACCTGGAGGAAATCTTTCACAGCCTGAACTGATTTTGCTTTTTCTTCGATGGTCTTTTAACACATCCTTAGCATTTGTACCAAAAAGCTTGTTCTTTTCCAAGGGTGCATCCAGAAGTTTTGCTTTTACATGATCTGGTAGAGGTTGATCTTTTAACCAAGCATGTCTACGAATGACTGCCCCTGACATAGCTGCCCTACATGAAGCTTCCAGTGCATCATATCCACACTGCAGGAAGTGGTTGTTTACTTGCTGAGTGTTATGTACAGCTTCCTGCAAAGTCTTCCTGTCTAAAGGATCAGGAGTGGCTAATGTTTTTTGTAAATCTTCTAACAGATAATCCTGATATTGTAACATATGAAAAAGGCAATTTAAAGCTCTCATAGATAAGGTAGTGGATGTGTAAATCTTTTTACCCCATCTGTCTAATGACCTAGCTTCCCTGTTGGAGGGCAAAGGATTTTTTGAGGTGGAAGCTGAAACTCCTTTAGGCCCCTGTGAGATAGTTTCCAAATCAACAGTATGGGCCCTGAATAAATGGGAATGAGTTTCGGGGACCCTGTAATACCTGTCTGGCTTGGCTGGAGCAGGAGGAAGAGAATCAGGGGTAGCACTAGAGTCAGAATACAAATCATCCAGAAAATCAAGTACAGGAGGAATAGCTAAGGGCCTGTGCTGAGGCTTCTTAAGGAAAGTCCTAAGGCGTTTCCTAGAATCAGAATAATCCTGGCCTTGCCACTTGAAATGTTCCCTCATGGTGTGCAGAACTTCCCCAAAAGAAATATCCTCAGGAGGAGAGGCCGAGGGAATGGAATCTTCTGCATCCGAGTCCTCATAGGTCTGGAAGAGCTCTTCCTGGCTATCAGACTGGACAGAACCCTCAGAATCTTCATCTGAAGGAGTAGGGTCAGAGGGTTCAACCCGGGGCCTTTTATCAGGAGGAGGCTGGGATCCTCTCTCAGGATGGGCCTGTGAACCTCTAATCATGGAAATTAAATCAGCAGCCATGGACATAATTTGAGTCTCTGGAGTCGGCTGAGGTAAGGATTTAGAAGTAATATGCTTTGTTTTGCTGGCTGCCTTAGCCCTAGAGTAGGCCTTAATAGACATGGCCATAGGGGGCCTGGCAGCTCCACGTGCAGGAGTGACCTTGTCTACAGCAATGGTCTCGGGCATTTCCTCGGTTTCGGTATCCGGAGGAAAATCTATAACTGGCATCGGAGTAATGTCTGGAATCGGAGTCGTCGGTAATGCGGTGTCTTCGGTTCGGAGCGGTGGAGAGACCATCTCTGAGGGAACCGGAGCACTCGCGCTAGGTTTTGGCGTGGAGTCGGTGGTAGACGCGGGCCAAAGATGTCGGTCCCGGTCTTTTTGCTTTTTGGGAGTTTGCGATGTCGGAAGATCCGACGGCATGGTGTAAGCAAAATTATCGCTGAAAAAATCTTCAGCGAACTCCGCCCGGCGCCTGAGAGTGCGCTTGTTGAAGCGAGCACAGGCTACACAGGCCGAGACGTCGTGGTCTGGGCCCAGGCAAGGGAGACAGTGAGAGTGGAAATCCTTATGAGGTATTTGTTTACCACAAGAAAGACAATTGTTAACTTTTTCAGTAATTTCTGACATCGGCTGAGGCAAGAAAAGGTCCCCAACGGGATACTTAACTTTTTTGATGACTTCGGTATCGTAGAATACAGGAGCTGACCGACCGGCACTTGCGAACTGCTTCTGCTTCGGGCACCGCTCGGCAAGAAAGATTGAAGAAAATGGCGTCGGCTGATGCTTATGTACTCCAGCCACTCTGACGTCGGAGAGAAATGCGACATCAGCCGACGTCTGACCCAGACTTTGGAATCCGGCCGACTGAGGGCTGCCTGAGGCAGGACAACCCGCATGTTATGACTGCAGTTGCATTCTTGAAGGACATCTGTGATTTCTTCTGTTTGGTGGCAGGTAGCTACACACACACACACACACACACACACACACACACACACACACACACACACACACACACAGACACACAGACACACACACACACACACACACACACACACGCACACATGCACACATGCACACACCCACACACACACACACACACTTCCAGATTCCAGGGCTGGAGTTCGCTTCTACTTTACATCCTGCATTACATTATGAATTTTTCCATAAGGTAAATTTTTATGGCATTGGTATCCTCCTTCAACTCTGGGGGTATATTGTATCTTTTATTTTTTTGACAACAGAAACAATTGCTAACTATATTTCTAGCTTTTTCCCATAGGTATTTACACTCATAGGTTCATAGGTAGGTACTACTAGGCTATTGTCCCTAGGGCCTATATAGGCCTAGCCAAATGGTACCCTGGCTTTTGCCACCCAAGAAAATTATTTTCCTGTGCCCCTGTCAAGCAGAGCCACAGAAGTGATTCCCGGGGTGAATTTCCTATCTCCCATCCAAGCATCAAGATTTTTCTTGAAGAGTGCTAATGAGGAGCTTTGTTTGATATAGATAGGTAGTTTGTTCCAGAGTATGGGAAGTCTCTGGGACAGGAATCTATCCCTCCAGCATGTACTGTTTATTGTGGTGACAAGGTTTAGGTCCCTAGAGTGTATAACTCAGAGGGATTGGGATTTCTTTAAGTGGAGCATGTCCAACAGCTCTGGGTTTGACATAGCTTTGTATGTTAGGCAGAGATCGTCTCTGAGTAGGCAATATGCGATGGAGTAAAACTGGAGTTTTTTGAGACAGTCTGAGTAGGGCATCTGTTTGAGGCTGGTAATCCCCATTGTGAGGTATTTCTGCAGCCTTTCCAGTTGTTGTAGATGTCTTGTGAGGTGCATACCAAAAGGGGAATTGTACTGTATAATGGGTCTAATGAGTGATGAGAAAACTTTTGTGATGAGGTGTGCCACATAGAAGGATTTCCTGACTACTGTGGCGATGTGATTATCAAAGGAGAGACTACTGTCCACCTGTGTCCCAAGGTCTCATATCACACTTTTGGTGTTAAGTAGACAACCACCTATGTGGTAGTTCATGGGTACAGAATTTTTACCAAAAGGGATGACAATGCACTTTTTGGCATTGAGCTTGAGGCCATGGCTTTGACACCAGGCATCCGTCTCAGTGAGGCCCTTTTGTAGGATGTCCACATTGTTAGGAGTTTTGATTATGGCTCCTAGTTTGCAGTCATCTGTGAACTTTGTTAGCCAAAGACCTTTTGTGCTAGTCTGCACTTCAGAGAAATAGATACCAAACAGGAGAGGACCCAGGACTGAACTCTGTGGTACTCCACTTGTCACTGGTGTGAAGTTGGATTTAGAGTCTGCTACTTTCACAGTGCGGGTTCTCTCAGTGAGCCAGTTGGCAACCCATCTTGTGACATATGAATTTATACCTAGTTTAGTGAGTTTATCTATAATTCCAGAGTGGAAGACGGTGTCAAAAGCCTTGGCGAGATCTAGATAGGCTGTGTGAACCACCTTACCCTCATCTACGGCATTGGTGACTGCTTCAAAGAAGTCTATCAGGTTTAGGAGACATGATCTTCCTTTTACAAACCTGAACTGGGTGGGGTCCACAGTTTGAAGATTACCAATGTCATTGTTTATCAGTTCCATGATGATACATTCCATAGCCTTGCAGACAGGCTCGTCAGGCTAATAGGGTGATAGTTCCCAGGGTCCATGGTGGTTCCCCCTTTGTGGAGTGGGTTAACCTTTGCTGTGCTCCATTCAGTGGGCACAAAGCCTGAGGTGAGACTATGATTGAACATGGTACTTAGGTGGGGTGCCAGTTCATTCTGTAGTTTGTGTAGAACGCAGCCTGGGATGTTGTCAGGTCCCATGGATGCTGTGTTCTTGGCTTTGGAGAGTGTGTTTTTTACCTGTGCAGCCATGCTTACAGGAACTTTGCATTCTTCTGGTATAGAGATGGGCCATTTAGGGGGTGAGAGAGGGGTAAAGTTAGCACTGAACCTATCTGCCAGGATGTTGGCAATATCATTTGGTTCTGTATATTTAGTGCCATTGTGCTATAACTCTGAGCAGATCTGAGTGCTGCCACTGAGATTTTGACATAGCTATAGAATGCTTTGTGGCTGTCTTTAGAATCAGTGTTGATTTTGTTTTCATAACTAGCTTTGAAGGATTTTATGAGGGATCTCAGCTTCTTATTGAGGCTGACCAGGAAGTTCCTCCAATCATGAGATTTTACTCTTTTTTTGCAACAGTTTCTTTCTTCTGTTGTAGAGTTTGTTTAGGGCAAGGGACCACCAGATTGGCTTCCTTTTTTTGGAGGATAGCAACTTGGTTCTGTTAGGGATTGCACAATCCATGCACTCATGTAAGTGCTTATAAAGTGCATTTGTATAGGATTCAGCAGTCGTACCTCTATTGTCTGTCAGCATGGGTGTTGTGAAGTTTGCCACTTCTGTCTTAAGAAGTGTGAAGTTGGCTTTGGAGAATTTTTTTACTGTGGTTTCCCTAATGGGGGTGGGTGGGGGTGGGATGTGGATGTCTAGGGTGATTATCTTGTGGTCGGATCTGACCAACGAGAAATTGGCCTCTGGTGTGGAACACCGGTTGCCCATGTTAGTAATGACAAGGTCTAGGATATTGCTGCCCCTGGTGGGGGTGTGGATAAGTTGATCCAAGGCATTGGAATTTATGAATTCCAGAAAACGTTGAGCACAATGCCAAAAAGTGCATAGTCATCCCCTTTGGAAAAAACAAAGTACCCGCAAATTACCACATAGGTTGTAGTCCCCTAAATACAGCAAATGTAATAAGGGATCTGGGGACCCAAGTAGATAGTAATCTTTCCTTTGATAATCATATTGCCAAGGTGGTTAGAAAATCCTTCTATGTGGCCTACCTAATCACAAAAGGGTTCTCATCTAGAACAAAAGAGGTTATTGTGCCTCTCTGCTCATCACCCATTAGACCCATCATAGAATACAACACCTCATTTGGGATGTACCTTACAAGACACCTGCAACAGCTGGAAAGACCACAAAAGTACCTCACCAAGAGGATTACTGGCCTCAAACAGATGCCCTATGCAGCCCGACTCAAGAAACTCCAGCTGTACTCGGTTGCATACCGCTTACTGAGAGGTGATCTCTGCCTGACATACAAGGCCATGTCCAACCCAGAATTGATGGACATGCTCCACCTAAAAAAACAAATCACTGAGAGCCACACACTCTAGAGATATAAACCTCACCACAATGATAAATAGGGCATGCTGGAGGGATAGATTCCTATCCCAGAGACTCCCCATGCTTTGGAACAGGATTCCAATATACATCAGGCAGAGCCCCTCATTAACACTCTTCAAGAGAAACCTTGATGGGTGGATGGAAAACAGAAAATTTACCCCGAGGATCACTGCAGTGGCTCTGCTGGACAGTGGCACAGGGAACTAATGGCTCTGCTGGACAGAGGCACAGGGAACTAATCTAAGGGGGTGGTGAAAGTCAACACATTCTGGCTAGGCTTATAAATGTCCTTGGGCAGATAGCCTAGTACTTACCTATGAACCTATGAAGAGTTGGAACATGAGTAGTTTTCCCAGTTATTGGTGGGGTAGTTGAAATCGCCTATTATTAGGGTGTTAGATTATACCCTAATATTTTCCAGTGTATCAAGAAATGAGGAGTGGGAATCCTGGGGCATGGTGGGGGATCTGTAGCAAGTTACAATTTGGATTGCGGTCTATCCCAGAGTTAGTTGCACTTGGATAATCTCGGATGCATTATACTGAGCAACTAGCCTGGAGGTGTGGATATCCTTAATGAATATGGGCATGCCTCTGCCTTTAGTGTTTCAGCCAGGTTAGGTGGCCCAAAGTTGTGGTATGAATTATAGCCTGGTAATGCAGGGGTGCTCTCTGGAACCTTGAACCAGGTCTCTGTCACTGCACAGATGTCGATGTGCTCCATTTTAAGGAGTGCCTTGAGTGAGTGCATTTTGAGGTTCAGACTTCTAGCATTGAGTAGCATTACCCTCAGATTTTGCTTGCTTGTACTTGTTACAGTGGTGAATTTTTTCATTTGAACCTTGCCTTCTGGGTGATGGCAGGATTCTTCTCAGGGCTATGGTCATACCTGCCTGGGCTACAAGATCAGACAGCTCCTCCATGTCTTTTTTCATGTAGTCCAGGGAGGTACGTCTCAGGTCACTCACACCAACATGGACAATGACAGAGTCATATTTGTACTTGTTGTGGAGTGACCTGAGTGCATGCATTATGTGGTGGATCTTGGCACCTGACAGGTAGCTGACAGTATCTTTCTCCTTGTTTAGCCTGTAAGTGGAACATCAGTGTGCCTGACTATAGAGTCACCTATGATTAGAGTATTGGATACGTTGTTATGCCTTATGGGCTGTGGTTGAGTGGCACACTGAGTTTGTGGGCTATGTGCCATTTGTGTTGTGTTAGGGGGTGGAGGTTGTTTGCGTTTCTGCTTTGGAGGTCATTGTTGCTTGGGTAAATTTTTATTGAGAGCCTCTGTGAATGTAGGTGTGTGTTTTGTGTTTCCATGTGTGTGTTTTGGTGGTGTAGGTTTTGAGGGGCTATGTGATGAGTGTGGTATGGTGCAAGTGTTTACCTTCTCCTCTTGACTGTCTAGTCCAGTCTTGGGTGAAGAGAGCTTTGCTTCCAGTTTGGCTATATAAGTACATCTCTCACATGTTGTAGTGTTGGGTGGTAGGAGGAGAGGGTTGTCTGTGTGCATGAGGCAATTGCTGCATTGCCTCAAGATTACCAGATTCATCAGGTAGACAGGAGGAAACACCGGGAGCTGACCCTTAGACATGCCTGGATAGGTGCTTATTTATTAAGTACTAAAAACTGTTTTCTTCTAGACAAGTGAAGAAAGTAGAGTGCTGTAGTAATTTGTAGCTTATTAAGTGCTTACAATGAGTTCTGAACAAGTGCTGAGCTCAAAGAAACAGATTTGAGGGCTGAAACTAGAAAACTGGCTAGTTCTAAGAAACAAAATTAAGCTAGAAGGCTTCCCTCCAACAGTGAAAGGCTTGGGGGCTCAGAAGCTTAGAAACCATCCTGGATACAGAAAATCTGTATCTGGACTAGACGACTTACAGGAAAGGCAGGAAACAAGCCTAGAATTTTTTTTTTTTTTGTAAAGTGGAAACGGGAAAGGAGGAGCAGAAACTAAGTGGCACTCCCTGGTGTTCATTGTGCAAGGGACCTATCTTGAATGTATCCCTTGCTGGAAAAGGGCCCAGCAACACAGCTATATGCTACAATTTCTCAATGAATGGAGACAAGTCCCTGCTTTCTCACACCAGGCAGGGTCCTGTCAGTGTAAATGTAGGGACTGTATTTATTCCCAGTGGCTGGGGAGTAGATTGATAAGGATTGGTCATCATATTGTGTCTGGTTCTTGCTATATTGTCAACCTGGTGAGAGGTCTCAAATTTGTAGACCCAACATGTTTAATACACAGTCAGGGAGTGTGATGTGCAATGGATTATATGAGAAATGTCCTCATCATTATGAATGACAACTCTCTGAAGATCTGCATATCCCTCAATAACAAATGCTGGAACTCCCCAAAAATGTGTTTTTTCCTCCCTCCCCTGGTGAGAGGTGAGCAGGCAATGACTTTTAACTCCTCAACTCATGTTTTTCAAAAGTGAACATGCTGCTACTTGAACTCAGACCATCTGGGCTGGAGTAAGGGCTTTATCCCTCAGCACTATCAGATCACCTGAAATGCTATTTGTTCATTTGGATTTTGAGTGACAAACCAGGGAACAAGAGTATCCATTTTCATTTGTATTCTAAGTATCTGCTTTTGTTTGTTCAAAGATTACCTCTTCAAATGTGTACATTTACTTTTATTTTTGTTTAGGCTGTTATATTTGTGTACTTCTTAGATAATGGTAAAGGGGCTAGTAATTATGTTTAGCTAGTTTTAGTTATGAAATATTTAGCTGATGTTTTTTTCTACAAAATGTCTGTTTAACCATTTTGTTTTGTATTTCTCTGTGCAAACCTCTACCTTTTCAGTATGTTTAATTTCTCAAATTGTACTGCTCAATTTTCATTTGGTTATCTGATTCTATGCATTTAATTTGAATAGCTTGTGGATGGTTGTTTATGTATTTGTTAATTCATATAAGGTTACTGCCATCTTTTGGTGTAGGACTATGGCATCCACCTCAGAAAGACAAAAAGACTGCTTAGCTGTCCATTACCATAGGTTCATAAGTTCATAGGTAGGTACTAGGCTATCTGCCCGAGGGCATTTATAAGCCTAGCCAGAGTGTCTCAGCTTTCACCACCCCATTGATTAACTGATCCTCTGTCAAGCAGGGCCAATGAAGTTATCCCAGGGGTGTATTTTCTGTTACCCATCCACTCATCAAGGTTTCTCTTGAAGAGTCTTAGTGATGGGCTCTGCCTAATGTAGTTTGGAATTTTGTTCCAAAGCATGGGGAGTCTCTCTGACAGGAATCTATCCTTCCAGCATGTTCTATTTATTGTTGTGGCGAGGTTTAGCTCACTAGAGCACGTGGCTTACAGTGATTTGGATTTCTTTAGGTGGAGCATGTCCATCAATTCTGAGTTGAATATGGCTTTGTAAGTCAGGCAGAGATCACCTCTGAGTTAGCGATATGCCACTAAGTACAGCCGGAGTTTTTTCAGTCGGGCTGCGTAGGACATATGTTTGAGGCCAGTAATCCTCTTGGTGAGGTACTTTTGTGGTTTTTCCACCTGTTGGAAGTGTCTTGTGAGGTAAATCCCAAATGGGACATTGTACTCTATGATGGGTCTAATGAGTGACGAGTAGAGGGGCACTATAACCTCTTTATTTCTAGATGCGAACCCTTTAGTAACTAGGTGGGCCACATAGAAGGATTTCCTAACTACTTTGGCAATATGATTATCAAAGGAGAGATTACTATCTACCTGGGTCCCCAGATCTCTTATTACCTCTTCTGTTTTAAGGGGGCTGCCACCTATGTGGTAATTCGTGGGTGTTTTGTTTTTCCCAAATGGGATGACTATGCATTTTTGGCATTTAGCTTGAGGCCATGACTTTGACACCAGGTGTCCATCTCAGTAAGGCCCTTTTGGAGGATGTCCGTGTCAGCGGGAGAGTCAATTATGGCTCCCATCATTCCCCTTATTTTATTTTTATTATTTTTAAGAGTGAAATGATAACTGAATTTGCCAGACCAAGTCTGGCTGGTGGTAACTGTACCATAAATCAGAATTAATTAGACTCGACTGGAAATTATTTTATGTATATATGTGTTTGTATGTTAATGCAGTAATTTAGCTACATTTCAGTTGGTGTGAATAACTGAGCACTGGAAGTAGATGAAGGACATTGGAATCCAAACTCCTATAACTTTGGTCTTTTGTGGTTTAATGCATATGTGGTATGTGCAGGACCACAGCTCAGTGCAATAGTTCATATGATCTACATACACTTAAGTCTAAACTTCTGTTACTTATACTGACACAGACACACACACACACAACACACACACACACACATGCACAAACACACTTTATTTGTTGTAGTTTACCAAATATTTATTCGGAAAGCAGAGTGTGTTGAAGGACTATAAGCCCTGTGCTTATCATACCGGTACCAGTGGTGTGGATCATGAAACCATACCCTGGCAGCCTTTATAGTTTCCATAATTTCCATACATAGGTTCATAGGTTCATACTAGGCTACCTGCCCTAGGGCATTTATAAGCCTAGCCAGAGTATGTTTGGCTTTCGCCACCCATTTTAAATTAATTTTGCTATTCCCTTTTTCAAGGTTAGTATCCTCTTGGTGAGGTACTTTTGGGGTCTTTCCAGTTGCTGCAGGTGTTTGGTAAGGTACATCCCAAAAGGGGCATTGTACTCAATTATGGGCCTGATGAGGGATGAGTAAAGAGGCATGATGACCTCCCCAAATCTAGATGTGAATCCCTTCATGATTAGGTGGGCTATATAAAATGTTTTTCTAACCACTTTGGCCACGTGGTTGTCAAATGAGAGATTGCTATCAACTTGGGTCCCCAGGTCCGTAATTACTTCTTCTGTACTTAATGGATTACCACCTATGTGGTAATTTGTGGGCACTTTGTTTTTGCCAAAGGGGATGACTATACACTTTTTGGCATTTAGTTTGAGGCCATGGCTCTGGCACCAGTTGTCTGTTTCTCTGAGGCCCTTTTGGAGGATGCTTGTGTTGGCTGGAGAGTCGATTATGGCGCCCAGTTTGCAGTCATCTGCGAACTTGGTCAGCCACAGTCCTTCCATGTTGGCCTGTACCTCCGAGAAATATATACCAAACAAGAGAGGTCCCAGGACTGAGCCTTGTGGGACGCCACTTGTAACTGGTTTGGAGTCTGACATGGCTCCAGCAATTCTAACCATGTGGGTTCTGTCCTTGAGCCAGTTTGCAACCCATCTAGTGACATAGGGGTTTATATTTAAGCTGGTGAGCTTATCTATAATGCCTGAGTGGGGTATTGTATCGAAGGCTTTTGCGAGGTCCAGATAGGCTGTGTGGACCACCTTCCCTTCGTCAATGGCCTTGGTGACTGTTTCAAAGAAGTCAACCAGGTTTAAGAGGCAGGATCTGCCCTTAACAAAGCCAAACTGGGTAGGATCCAGTGTCTGTAGGTCCCCAATATCTTTATTTATGAGGTCCATGATGATCCTTTCCATAGCTTTGCAGATCAAGCTAGTAGATAGTTTCCAGGGTCCGTTGAGGCACCACCTTTGTGGAGAGGGACCACTGTTGCTGTACGCCACTCTTTGGGTACATATCCTGTAGTAAGGCTGAGATTGAACAGTAGTTTTATGTTTGGGTTTAGCTCTTCTTGGAGTTCATGTAGGACGCAGCCTGGGACACCGTCTGGTCCCATTGATGCTGTGTTTTTGCTTTGGAGAGGGCGGCTCCCACCTGAGCATCTGAGATGTCGGGGGGGGCAGCACTCTGCTGGGATAGATATTTGCCCTTTTGGTGGGGGGGGTGGAGAAGTTTGCGCTGAACCTGTCAGCTAGGATGTTGGCAATGTCTGTGGGTTCGGTGTATTTTTTGTCATTTTGGACTAATTCTGAGCATATCTGGGAATTCCCACCCAGGTTCCTAACATAACTAAAGAAAGCCTTGTGATTAACCTTAGTGTCCTGTGCAATTTTTCTCTCGAAGCTGGCCTTTGACGATTTTATGAGTGCCCTTAGTTTTTTGCTAATACTGATCAGAGATGCCTTCCCTTTTTGGGATTTTGCTCTATCATGTAGTAGCTTCCTCCTTCTATTGTATAGTTTGTTTACGGCTGGGGTCCACCAGACAGGTCGTCTGCCTTTGGAGGATTGGGTCTTGGTTTTATTTGGGATTGCATGATCCATGCAGTCCTGAAGGTGTTCATAGAATGCATTTATAAAGGATTCTGCGGTCTGGGTCGTATTTTCCACAGGCCCGGAGTGCATCTCTCAAGGCATTGTTTCATCCCCTCTGTGAATCAGCTATACATATC
Organism: Protopterus annectens; assembly: GCF_019279795.1. Taxonomy (NCBI): domain Eukaryota; kingdom Metazoa; phylum Chordata; order Ceratodontiformes; family Protopteridae; genus Protopterus; species Protopterus annectens. The sequence continues at coordinate 1,139,624,901 of NC_056729.1, read as the reverse complement.
CAGCCCGGTATGCAACCTGTCTCCAAGTGCTGGCATGTTGATGTCAGACTGTCTAATAACACTCTATGGATGTTGCATTACAGCTTAGATTCATGTAGGACTCAGGAGCACCAATAGGCATTATGGTTAAAAGGTTTCAATGAGACAGGAAAGGTACATTCAGTGATGTCAGCTAAGTAATTAAGAGGTCTATCGGCATGATGTGTAATTTCTTAACTAATATTCTTATCAAAGCCATTAAATATACTGTAGAATGGTGGGATATGAAAATGTCAGCTCACTGGTTTAATGAACATGATGACAAGTATTTATTACTGAACTATTTTTATCATAAAAGAGGTAAATCTTACATATGTGTCATTTTATTTCTGTAGTAATTGCATAGATGAAACAGTTCCATTGTAAAGATCAACCACTCATCTTCATATGTTTTTGAACTGTCATAAGCTCTCAAGACTGTTTACTGCGGTGGTGGTGCTGCTGTAGTGTTGTTGCCTCACAGTTAGACGTTGCCCGTTCGATCCTCAGAGCGTCTTCTGTGTGGCGATATGCGTGAACGGGCATTCCTTCGTGGAAGGTTGTGTGTTAGGCCCGGCAAGCCAGCACATAAAACTGTACTGCCAATCATTAGCGGACCGGAGTTCCGTTGTGGCGACCCCTAACCGGGAAAAGCCGAAAGACACAAACAAACAAACATAAGCTCTCAAGACTATGATTGTACCTTTCTTATCTAGACTATACAAAAAAAGTATAATGGGCTGAAGGTCCCAATAAATGTGTAGTTCTGCTGATTATTTGTCCTATACTTCATAATATTCTCCAGCTTGCTCTGCAGTTTATTTCTCTATCTTCAAGGCCTGGATCTTTAAGAAATAGAAAATTAACAGACATCTCAAAGGCTTTCATGATGAGATTGGTTTAATGTTTTAGTCCTAGCCTTTTTTGGCTAGCCATTTGCATCTGCCACTTTTATCTCACGGTGGTTATCTCTACAGGTTAGGAAAAAGATACAGATGATCTGGTTTTGTGTGCATCAAAAAGTTTCAAGGTTTATTAAAATGTTTCATTATGGAAACCACAGCTGTAGCACTGCAAAACTTCAGATATTATGAGCTGAAGTATTGTTCTGTTAATCTGCTTTAGTTCTTTTCAAACAATTTTAAACAGCTCTTACTGAAAACACTGAAAGTATTAGATCTGTGATGATCTGATATATTTCGTATGCGTTTACTGTACCTAACATTATGAAATTATCATAGTATCATAGGATCATAGGATCATAGGAGATTATTAGGCTAATGGCCCTAGGGCCCTTACAAGCCTAGCCAAGATCTGCCCTTGTTTCCATGATCAGCACCCAAAGCCCCTATCCAAGAGAGATACCCCCATGGGTGAATTTACGGTTACCCATGCAACTGTCCAGACTGCACTTGAAGAGGGCCAAAGAGGTGCTCAGCTCTGTGTGACATGAATTGGTAGTCTATTCCGCAGGTACGGTAACCTCTAGGAGACAAACCTCTCCTTCCAACAGGTTCTATTAATGTCAAATACCAGGTTAAGGTCTTTAGAGCGAGTAACCTATGAGTCACTGAACTTATGGATATGCAGCATTTCCAATAAATCAGAGTCAGAGATTGCCTTATATGCAAGGCAGAGATCACCTCTGAGTACTCTTTATGAAAAGGAGTAAAGTGACAGTGATTTCAGCCTATCCACACAGGACAGATACCGAATACCTTGAATTCTCCTTGTAAAGAACTTTTGTGGTCTCTCCAATTGCTGCAGGTGTCTGGAAAGGTACATACCAAAAGGGGCATTGTACTGAGTTATTGGCCTGATGAGGGAAGTGTACAGAGAAGTTAAAACTTCTTTTTTTTCTGGAGGCAATGCCCTTACTTATGAGATGAGCAATGTAGAATGCCCTTCTTACCACTGCGAAGACATGGTGATCAAAAGTAAGGTTGCTGTCAACCTGTGTGCCCAGGTGTCTCACCACTGAGTGCGTGCTCAAGGTATTTCTATTGATGTGGTAGTCAACAGGAACATCTCTCTTACTGAAAGGGATGATAATATATTTTTTTCATTGATTTTAAGGCCATGACTTTGGCACCAATCATTTGTTTGCGTAAGACCCACTTGTAGGATGTTGACATCCTCTGGACATTCTGTGACTACTCCCAGTTTGCAGTCATCAGCAAACTTCATCAGCCACAGACTTTTAGTTTTTGCTTGTACTTCAGACAAATAACTCCTAAACAGTAGTGGTCCCAGGACTGATGGAACACCACTGGTTATGGGTCTGCTGTTGGAGGTGGATCCCCTATTTTGACTGTATGTGTTGTATCTGTGAGCCACTTAGTGACCCACCTAATGATATTAGGATTGATACCTAGTTGAGTGAGTTTGTCAATAATGCCTGAGTGGGGAATAGTGCCAAAAGCCTTGGCCAAGTCCAGGAAGGCTGTATGCACAGTTTTCCCCTTGTCCAGGACTGTGGTGACTGTCTCAAAGAAGTTCACTGGGTTTAACAGGCATGATCTCCTTTCGACAAATCCAAACTGAGTAGGGTCAAGTTTTTGGAGATTACCTATATCTTTGTTGATAAGGTCCATGATGATTCACACCATGGCCTTGCAGATGAGGCTAGTCAGGCTAATAGGTCTATAGTTCCTGGGTCAGTGGGAGCACAATGGTGGCCATTTTTCATTCAGCTGGGATGAAACCAGTGCTTAGACTATGATTGAAAAAAGTACCCAATAGTGTTGCTAATTCTTGCTGGAGCCCATGTAGGATGCAGCATGGGGTGTTATCAGGTCCCATAGATGCTATGTTTTTAGCCTTAAAGAGGGCATTTACGATGTGCTATCTAGCAATGCAAGGTGGGGGACAGGCGGAAGGAATGTCATGGGGTATGTGTGGTGGGGACAGGGGAGTGAAGTTTTCACAGCACCTGTCAGCTAACAGGTTTGCTAAGTCCACAGGCTCACTGTGTGTGATATCATTAACTACCAGTTTGGTGCAAAGCTTGGCCTTTCCTTTTAGGCTATGGATGTAACTAAAGAATGCCTTATGGTTGTCCTTCATTGAGGACACTAATTTTTATTCATAGTTTGCTTTGGAGGACTTAACAAAAAGTCTAATTTACTTGTTTAAGCCTAGGAGGGAGTGTTTCCAGTTTAGGACTCGCTTCATATTACTTTTGGACAACAATGTCTTCCAATTATTGTAAAGCCTATTAATTGGAGTTGTCCACCTTGCAGGTCTGCTCTTCCTTGAAGAGCTTGTTTTGGTCCTTTCAGGTATGGCAACATCAGTGCAGTTATACAGGTGTTTGTAAAAAGCATTGGTGTAGGACTCAGCATAGTTGCCAGTTACATCTGAGGGGGGAGGTGCAGTGAAGCTATTTATATCATCCCTTAAAAGGATATAATCTGCTTTGGAGAGGTTTTTTAGTTTAGTTGCTGCTGGGGAGGGAGGTCTGGTGTGATAGTTACTTTGAATGAAACTGATTTTTGATCACATCTGATAATGGAGGACCTCACAGTAGGAGTGCTACAGCAGTCCCCCATATTGGTAAGCACCAGATTCAAGATGCAGGTGCCTCTAGTTGGGGTGTCCACCAGCTGGTCCAGGGTGTTGGAATTAATGAACTTGAGGAATCTTTGGGCAAATGAGTTTGAGCACGAGTAATTTACCCAGTCAATGGATGGGTAATTAAAATCACCCAGAGCCATGGTGTTCAGATGTATATTGATGGATTCCAGTAGATCCAAGTAGGCAGCGTGGGTGTCTTGATCCATGAATGGGGTCCTGTAGCTGTCAATGGCTTGTATAGGTGTCCTACCAACAGTTAGTTGCACTTGAAGTGTCTCCAGGGATTTATACTGTTTAACCAATCTGGAGTTGTATTTATCTTTAATGAATATTGATATACCGCCTCCTTTAGTTTTCACACCTTCTATATGTGGTCTGAACATGTGGTAGGAGATGTAACCCGGTATGACTGGGGTGTTCTCCACTGTCTTGAACCAGGTCCCTGTGACTGCATAGGTGTCAGCTTTTTCCAAAGTGAGGACTAATTCCAGTGAGTGTAGTTTCTTGCTAAGACTCCTAGTGTTTAGCAGCATAACCTTGAGCTTGTTTTTTGATTAAATTTTTACATTGGGAATTTTGTCTTTCTGACATTGCCTAAAAAAGGCACTATGGTGGTTGCAAGAGCCTTTTCCAGTAGCTGAAATCCTAGAGGTGACAAATGAAGAGAATCTCTGGCAAAGCATCGAGGTCTCTCGATCATGTCATTCCAGGCTTACAGAAACCGGATACCATTAGAATGACAACAGAAACTAAGCCAATTATTGAAGTCAGTGACTTTCTGTTAATATCGTGATATCATCCTAGATGAGGGTATTATGCTGCTCAAGGCTAGCGACATAACTGCCTGTGACACATAATTAATCAGAGAGCTCAATCATGTCTCTCCTCATGTAATCCCGGAAGGTATGTCTCAAGTCCTTCATACCAACATGTACTATGACCAAATGGTAACGGTACTTGTTGAGAGACTTGAGTGCCTGTGTGATCTGACAAATCCTGGCACCAGAAAGACAGCTGGCTATGACTTTCTCCCCATGCAGCCTGGTGAGGGGGATGTCCATATGTCTCACTAAATAGTCTCCTATGACTAAGATATTTAGAGTGGATGTGCAATGCCTTATGGGCTTTGATGGTGAGCCACTTGTGTTTGTGTCATTATGTGTATAGTGTGTTCTGGGTGTTATGGTTTATTTAGTATGTATGTATGTGTTTTGGAGGTCTCTGGTGTTTAAGTATATTTTTTGTGAATACCTCCGTATATCTTGGTCTATGTGTATGCTGTGTGCCATGAGTAGGAGTTGTGGTAGGTGGGCTGACAACCTGCTCTGTATTGCTATCTATTGTGCAAGAAAACTGTGATTCTAGATTCATAATGTGGGTGCATCTCTCACAAATGGTACAGGACTAATTTACAATTAGGGAATTTTCAGTGTACATGAGGCAGCTACTACACTGCTGCAGTAGATTGATGTCAACCAGGTTGGTAGTAGAAAAGGAGGGAAACTGACAGTTCATGGTCCTAGGAATAATTTTGGACTGGCTATAACAGTTGAAGAGGTAATACAGCAGGGGCAGGTATTAGCAGGTTTAGATACAATGAGCTGTAGTTTAGGTAATATTGGCGAGGCTAGACAGCAGGCATCGGTGACTGGCAATCCCTCTGTACAGCAGTGTGTGATGTGCAAACAGGCTCAAACACAGTTCAAACAGAGGCTTATTAAAGCAGAAAAACAGAAAACAGCCAAAGTTCAAATTATCCTATTAAAATGCCCTAAACAGAGCCCTGCAACAGTAACTCTAGCTAGATCAGTCCAAACTGTACCTTCCTCCCACGAGGGTACAGGGTGGCCTCTCCAGACAAACGTTTAACTGTTTTACAAGCTCCAAAGGTCAGAAACTGTACTAGATTCAGCAAAAACCTGACCTAGTCTGTGCTAGTGTTTTTCAAGTGAAACAAACAAGTAAAATGAACAAAAGAAAAGAGATGAACAGTAATTGCATTTGTAAGAGGAATTAAATTAGCAGACAATCTAAAAATACAGTAAAATACAGTTGCAGAGTTTAAACAGTTATTCAACAAATTTTGTTTCTTCAGAAAGTGCAGAAAACAGTTGAAAATAAGCACTTATCTTTTGTAGTCTCTCAGCAGGTATTTGGAAAAGAGTAGAGCAATGGCAGAAGGCCTAACTCACTGCAGCTTTGAGCAAACAAGCACAAACTGGTTCAAACAGAGGCTTATTAAAGCAAAAAACAGGAAACAGACAAAGTTCAAATTATCCAATCAAAATACCTTAAACAGAGCCCTGCAACAGTATCTTTAGCTAGATCACTCCAAACTGTACCTTTCTCCCATGAGGGCACAGGGTGGCCTCTCCAGACAAAAGATTAACTGTCTTACAAGCTCCAAAAGTCACAAACAGTACTAGACTCAGCAAAAACCTGAACCTATCTATGCCAGTGTTTTTCAAGTGCAGCAAACAGGTAAAATGAACAAAACAAGCAGATGAACAGTAGTTACAATTGTAAGAGGAATTCAGTTAGCAGACAATCTAAAAATGCAGTAAAATATAGTTGCTTAGTTTAAACAAACAGATATGCCACAAATATGTGATTGAATAGTTTGTTCTGTTTCATAATTTTGTCCAAACCAAAGACTGAAATGGCTACAGGCAAACCATTTAGTAAAAAATGGCAAGTAAGACCCAGCCAATTTAGAGCCTTCATTGTTAAGTATCTTAAGCCTCATGGAGTAGAGTCCCATGGGATATACGTAAATGTATATATATTCCATGAGCCTCCTCTACAGGAGGTTTAAGGTATTGCATAGTGAAGAAGGCCCATGGGAAATGTGTAAGTCTGCATTTATCCCATGGGCCTTCAATAAAGGGGATTAAATTTATTTCTCAGTGAAGACTCTACTTTGGCTGTGTCTTTCTTGCAGCTTTTAAAAATGTATCTTACTTCAGAAGATTTCCTGTGATGCTGCAAAAATGTTTCGATTTTGTTAATATAAAATAAAAAGCAGTAAGTGATGAAAATTACAGATACAATTGGCCATTGATATAACCATTATTTATCTGCAATGTCATCCTAAAACATCATAAAAACTTGAGCAGTGCCATGAAAATGATAACATAACAGGATTTAAACCAGTATATTACTATGAAATGCATTGATAGGGTTATTTTTCTTGAATCTAAATGTGGACGCCTTGTTGCTTGTAGAGTTGGCTGTGGCTGCAAAAACGTCTTGGATCAGGCTATCAGATTGGTTACTAAATACTGAACTAACTAATAAATAACTTGCAAGAAGATTATATATTCAGTCCCTACAATAGCCAAACCACTCCACAAATGTGTGTCTGTTTATTTATCAGTCCGACTACCCATATTAGTAAGAGAGTCATTTTCTAAAGAATAGTCATATTGTATAGAATATCTGATTAAATTATATGTAGATTCACTCATACAATCTTTATCAGATATGTATTCTTGGAATCTGCATGTTTAAAACTTTGGGAATTTCTAAAAGAAAATTCTGGGTTTCAGAAAGAAGCTCATTTTACCCCTTCTAAACCTTTATGCAAGATGCTGTGCCTGTATCAACCCAATTAAAGGTACTGACTCTGATACCACTGTAGCTATTAATGACAAGTTTCAGACCGAGTCCATTACAGTAAAATACCATTCTAGCTTAATTAGAATTGTACTGTATGATAGTCATTTATTAATTCTCTGATTCCCTCCTTAATACATTTCAGGGTCACTAGGGAGGCAAAGTCTATCCCTTCATTCAGTGGAAGGAATGTAGACAAAAATAATCTTGGATACACTTGCATGCACACACACACACACACACACACACACACACACACACACACACACACACACACACACACACACACACACAACTAGAGACAATTTGGAAGATTACCACTTCACCTATGGAATATCTTTAGAATGTGTAAGGAAACCAGAGTATGCAGTGAAAGCCCACTTAGACATAAAGAGGGCGTTCAGATTTCACATAGAAAGGATCCAGCTAAGAATCAAACTGGAGGACAAAGTAATATATGGGGCAGCAGTGCCGTTCCATTCCACAATGTATGCCTTCACATCACAAAATCTATTTCAAAAATGTCAAACAAATCTAAGGAAAGATTGGACAAGTATATTTTCTATTTCTTGACAATGCGTACATATCATATGAAATTAAGTTATGTTTTGGCTCCTGCATATGATTTACTTGTCAGCAAATTCTTAATTTCATTTCAGAAACTTGAATAGCTTGTATTAAATGTAGGGCTTAAATTATTGAAGTAAGAGTCTCAGTCATGAAAAAAATACCTGTTATCAATGTTACTGTTAGAACACATTACAAATGTTAAAGAAGGCAGTTTATCAAGGATGTTTCTTGAGTTGTTATTACTGTCAGATGGGATTTTCATTTTAATTTGTTGTTGTTAATTAGTTTTGCTTTTTAGCAATTAGATTTCCACTGAGTCATGCTGATTAGAAAAAAGATCTCACTTAAGCAAAAATTGTTCACCTGGTAATGTTCCCCAAAGTCAACCTGAGCTAAAAATAATGGGGAAGTATCATACATACAGTTATATATCTATATTTGCATCTAATCTGGTAAAATGCTCAAATTCAAATGATTCAAATGATCAAAAGTCATGTCATGGTCACTTTGTTCAATGTGTCTGTTAAATCAAATGTTATTGCTGTTTTCACTGTTTGCTAAGCTCTTTTTGCTGTTTTCACTGTTTGCTAAGCTCTTTTTGCTATTTTCACTGTTTGTTAAGTATTTGCCTGTATTTTTCACCATTGCAAAGCAATTTGTTCTGTTTGTTTTGGTTTTCCCGCCAAGCAGTGTTATAATAACTGATTCATTAGCTGTTTAAAAAATTCTTCTTGCTGATTTTCTACTGTTTTAAACATTTGTTTACTGTCTCACTGCTATTTTTCTGTTGTATTAATCATTTTCTAGTGGTTCCCGCTAAAACTAGGGTAGCTAGTAGCTGTAGCATAGTCCAGATCCAGGTTTGCTGCATCTGGTCTGTTTGTAGTGGCTGCTTGTTCTGAACATGTTTTCCAGGCCATCTTGGATTGTAAGGAGTCTTTCTGCACTCTAGTGAGAGGATTGTGTTGATTGGAATCTGTCTGGCCTCTGGTGGTTGGTCTAGGGCTTGGAGTAAGCATCCTCATTGGTCCTTTTGAAGCTTTTTTAAAGTTTTTTTTTTTTTTTACGTTTTTAGCTTCTGGTATGAAAGCCCTGTATTTGAGACGGTTTTTGCTTGTTTGTGCATTGCCCAGCATGTGCTCCATAAGCGGACAGATTAATTTAACAGTTTTCCCTTAGTTACAGCTGTAGTACATTAGTGTAGCCCTCATCTTTAGTACTTTTCCAGTCAAAGAAATACTGCTAAAAAGCTGAAACCTATTAAATTACCAAAAAAAAAAAAAAAAAAACAGGCAGAAATATCCATCCACTGAGCTCCTCCTTGATCACTCCTGATAAGTCTCCCTTGGTCACAACAGTCCTCAACCCAACATTACAGACAGTTGGACCACCTTTGTTTGTCCTGCCAACCTTGTTGACTTGGGTGTCTTGAGGCAGTGTAGCAATTGCCTCATGTACACTGATAACCCTCTACTAATAACTCACCTTAGTACAGAGTGTGAGAGATATATCTATACTAAGAATCTTGAATCCATCCTCTGTCACACTTAAAACAGTAACACAGAAGAGGTTGTCAACCAACCCACCACTACACATGCACATAGTACCACTACTCATACACATAGTATGCATCCAACACAAAAATCAACACATGCGGAAGTTCTTTCAAAAAACCTACTGAGTCACCAGAGACCTCCAAAACACAAGACTGCTACAACTAACACAGTTCTCACAGCAACCATCAAACATAGCAACACCAGTGCCTCACCTACCAAGTCCATAAGGTGTACACTCAAAAAACACATTTTCTAGCCATTGGAGACTCAATAGTGAGACACACCAATGTCCCACTCACCAGACTGGACAAGGAGAAAGTCACAGTCTGCTGTCTGTCCAGTGCCAGAATTCATCAGATCATGCATGCACTCAGGTCTTTCAGCAACAATTGCCATTATGACTCTGTCATAGTTCATGTTGGAGTAAACAACCTGAAACATACCTCATTGGACTATATGAAGACAGAAATGACTCAGCTTTCTGAGTACATATCCCAGCCAGGTATGTTCCTAGCCCTGAGCAGCATACTACCCTCACCTAGAATGATTCCAAAGTATAAACAAAAACTGATTGATTTCAATAATTGGCTTAGTTTTTGGTGTCATTCAAAGGGAATCCAATTCCTGTCAGCCTGGGAAGCCATGGTCGACAAACCACACTGCTTTGTCAGAGGCAGTTTGCACCTGGCACCTCTAGGCTTTTGGCTGCTGGCAAAGGCTGTTGCCTCCCCCATTGTGCCTTTCTTAGGCAAAGTCTTGAAAACAAACTTATCAATGTGAAATTTGCCAACGATAACAAAATAAGGGTCATGCTGCTAAATGCTAGGAGCCTAAACCAAAAACTGCACACCTTGGAAGCACTCCTATCACTGGAAGATGTAGGTGTCTGCGTAGTCACAGAAACCTGGTTCAAGGCCTCAGAGAGTACTCCAGCCTTGCAATGCTACAATACCTTCCACACCTTCAGACTGCACAATGAACATGTGAGAATTAATGGAGGTGGTGTTTGTATCTATATTAGAGATAAATTCACCTTCTGTCTAGTTAGACTGGACAACTCCATGGTGTTACTCCAAGTTCATGTTATGGGAGGGGGTAAGACCTCCATTCAAGTCATAACCTATTATAGATCCCCATTCATGGGTCATGACACGCATGAAGCCTACTTGACCAAACTAGAGACAATCCAAATATTACTGAACACTCCGGTTATGGGGGATTTCAATCATCCCACCATGAAATGGGAAACCTACTCTAGCTTGAATCACTAGCACAAAAGTTCCTTGACTTTATTAATTCAAATGTCCTGGAACAAATTGTTCACACTCCAACAAGAGGAAAAAACATACTAGATCTAGTCCTCACTAACATGTTGTTAAAAGGAATTGGCCTATTTTACTGATGGATCCTAAAATAAGCAGGGTGATAGAACCTGTTCTCAAATTTAGTTTTAAGAATAGTAAGAATCTGAAACACTTGTGTTATAAGCATAGTAGGCTATACGGACAATTCACCTCAGAATGTAAGGGTACATATGCATGCAGGAATTGCAAAGCCTGCTGCAATATTTGGTTCATAGGTTCATAGGTTCGTACTAGGCTATCTGCCCAAGGGCATTTATAAGCCTAGCCCATAGTTATTTGGCTTTCGCCACCCCTTTAGTTTGAATAAAACTATGCCTATTATTTTGCTGTGCCTCTGTCAAGCAGTGACACTGAAGTAATCCCTGGGGTATATCTGCGATCCCCCATCCATTGGTCAAGATTCCTCTTGAACAAGGCCAGCGAGGTGCTCTGCCTCACATGTACCGGGATTTTATTCCACAGCATAGGGAGTCTCTGGGTGATGAATCTGTCCCTCCAGCACGTTCTATTAATAACCGTGTCAAGGTTTAAGTCTCCCGCCCTTGTGGTTCTGAGGGATCTAGATTTTTTGAGGTGAAGCATATTCATCAAATCAGGGTTTGACATGGCCTTATATGTCAGGCACAGGTCACCTCTGAGCAAGCGGTATGAGACTGAATAGAGCTGGAGTTCTTTCAGTCGGGCAGCATAAGACATATTTTTGAGACCCTTTATCCTTTTGGTGAGGAACTTTTGGGGCCTTTCCAGCTGCTGCAGGTGTCGGGTCAGATACATTCCGAATGGGGCATTGTACTCAATCATAGGTCTAATGAGTGATGAGTACAGGGTGACAATGACCTCCCTTGATCTAGATGTGAATCCCTTCATGATCAGGTGGGCAATGTAGAAGGTTTTCCTAACTACTTTAGCAATATGAGTGTCAAACGAAAGGCTACTGTCAACCTGGGTCCCCAGATCCCTGATGACTTCTTCTGTGCTCAGTGGATTGCCACCTATATGGTAGCTAGGGGTAACCTTGTTTTTCCCGAAGGGTATGACTATGCATTTCTTGGCATTTAACTTTAGGCCATGGCTCTGGCACCAGTTATCCATTTCTGTGAGGCCCTTCTGAAGGATATCTGTGTCAGATGTGTTTTCGACTATGGCACCCAGTTTGCAGTCATCTGCAAACTTTGTCAGCCATAACCCTCCTGTGTTTGCTTGTACTTCAGAAAAGTAGATGCCGAACAAGAGTGGACCCAGGACTGATCCCTGTGGGACACCACTTGTGACAGGCTTTGAGTCTGACATGGCTCCAGCAACTCTGACCCTGTGGGTTCTGTCACTTAGCCAGTTTGCAACCCATCTTGTGATGTATGGGTTTAGATTCAAGCTGATGAGTTTTTCGATGATACCTGAGTGGGGTATTGTGTCGAAGGCCTTTGCCAGGTCAAGGTAGGCTGTATGGACTGCCTTTCCCTCATCAATGGCTTTGGTGACTGTCTCGAAAAAGTCAACCAAGTTTAAAAGGCATGATCTGCCTTTGACAAAGCCAAACTGGGTTGGATCCAAAGTCTGCAAGTTCCCTATGTCTTTATTTATGAGTTCCATTATGATCCTCTCCATGGCTTTGCAGATAAGGCTTGTCAAGCTAATGGGACGGTAATTTCCAGGGTCGGTGGAGGCACCGCCCTTGTGAAGTGGGACCACAGTTGCCGTGCGCCACTCCTTGGGTATGTATCCTGAGGTGAGGCTAAGATTAAACAGCTGTCCTAACTGCGGGTTTAATTCCTCATTGAGTTCATGGAGCACACAGCCGGGGACACCATCCGGTCCCATGGATGCTGTGTTTTTTGCTTTGGAGAGAGCAGTTCTCGCCTGGGTGTTGGAGATGTTTGGGGGGCTACAATCCTCTGGTATAGATATCTCTCCTTTTGGGGGGGGGGGGAGAAGTTTGCACTGAACCTGTCAGCCAGTATGTTGGCAATGTGTGTAGGTTCAGTAATCTTCACATCATTTTGAACTAATTCTGAGCATATCTGGGAGTTTCCTCCTAGGTTTCTAACATAGCTAAAGAAGGCCTTATGATTGTCTTTTGAGTCCTTGGCAATTTTTCTCTCAAAATTTGCCTTGGATGATTTTATGAGAGCTCTTAGTGTTTTACTTATAATGATCAAAGGTGTCTTACCTTTCAAGGATTTTGCTCTATCTTGTAGTAGCTTCCTCCTTTTGTTGTAGAGCTTGTTTATGGCTGGGGTCCACTAGACTGGACGCTTGCCTTTGGTACAAAGAGTCTTAGTTTTGTTTGGGATTGCCTGATCCATGCAGTCCTGTAGGTGCTGGTAGAAGGCATTTGTAAGTGATTCAGCGGTTTGAGTAATGTTTACCACTGGCTCAGGGGCCTAAAAGGAGACCACATTAGTTTTTAGAAGTGTGAAGTCGGCATTTGAGAAGTTTTTCACTGTGGTCTTTTTTATTTCAGGTGGGGGCGGGATGAGGACCTCCAGCGAGATTAGTTTATGATCTGATCTCACCAGTGAGGGGTATACTTCCGGTGTTGAACATTTTGATCCCATGTTCGTGATGATGAGATCAAGTATGTTTTCTCCTCTTGTGGGGATGGTGACTAGTTGTTCCATGGCATTTGAGTTTATGAACTCCAGGAATTTGGTCAACTTGTATGGCTATACACCCTGTGAATTTGAAACCCACAGAGTTCTCCTTCTATGCAGATTGTTCCACTAAGAATATAGTATACATGGCTAAGTGTAACCTATGTGATTGTTTTTACATAGGTAAGACCAATTGTATTCTTAAGGGGAGGGTGTTAGAGCACCTAAATGATATACATAATAACAAAATGACTAATGCACTAGCCAAGCGTGTGTCTGAAGTTGGGGTGAATCATAGTTTAAAATTTTTGATTTTACAAAAGGTAAATGGCAGCTTAAGAGAAGGTGATTTATATAATGAGACAGAATATACTGAGTTGAGGTGGATTGTTGATTTTAAAGCGTATGCTCCACCGGGTTTGAATAGTGCTGTCTCTTTAAAACCTCTTTTGAAAAAAAGAGGTTTGCCTCATTAATCACAATCTGTTTTAATTGGATGTTTATAGTATTAAAACTTTTAGCATTTGTTCAGGTTTATTAAGGTCTAAAGAAGCGGGTAACCGTGAAAGCACTAACCTACTTTTGTTTTTTTACATTTGTATATTAAAGTGTTCTTACTCTCAACCTTTGACGCCTTATTTATTACTAAGGATTTTAATTTTTGGGGGTTTGTCTGGTTCCACTGCATTCTACTGGTTTTCATCTTTGAAAAAAACTTAGGTAGCACAGCAAAGGATAACCATAAGGCCTTTTACAGCTGCATACATAGCCTAAAAGGTGGGACCTAAGCATGTGCAGAACTAGTTAACAACTGTATCACACACACTGACCCCACTGAGACAGCAAACCTGCTAGTGAATATATCACCCCCCATCCCCTCTAAATCAATCATAAACCTTGCCCCAAACTCCCCACCCCACCCCACCCTATATCTGAAGAACAGGTGTCATCAAAGCATCGTCCAGGGCAAAAAACACAGCCTCTATGGGACCAGAGAGAATCACAGGCTGTCTTCTAAATAGGCTAAAACATGAACTACCATCACCATTAAGTATCCTTTTCAATTATAGTCTAACCGCAGGCTTTGTTCCTGTGGAATGGAGAACAGCAATAGTTATTCCCCTCCACAAAGGTGGCCTAGCAACAGACCCAGGGAATTGTAGACCCATAAGCCTGACCAGCCTCATCTGTAAGGCCATGGAACACATCATTATGGACCTCATAAATAAAGATATAGGTGACCTTCAAACCCTGGATGCTACCCAATTCGGCTTTATCAAGGGCAGATCCTGCCTATTATATATTGTGGATTTTTCAAAACTGTAACCAGGGGCATTGATAAGGGCAGATCTGTGCACACAGCATACCTTGACTTGGCAAAAGCTTTTGACACAATCCCACACTCAGGCATTACTGATAAACTTAACAAACTGAATGTAAACCCCTTTGTTGTAAGATGGGTTGCCAACTGGTACACAAACCAAAAACATACTATCAAAGTGGGCAACTCCACATGGGCCAGCAGACCTGTTACCGGTAGGGTGCCACAGGGGACAGTGCTGAGCCCCCTACTGTTTGGTATATGCTTCTCAGAAGATCAGGTCAAAACTAAGGGGTTGTGGATGACCAAGTCTGCAGACGACTGCAAACTGGATGGAATTATTGAATCCCCAAATTATGTCAGTGTACGCCAGGAGGGTGTTACACAGACCCACGACTGATGTCTTAGTCACGGTCTCAAACTGAAAGCAAAGAAATGTATCATCATTCCCTTCAGCACAAGCAATGTCTCTTCACACTATCAAATCATCAATAATACCCTAAGTGCCCACAAAGTGGCAAGGGACTTGGGTTCACAAGTTGGCTGCGACCTTAACTTCGACCACCATGTGTCTATTCTAGTAAGGAAGGCTTTCTATGTAGCACACTTGATTAGTAAAGGTAACACCTCGAGAGCAAAAGAGGTTATACCCCTCTATATTCTGCACTAATCCGGCCCATTATTGAGTATAATGTCCCATTCGGCATGTACCATACAAAGCACCTGCGGCAAATGGAGAGACCTCAGAGGTTTCTAGCAAAGAAAATGAAGGGACTCCAGCATGTACCATACACAGACAGACTAAAGTTCCTGTCACTTTACTCTGTATCATATAGACTTCTTAGGGGAGACTTATGCCAGGCTTACAGAGCAATCTCAGACCCAAACCTAATGAACTTGCTGCATATCAGTAAATCAAATGGGATTACGGCCTCCCATATGGCCTGTGACTTAAATAAGGCATGCTGGAGGGACAGATTTCTCTCCCAATTACTGCCGTGTCTTTGGAATAGGCTCCCTGTTCATGTGAAACAGAGCACCTCTATGACACTCTTCAAAAGGAACCTGGATGAGTGGATGGGGCAGCGTAAATTCTTACCAGGAATAGTGTCCACAACCCTCCTGGACATGAGCAGCCATTACTAAATGCAGTCTTGGGTATTAACTAACATTTTTATGGCATTACATTGGGATGAAATGGCTATGCTTGAAATGACCTCCCAGTTGATAGCCTAGTAATCTCCTATGATCTTATGATCCTATGTCTATAAACATTTAAAGACAGCATTTCCATTTGTGCTTTGTTTAAATATACATTTTGCATGCATTTTTTTTCTGAGTCTTCCTCTGAGTTTCTGAGCTTTCTATTCCCTTTTGCTCACTTTGAAAGAATTATGACTCACTTGAGCAATCAGCTTACCTGATGCTTTGCAAAACTACTTATTTACATAATGCTTTTTCATATGTCTGCTTAGATATTCTTAGCAAGGTGTCAGAAACACAAAAACTGCAAAACATTCTCCATTTATAAAGTAGAAAAGTATAAAATATCAAGCTGTTTTGCCACCAAAAACTAAATGACAACTGGTAAAAGCGGTAGTATTTTTATATTAAACTTAGCCAGCATGTAAGAATTTAACATAAACCACAAGTCTTTAAAGTTATTTTATTGTGGGACATAAAAAGCATGTTGAGTAGAAATTCATTTCCTTATATGATGAAAAGCATCCCAGTTTTACCTTCATGTGCTTAACCTCTGTCTCTCTTAATACTTTGATGGCATTCCATAACTTCTTTATTCTTGTGAAATGAATGTTTAATCTCGTCGTGGTTTGTAAAAAAGCTTCAGGATACAATGCAGATGAAAGGAAGTTTATTCCTTTCTTCTTTTCTAATCTCATTTAAATCCTGGTAATTTGCCTACTTTTGCAACTGTCATTTACTAACAGTAGCTAATTACTCATTTCCATACCTCTGAACTTTTTTTGGAACAGAAATGTGTAATATTTATGTTTGAAATAAGTAGCATGTGAGGTACTCCTTAAAAAAACATCTTGGTAGATACAGACACTACTTCAATATTTTATGTAAGACCACGGTGTGATTTTCTTCCTCTCTTTGCTCATACATTTTGCAGTTCTTCGAATAAATATTGAAGAAAAATGCACTACATATTCAAAGTTGAATGAATTCAGATCAGATGTAATTATTTTATCTCATAGCAACTTAGTCATATGTTGAAAAATACCAATATTAACCTTATTAACTAATTCCATGCTTATCCAGTTATTACTTTTTTTGTTCATTTACCACATTGATGCAATGGCCTGTTTCTTTGCAACATGAATACACTGGCCATTAAAATATTGTCAGTCACATCCTTAATTAAAAATAAAGCAGTATACAGCTTGATAAGAAAACATGCCCCTTGAAACAAATGTAAAATGTTGATATTTTAAAGATGTTAACAGATGTTACACAAAATATGATTAATTGCTTATAAAAGAAAGTATTGTATGTGGCATAGTTAGCAATTCACAAAAAGGCTTTATAGCATATTGTAGTATTATCATTATAGGCTGTTTAAAATGATGTTATTTATATCCTGGAATAATATAGATAGTAAAGATAAAGATTTCTATGTTGGAAATTGACATTTTTTAAATAGTAATGTAAGATATTTAAAACTGCATATTCTTCAAAATGCAGTAACAGATGAGTCTATATAATATGCAATTCAAATTCATTGTGCCTTTTTCAGAGTTAAACAGTGAACAACAGAAATAGGAATCATATGCAAAACATTTTTTTTTTATTTGTACTGGTTGCTGTATAAACCTTTAAGTTATAACACTACATTACTCAGGTCAAAAAATAATAACACTTTTGTACCTGTAGTAAAGTAACCTGTAGGTAATTAAAACATATTCATATATTAAACTCTGCTAAAAAGGACATTTCAGGATCCCTTATCTTGGAATTAACAAGCTCAGCATTAAAGGCTTAATGAAAATCAATATCATGGATCTGATTTTCTGTGTAGCATAGAATGAGGAAAATGTATTTTTGTTTGAATTCTGAAATTATATGGAATTCAGAACATAACACAGCAAAGATTTTCATAGAGTATAGAATATTTTTTTCAGTACTAAGCTGTTGAGCTAATGCTGTCATAATAGGACTGAATGAGTAAGTCAATGAAAGATTCTATGTAAATTAACACATAAAGGTAGGTCAATGAAAGATTCTATGTAAATTAACACATAAAGGTAGTTTCTCAGTTAGAATTCAGGTAGTGTTTACCCAGAAGCATTATTACATATTTAAACTGATTGCCCAAATACAGATCTAAAATTTCACTAGAAATGGATGTCAGTTTTATGGGGATTTGCTTGGATATACATTTCCAGAAAATGCAAATCAGTGTAGAACTAATAGTTTATGATGTCTAGTCATTAACAGCATCAGAGTTGTAACAACATGGATAGGTGAAAACCACTTACATAAACAGTTGCTACAAAGCCCCTTCATTGCATGATTTAAATCTCATCTTATAATTTTGTGTAATTTTAGCTCAAAGAACACTCCCTACATATAACTATACTCCACCAATAATGCTGTAATGCAGATGATACCACACTCTGTTGACCATTGGAGGTAGAACTGCAAATAGAAAAATGTGATTTATATTACACTAAAATATAACAAGATCTAATGGAATGACAATGTAAATGTAGCCCCCTATTGAACAATACCGGGCCAGCATAATTAGGTATGGCATTTAACCTGCCCCACAAACTCCTCCCCACAACGAATGAGTACAATAGAAGATGATGATTGGAAAAGGAGAATGGATGCATCAATGAAAGAAACCACATCATAGAGGCCTGTGCACTGCATGGTCAACTGCAACCACACTTCTGGAGACACAGGTTAAAATGGTGTCCCTGCCTACAACAACAATGTGAGATACTGCATGAAAAAAATACTCATCACACAGACATCTACCAAGGGACAATAATACACTGAATGCCGTCTACAGAACCATACCACCCTCCCTTCCACTGCTCACTATGATACAAAGGATATTAGTGGCAGTTGCATTCACCCAAACAAAAAAAACATATGAAGAAAGGGAAGTCAATATTGTGACATCAATAGCCAAGACAGGGTCAATGTGATTCACTTCTTATAAAGCAAACCGTGGAGCTCCTGCTGTGGCAATGAAGGTAAAAAGCAGTGCACTATGTATGTATGTCAACAGCCCCTGGATGTGTACATTTTCCCCATTCAGTAGTCAAATGTTGTTGAACCCTCATGTCACCCAAAGAAACACCATATAACTCAACAAACATCATAGATCTGCAGCTGATGTGCATAAGCACTAGTATACCCAGCTCATTTATCTTAGGTATAATGTATTTGAAAGTCTAAAGCTTAAATCTCAGTTAGAAAAGGTCACTCTATGAGTCTGTTAACAGCAGCAAGTTCCATAGTGCTGTGAGCGTAGTAAGCCACAGCTGTATTTATGACACAGTTTCAGGGTTCATAGTGTGGTATTTATGCTAATGAGCCAGTTTTGAGTGAATGGCTCTGTATCGCACTTTGAGTGCATTGCACACCTGCTGAAGGCTGTACTGCATAGCTTGCCCAGATAGTGCACTTGCATGAAGATCTATGAAGCTCACTGCACATGTAGATGGGTCACTGATCCCAGAGGGAGTGTGGATAATTGTATCTTAGCTTTATAGTCCATAGAGGTGATAAAGAACAAAACTAGATGTTAACATGTATACTGTGATGTTATCACACTCATACTATTATACTGTTCACACCACAGAACCACCCTGTCATGCCATGTATGGTGGTAGCCAAAAATGTCATGCAAAGTTGGAGTATGACCTGTGAAGTGGCAATGGCTTCAGGAGACACTGATGATGGCAGAGCTCCCATTGGTGCTCTAAAGAAACTAAAATATTTTGATACCTTATGTTCAAAGGCCACTGCAAATGCCTGTTTAGAGATTTGTATGAGGGTAACCAGTATAAGGTAGATGCCTGACACAGCCTTTCCAGGGCAGTGATGGCTGCTGGTATCACCACTCTCATGAGCAGTTCAGGCACCAGAAGAGTGACCTCAAGAGGCACCACATAGACCTTCAGTGCCAGTAGGAAGAAGAGGTCAGAGAAACAGCACTCCTGAATATACAGTAAGTATTCCTGTCAGGTTCATGTTAGTGTAATTCACTGCATAACTGCAATGGCACTTGATGGACATCTTTCCATGTTATTGTTAACTTGTTGTACTGCTTTTCAGTTCCTGAGGAAACAGAAGAAAGGATAGATGAGAGCAATTGCCTATTTCAGAGGCATATGGCATTTAAGCTCTTCTTTCCTGCTCAATGGCATTTAATGTGTCCTTTTCTCCTCAATGACCAAGTCAAATCTAGAGCTTTGGCTTAATTGGTACTTAATGCTCTCTCTCTCTCTCCAGACACAGGGGAAAGTAAGATAACCATCATAGATGGCATATCAATATATTACCCTAAAGTAATATTACACTCAGAAATACTCCTTGGAAACTGTTAATATAGATGACTGAACCTTTGTATGCACATATTTCAATAAGAACTGATCCTGTGCTATGCCTTGCCATAATTATGCGCCATAGTATCATTGCATACCTAGCACATTTTTAGTTCTTTTGCAGCTAACTGCATGCCTGTAGTCCTTCTGCAGCTAACTGTATGCCTGATAGTCAGACACAGACATTATACTAATGTGCTTCTTTTTCTTCTTCTCTCTTTCTCACTATCTCTCCTTTATATTTTATTTGAAGTTTTTTGCTTTAGTTTTCTACATTTCTGTTACTATTTTATGCAGTATCCATGAAAGCTGTGTTTGTGGTTCTGCAGTGGTCACTGGTCCACCATCCTTCCCCGCTTTTTCTGCTGGTCTCTATCTGCCAAGCTTGTCTCACCACAGGGTAGTGTAGATCATCCAGTGGGAGGCAGCTTGGAGATTTTGTTGGTGGCCTTTAGTAGTAGATCACCAAAGGGTGGTTATTATCATGTCACCTGGAAAGATTTGGAGGAGGTGATGATGATGTTTTTGGACTGTTGACTTTACATTCGCATTGATCATCTGGAGAACAACTTTGTGCAACTTGTGAATCACTCCATTGCCTAGCACTGCCCAGCATGCCAACTGAAGCAGGGCCTAGTGTAGAGGGCAGTTATGGATGAGACTGACCTCTGCCTGGCTTGTGTTTGGTTGGTCTCAAGGGAACCAGCATCCCACCTTATCTTCATTCATGGTGTCCCTCCTTCCTTCTTTGTCACCTCCCTCTCCTGTTTGTAGTCCAGTCTTGCTCATCACCAACTGTCATCCGTCTGTTACGTGTCTATCCACATTTGTGTCAGCACCTCCCTTTTATTTGTGTTTTGTGTTTGTTTGTTTGCCCCCTTCAACCATCACTATACCTTCCTTCCTTCACCACATCTTCCACTAACACCCTTCCCCATCTACCTTTCTTGAAAACAAATAAAAAAGGGAGCCTGTCCTGCTCCCAAAAATGATACCTTTTCTCTCCCTCTCTTTCATTCCCTGTATTGATCTGCATCTTCTGCTTTTTGTTCTTCCCCCATCTGACTATCTTATACTGCCATTGTCTCCCCATTTATATGATTAAAGCTAGTAGGGACATCACTGGGAGCCACATAGAATGGCTCTCAGCTCTAGTATTGTGACATCATGCATGAGCACATATGTACTCACAATCATGCAACTTGCCACCTACGGCTTTTCATAAATTCCATAACTGGAGCTGCTCCAGTGCCCTCCTGTATTCACTGCTACAGTCATTTAAGCAAGTGGATTTCTTAATTAAATGGATCGTTGTAGTGTTAAACATCTTTTTAATTTATAATCATCTTAAAGCCCTATCATGCTACTCAGCATCATTAAATTAGCCTTTGACTAGGCACGTTAGGCATGTTTCTATGTATCAGAATTTGTTAAAGTAGCCTAAAATATCAGAATATCAGAAATACTTATTTAGTATCAGAAATGCTTATTTAGTATAATGTACTAGATGGCACAGTGGTGTAGCAGTAGCATTGTCACCTCCCAGCAAAAGGTTCTCTGGTTCAATTCTCGGTTGGGGTGCCTTCTGTGTGGAGTCTGCATGTCGTTCATGTGGGTTTCCTCCAGGTGCTCTAGTTTCTTACCACATTGCAAATACGTAGTTCTCCCTGGGCCTCTGCTGAATATTGGTTTAGTTCCAAGTCAGACTTTCCCAGTTAACAAATGTTAAATAAATAAAAATAAATATTGCAGAAGAAAGAATAGTTTTACAACATATTTTAATCTTGTTAAAGTATTACAGCTTATTTTATACTTGTTAAGGTAACCAAAAATATTGGAAATATATGACTGCTAAATGGTGATGAGCATGTTATTTACAGAAATGTCTCCTGAATGGTGCAATAAAAAATATTCACTAACTTCAATGTTTTCTGTATGGCGCTAATTGACACCAATACCTGTTATGCATGATTCTTCACCCCCTGTACCTACCAGACTCAATTATTCTAACACTGTCTTCAAGCATTCTTGTGAAGAGTATAGTTTATTATTTTTTGATCCTGGAATACAAATAATTAAGTTTGGGGAGGGGCAGTGAACCCCTTCAAATACAGGCCCTGAACAGAGCAGGTCACATCTAGAGCCCTGGCTTAATTAGTGCAACCGCAACATGATGGCAGGTACTGAATCATAGCTTATTGAAAATGCATGGCTCTTCCCAATCACTTCCAGCTCTTACCACAACTTCTGTAATTTTAGACCCAACAGTCAAAGATAGGGAAGCAACATTAGTATAATAGAAAAGTCTGTTAACTTAGCTACATTCATGGTAGCTAACAGTAGGTGTACTTACAAGACTAACTCAAAGGGGATTATTATGCAGATCTCACTCATCCATCACACTAAATTCTTTATTGTCACTGTACACACACCCTACCCACTACATTATTCATCATGCAAAATACCTGACTTAGTATCTTAAAAATAACAGTGTCAAACTAATTATCTTAGGAGATTTCATTACAACTATTATAAACAAAAACATTTTACTTATATCTAGATTCTCAATTTTAGATCTTATTATTACTGACATCTAAGAAAGCTTAAAAAAGCTTAAAAGTATTCTCTCCTTTATTGTGTGACCACTGTTATTTCCTCTCCCAATGGCCTTTTAAATTCTGGGCAATGGTTAAGTTCAGTTTACCAGAGCTGCTCAGAGTTTGGCGTTCATAGCCAGAGAACTGAAGAGAATCTAGACTGGTATTCCTTGAGCACTAAAACTAGCCATCTTACATTAAGAAGGCCACACTATACACCCTTATGGCAGAAGTGTGTAGCTCAGGACCCATCTGAGTTGGAGATTGCTGAAATAAAAGCTCTGTGAAGGGCTTTATTAATGGCAGATTGGGTTAGAACTTTATACTGTTCTTGCTGCTGTGACTGATTTATTCTGCACTTTGTATATTTTGTTTCATCTCACATAAATAGCATAGGCTAGATTCAGACGTGCTGATTCTAGACGATTTGGTATAACTTGAGCACTAAAACCAGCCATCATACATTAAGAGGGCTCCCCTCCACCCTTGTGGCAGAAGTGTGTAGCTCAGGATCCATCTGAGTTGGAGATTGCTAGAATAAAAGCTCTGTGATGGGCTTTTCTATTGGTAGATTGTGTGAGAACTGTTTAAATCCATTTGTATTTAAGCACAGTGTTTGCACATAGCTGTGCACCGTTCAGTGGAGGTGGGTTAGCGGCGGATTGCATAGACGCAAATGCCTAGAATCACATTTTTTCCCTGAACACCACTCAGTGAAACCCTCTCAGGTTTCCCTGCTGCTCTTTGGGCAGCTCAGTTGTGCACTGCTGCACTGTAGACAGCTCAGATAACCACTGTCAAGTGTCGCCCCACTTTCTTCACTATATAGTTTTAAGTCCCCTTGCTAATCCCAGAGCAATGGCTTATATTTCCCCTCCCACAAACATGGAATTACCTGCTGCTATGGACAGTCAGTTTCCTAACATTTCTCCAGCCAGGCTGATTGACATGGGCATCCTGAGGCAATGTAGTAATTGCCTCATGTATAGTGACAACCACCTGCTCCTAAAGCAAACAAATACAGTATGTGAGATATGCCACTATACCATGAAACTTGAATCAGTCCTCTCATGTAACAAAAAACAAGACATCAAAAAGGTTGTCAGCTCACACACCTGTCCTCCCACACAAGATAAAGACATGTCACATAAACCCACATACACAGAGGTAGTCACCAAGAGCTTACCAAAAGACCAGAGACCTCCCAAACACAGACAGCCCTCACTTACTGATACACAAACAGAATCCACCAGTACACATAACAACACATATAACATTGACTCGGCAATCAAATGCCTGTAGCAAAACACTTCTTATCCAAATCTCCTAATCATAGGTAACTCAATAGTGAGACACACAGACATCCCTCTCACCAGGCTGGACAAGGAGAAGGTCACAGTCAGCTGCCTGTCGGGTGCTAGGATCCATCTAGTCATGCACACACTCAAGTCACTCAGCAACAATTACCGTTATGACTCTGTCATAGTACATGTGAGTGAATGACTTGAGATGTACCTCTCCAAACTATATGAAGACAGACATGATAGAGTTCTAAGATTATGTGTGCCAGGCAGGTATGTCCCTAGCCCTAAGCAACATTCTAGCCTCACCTAGGATGATGTCACATTACAGACAAAAAATGATTGAATTTAACAATTGGCTTAGCTTCTGGTGTCACTCTAAGGAGATCCAGTATATGTCAGCCTGGGAAGACATGGTCAACAGACCACAATGCTTTGCCAAAGATGGCCTTCACCTGTCACCTCAAAGCTTTAGAATACTGGCAAAGATGCTTGCATCCCCCATAGAGCCTTTTTAGGCTATGTCAAAACAACAAAACTTTCAACTTAGAAAAATACTCTAGAGACAAACTCAAGGACACGCTGCTTAATGTTATGAGCCTAAACAGTAAGCTGCACTCCCTGGAAGCACTCCTCATCTTGGAAGATGCTGACATCTCTGCAGTCACT
Organism: Protopterus annectens; assembly: GCF_019279795.1. Lineage (NCBI taxonomy): Eukaryota > Metazoa > Chordata > Ceratodontiformes > Protopteridae > Protopterus > Protopterus annectens. The sequence goes on along the minus strand of NC_056729.1, from coordinate 1,139,600,138 downwards.
GAGATTTGGTTCAAGGTCTTAGAGAGTACCCCAGCTGTACAGGACTGTGGTGCCTTCCTCATGTTCAGATATCAAAACAAGTGTGAAAGAACCAAAGGTGGATGTGTATCCATTTTCATTAAATCTGGTGAAACAGTACTACTCTCTTGAGCTTCTCCAGGTCCAAATAACTATAGGCAAAACACCCTACTACATCATAGCTAGCTGCAGGTCCCCCACCATGAACCAGCAGAAACACACCACCTACCTGGACTTGCTTGAATCACTCAGAATTCAGCCAAACACCTTTGTCATGGGAGACTTCAACTACCCATCCATCGACTGGGAGACTTACACAAGTTCAAGCACAACCACACTGATATTCCTGGACTATGTTAACTCAAATGCACTGGAACAGTTAATCTGCACCCCAACAAAGGGCTCAGATGTTCTAGACCTAGCACTTACCAACATGGGGGGCTACTGCACTACTCTGAGTGTGCTGCCCTCCCTAGTTAATTCAGACCATACATCTTTCTTTTTTGAAGTAAAGATCAGACCTGATACCCCCACAGGAGCAAAAAAATAAAACATTTCTCCAAACAAACTACCGCCTCCTAAGTAATGGTATAAAAGGTTTAAAAGCCCCTGCTAAAACAGGCAACAATGGCTCCTATGCTGAAAAGCATAAAAACACCCTATATAGCCACTTAAGCAAATGTATTGACTCGCTAGTACCTGACAAGACTAAAACTACATCCTCTCACAAAAACAAGCCACCCTGGTGGACTGCAAGTATAAATAAGTTATACATCCTCTGGGTGCTCCTGTTTCCACCCATGTTACAAAGACATGCATCTGGAGCATTTCTCCCCAGGCCTCTGCTGAAAAATTGGCTTTGTTCCAAGTCGGACTTTCCCGGTTAACAAATAATAAATAAATAAATAAATAAATAAAAATAAAAACCAAGACATAGTCAACCTTCAAACTCTTGACCCAATCTAGGTTGGTTTCATAGGTTCATAGTGTTCTCTCCTGTCTATCTGATGAATCTGGGCATCTTGGGGCAATGTAGAAATTGCGTCATGTACACAGACAACCCTCTCCTCCTATCATCCAACACTACAACCTGTGAGAGATGCACTTATCTAGCCAAACTGGAGGTAAAGCTCTCTCCAATCAAGACTGAACTTGACAGTCAAGAGGAGAAGGTAAACACACCACACTCATCACCGCCCCTATAGTGCCTTTTTTAGGCAAGGTTCAAATGACAAATTTACCGCCGTAACAGGAACAGGCAAGCAAAAACTGAGGGTGATGCTACTCAATGCTAGAAGTCTAAATCTCAAAATGCACTCACTCGAGGCACTCCTTAAAGTGGAGAACATCGATATCTGTGCAGTGACTGAGACCTGGTTCAAGGCTCCAGAGAGCACCCCTGCAATTCGGCCATGTAACCTGGACCAGAACACAAAGGTGGAGGTGTGTTCATATTCATTAAGGATATCCACACCTCCAGGCTAGTTGCTCAGCATAGTGCAGCCAAGATTATCCAAGTGCAAATAACTCTGGGCAAAACTGCAATCCAAATTGTAGCTTGCTACAGATCACCCACCATGCCCCAGGGTTCCCACTCCTCTTTTCTTGATGTACAGGAAAATATTAGGGTTCAACCAAACACCCTAATAATGGGCAATTTCAACTACCCCACCATTAACTGGGAAAACTACTCATGTACCAACTCCTTCGCTCAATGCTTTCTGGAATTCATAAACTCCAATGCCCTGGATCAGCTTATCCACACCCCCACCAGGGGCAACAATATCCTAGATCTAGTCATTACCAACATGAGTGACCGGTGTTCCACACCTGAAGTCAACGCCTCATTGGTCCAATCTGACCATAAGCTAATTACCCTAGATATCCACATCCTGCCCCCACCCCCCGTTAAGGAAACCATGGTAAAACATTTCTCCAAAGCCAACTTCATGCTTCTTAATACAGAAGTAGTGAACTTCATGACACCCATGCAGATGGATAATGCAGTTACGACTACTGAATCCTACTCAATTGCACTTTATAAGAACTTACATGAGTGCATGGATCGTGCTATCCCAAATAGAACCAAGTTGCTATCCTCCAAAAAAAGGAAGCCAATCTGGTGGTCTCCTGCCATAAACAAACTGTATAACAGAAGGAAGAAACTGTTGCAAAAGAGAGTAAAATCCCATGAGTTGAGGAGCTCCCTGGTCAGCCTCAGTAAGAAGCTGCGATCCCTGATAAAATCCTCCAAAGCTAGTTACGAAAACAAAATCACCACTGATTCTAAAGACAGCCACAAAGCATTCTATAGCTATGTCAAGAATTTCAATGGCAACACTCAGATCTGCTCTGAGTTACAGCACAATGGCACTAAATATACACACCCAACTGATATTGCCAACATCCTGGCAGATAGGTTCAGTGCTAACTTTACCCCCCTCTCACCCCTTAAAGAGCCCATCTCTATACCGGAAGAATGCAAAGTTCCTGTAATCCTGGCTGCACAGGTAAAAAACACACTCTCCAAAGCCAAGAACACAGCATCCATGGAACCAGACAACATCCCAGGCTGCATTCCACATGAACTACAGAACGAACTGGCACCCCACCTAAGTACCATGTTCAATCATAGCCTCACATCAGGCTTTGTGCCTGCTGAATGGCGCAGAGCGACGGTTATCCCACTCCACAAGGGGGGAGCCACCACGGACCCCAGGAACTACTGCCTCATTAGCCTGATGAGCCTGGTCTGCAAGGCCATGGAATGTATCATCATGGAACTTATAAACAAAGACATTGGTAATCTCCAAACTCTGGACCCCACCCAGTTCGGATTTGTAAAAGGCAGATCATGTCTCCTAAACCTGATAGACTTCTTTGAAGCAGTCACCAAAGCTGTAGACAAGGGTAAGGTGGTTCACACAGCCTATCTAGATCTTGCCAAGGCTTTCAACACCATCCCCCACTCTGGAATTATAGATAAATTCACTAAACTAGGTATAAATCTCTATGTCACAAGATGGGTTGCCAACTGGCTCATTGACAGAACCCACACTGTGAAAGTAGCAGACTCCAAATCCGACTTCAGACCAGTGACAAGTGGAGTACCACAGGGTTCAGTCCTGGGTCCTCTCCTGTTTGGTATCTACGTCTCTGAAGTACAGGCTAACACAGAAGGTCTTTGGCTAACGAAGTTCGCAGATGACTGCAAACTAGGAGCCATAATCGAAACTCCTAACGATGTGGACATCCTACAACAGGGCCTCACTGAGACAGATGCCTGATGTCAAAGCCATGGCCTCAAGCTCAATGCCAAAAATTCCATTGTCATCCCCTTTGGTAAAAACTCTGTACCCATGAACTACAACATAGGCAGTAGTATACTTAACACCGAAAGTGTGATAAGAGACCTTGTGACACAGGTGTGCCGTAGTCTCTCCTTTGATAATCACATCACCACAGTAGTCAGGAAATCATTCTACATGGCACACCTAATCCCAAAAGGTTTCTCATCCAGATAAAAAGTGGTCATTGTTCCCCTCTAGTCATCACTCATTAGATCCATTATAGAGTACAACTCCCCTTTTGGTATGTACCTCACAAGACATGAACAACAACTGGAAAGGCCACAGAAATACCTCACAAAGAGGATTACTGGCCTCAAACAGATGCCCTATGCAGATCGTCTCAAAAAACTCCAGATTTACTCCATCGCATATGACCTACTCAGAGGTGGTCTCTGCCTAACATACAAAGCTATGTCAAACCTAGAGCTGTTGGACATGCTCCACTTAAAGAAATCCCAATCCCTCCGAGCTACATGCTCTAGGGACTTAAACCTTGTCACCACAATAAACAGAACATGCCGGAAGGACAGATTCCTGTCCCAGAGACTTCCCATACTCTGGAATAAACTGCCTATCTATATCAAACAAAGCTCCTCATTAGCACTCTTCAAGAAAAATCTTGATGATTGGATGGGAAATAGGAAATTCACACCGAGGATCACCTCTGTGGCTCTGCTCGACAGTGGCACAGGAAAATAATTTTCTTGGGTGGCAAAAGCCAGGGTACCTTTTTGGCTGGGCTTGTATAGGCCCCAGGGTCGATAGCCTAGTACCTACCTATGAACCTATGAATCTATAACAAAAAAAAAGAAACTGATATGTAAGAACAAGAACAAACATACTCAGCAAAGTAAGACTACCCGACACAGCCTAAACAAGCAAATCTGAAACCTAGTCCTCTAAAGCAAGTTATGAGACTAGACTGGCATCCCTAGCTAAAGACTATCATAAGGCATTCTTTAGCTACATCTGAAACCTCAAAGGGAATACCCAGCCTTGTGCTGAACTTATAGTGGATGGCACCACTCACATAGAACCTGAATAAATTGACAAACTGCTAGCTGACAGATTTGGCAACAATTTCACCCCCCCCATCCCCATAGCCATACCCTGATAGCATTCCTGACACATGTCCTCTATCATTTATCTCCAAAGAGCAGGTCATTCAAGTGCTGTCCAAGCCAAAAATACAGCCTCTATGGGACCAGATAAAATCCCAGGTTGCATTCTAAACAATCTGAAGCAAGACCTAGTGTAACTACATAGCTGTCTCTTTAACCACAGCCTGAGCACTGGTTTTGCACTGGAGGAGTGGAGAACAGCAACAGTAATCCCTTTGCAGAAAGGGGGACCATCAACTGGCCTGGGTACTATAGACCCATTAGCCTGACCAGCCTTATCTGTGAGGCCATGGAAAGAATCATCATGGACCTTATCAACCATGCCATGGATGGTGCAGTGGTGCAGCGGTAGCATTGTCACCTCATAGCAAGAGGTTCTCCTGTTCGATTCTCGACTGGGGTGCCTTCTGTGTGGAGTCTGCATGTCCTCCCTGCGTTCATGTGGATTTCTTCCGGGTGCTCCTGTTTCCACCCATGTTACAAAGACATGCATGTGGAGCATTTCTCCCTGGGCCTCTGCTGAAAAATTGGCTTCGTTCCAAGTTGGACTTTCCCGGTTAACAAGTAATAAATAAATAAATAAAAATAAAAACCAAGACATAGTCAACCTTCAATCTCTTGACCCAATCTAGTTTGATTTCATGAAGGATAGATCTTGCTTATTAAACCCCATGAACTTCTTTGAGAAAGTCACCAAAGTGCTGAATGAGGGTAAAGCAGTACACACCACCTATCTTGATTTTGTCAAGGCATTTGACAGAATTCCCTGCTTAGGGACCATTGAGAAACTCTCCTAGCTGGGTATAAACCCATTCGCCATTAGATGAGTAGCAAACTGGTTCACAGATACTGTAGAATGTATACTGTTAAAGTTGGGGAGTCCATCTCCACCAGTAGACCAGTTACCAGTGGTGTACCACAAGGATCTGTACTGGGTCCTGTACAGTTTGGAATTTATTTTTCTAAAGTCCAGTCAAAAGTTGATGGCCTGCAACTTAAGTTTGCAGATGACTGTAAACTGGGCACAATCATAGAGTCCCCCAACATCAACAAATTTCAGAAGGGACTGACACAGACAAACAATTGGTGCCAGGGCCATGGACTGAAATTAAATGCAAAAAAATGCCTCATTATACCCCTTTGGCAGAGAAGTAGCTCCTGCTAGTTATGATATAGACAGCACCCCTCTAAGCTCAAATACAGTGAGTTGTGAATGCAGGTTGATAGCAATCTAAACTTCGATCACCATGTGTTCACAGTAGTAGGACAGCTTTCTACACTGCCCATCTCATAAATAAGGTCATCGCATCCAAGACCAGGGAGCTAATTACTCCACTGTACTCAGCCCTTATCAGACCACTGATTGTGTACAATGCTCTTTTCTGTATGTACCTCACCAGACACCTGCAGCAGTTGGACAGGCCACAGAGGTTTCTAATGAAGAGAATTTAGGGCCACCAACAAATGACCTACATGGAGAAACTGAAAGCCCTATCACTGAACTCTGTATTGTACAGGCTGCTGAGATATGGCCTGTGCCTGGCCTTCAGTGCAGTCTCTGACCCTGCCCTAATGGGTATGCTGCACATCCTTAAATCAAATTGGACAAGAGTCACTTGCTTCAGAGATCTTAACATGGCCTACAATATTAATAGAACTTGTGCAAGAGACAGATATGTCTCCCAGAGATAGTCACTCCTCTGGAATAAGCTCCCAGTTCATGTGAAGCAGAGCTCCTCAATGACCCTATTTAAGCACAACCTTGACAACTGGATGGGAAACCGCAAATTCACCCTGGGGTGGCACCTATGGCTTTCATGGAAAGGGGAACTTGGTGCTGATCATAGTATTGCTCTGCAAACAATGACCATCTAACTATGGTCAGCTAGGGTACTTGGGGTTTTTACATGGCAATGCTTGTAAAGGCCCTAGGGGCATTAGCTTAGTAACCTCCTATGAGCCTATTAAGTACCCCCTCAATCTTTCCTAAACAACATAATCAGTCTAATCATCTTTGACTCAACCTTCTTAACCTTTTTGAAGAATCATTATCTGCACTGACACAACAGTTTTCAATATCCTAGTAAACTTCTAGATTTCATACTTAGTTTCTTTCTTACCACAGCCACAGTTCCGTATAGCTTCAATCACTCTGTAAATAGCTGTAGATAGTTTCCAACATATCCCCAATAGTTAAATTTTTGAAAAACTTCTCTACCAACAAATCCTTGAAAATACTCAGACTTAAGGCATTCTAACTGATAGGCAACATGCTCCAGGGATTAATATAGCACTATTGCTACTGTTTAATACCTCGACATGCGTGAATGGGCGTTCCTTCATTGAAGGTTGTGCGTTAGGCCCGACAAGCCAGCATGTAAAAATCTACTGCCAATCATTAGCGGACCGGAGTTCTGCTGTAGCGACCCCTAACCGGGAAAAGCCGAAAGACACAATCATACAATACTATGGAAAATATGGAACAAGGACTCCTGAAACAGAGGAATTTTTGGACCTGACAAAAGCATTTGGCAATATTAATTATGATCTGCTATCATAATAATTTGTCACCTATGGTTTCTTGGATAACACATATTTATGGTTTAAAAACTATTTGTGTAAAAAAGCTTTTACTGTCACCTCTGTCCCATATATTAAAGTAAAATCCAAGCAGGCGAAGGACATGCTCGGCATAACATAAAACATTTATTCAGTAAAACTATGTGAGCGCGTTGACATAGTGCTACTATGCTTCAGACATAAACTTCTATCAAATACCATACCTTTGTAAAATATCATTTAAGCCAATCACAGCTTAGAGCCTATTGCCATCAAAAAATATTCGGAAGCCAAGTGTATTAAAGTAACAAGTCACATTATCCATTTGCATTCTAACTACTTAGTTCACTTCATCTAAAACATTTGAAAACTTCATTTGTCTTCTCATATAACAATTCAGAGCAAAACAGTAAATTTGCATGTTAAAACATCATGATACACTCTGTATAAACTGTAACATCTCGACTATTCTAATACATGCTAAATAGTAATAGCCACATGTATAATTTATTAACATCTCCTTTCACAGATTGGTACGATTGTAAACTCCTTATAATAAAATCACTTAAATACTATTAAGCTAATCATCATCATAATGGTATATAAATTACTGGGCTTAGGCTATAAAGTTTGTATCTTATGGTTCTGATTGTAGCCAGAGAAAAAATGTTTTGAAGAGCAAGTACTAGAAAGCTCTTCCTTACCACTTTGAAGTGCCCTCTCAAGCCGCCTGCAGCTTACTGTGTCTGACAGGAATGAAATCCATAACCTGCTGTCCCACAGCATACTCTCGGGCTCGAGAATTCCTGTCATACCAGACCTTATTCTGCTGTTGGGCTCCTGCAAGGTTCTTCTGAGCCAAGTCCATGAGCTCCCTAAGCCTTGTCCTGGGTTTGAGACATAACAACAGACTCCTTGTGGGATTCACAATCTCCCTCCCACTCATTATGAATCATATCTAAAGGCCCCCTCACCTTATGGCCCATACAGCAACTCAAAATGTGAAAAACCTGTGGATTCCTGGGGTACCTGTCTGTATGCAAACAGCAGATGGGGCATATATTTGTCCCACTCTCTCTTAAACTGGTCTTTAAATGCCTGTAGCATTGTCTTTAGTGTAGAGTTTACCCTCTCCACTAGGCTATTAGTCTGGGGATGGTAGGGTGTGATCTTTAGGTTCTTCACTCCACAGGACTTCCATAGACAAGCTAGCAGGTCGGACATGAAATTGGCACCTCTGTCAGTCAGTATTTCTCTCGGGGAAACCTACCCTGCTGAAAATCTCTAACAAAGCATTTTTCACCTTCTCTGCCTCAATGGAGGACAGAGCCACCACCTCAGGGTATCTAGTAGCACAATCTACTACCACCAGGATATACTTCTTCCCTGTGGCACTTGGGGTACTCAGAGGCCCCACAATATCCATAGCTACCCTCTGAAATGGCTCCTCAATCATAGGCAAAGGCATCAAAGGAGCCTTGACCTTGTCTCCTGTCTTGCCTACTTTTTGGCACTACTCACAGGTCCTGGAGTACCCTGTTACATCCCTTGCAATCCCAGGCCCATATAAGTTCTGCATATTATGTCTCTTGTTACACTTTATGCCCATATGACCAGTAAAAGGAATATCATGGGCTATGGCTAAAAGTGCCAGAAGGTAGGCTTGAGGCACTACCAACTGCTGTATTACCTCACCCTCTAACCCTCCCTCAGGGGTTACTCCCTATACAGTAACCCTTTGTTCCAGTATACAGATTCTCCTTTTCCTTGAGGATTAGGTGCCTCCCTAGCTACCTCCCTCAAGCCTCTTTATGTAGGGTGCGGGAGCTGAGCCTGTCTCAACTCTGTCTTTGTGACCCTTCCCAGCTCCCCTTCCACAGGAAGTTTGGTATCCTCTGACAGCGGCACCTCACTGTCAGCCTGGGCACTACCACTCTCCTCTGCCCTTGCAGTCACTCTCTCTAAGGGAACATCAGTACCTACCAGCAGCTGTGGCTCACCTTCAGTCTCACTGCTGCAGGGTAGCTCCCTCTCTGAAATAGCCACCTCACCATCTCGGGCTTCAGGTGTGGGGGTCTGTCTGTGTGGGGGTTACCAGACCTACATGTCAATCTCTAAGCCTGACTGCATTTAACTGCATGCACACAATTTATTTTTATTTATTTTACATTTGTTAATTGGGAAAGTCCGACTGGATACATGTCCATTTTCAGCGGAGGCCCGGGGAGAGAAGCTCCACCTGTACAAAAAGATGACGGTCAGTATTCATGGTTACAATAAAATATGTAACATCTTAAAATTTCAATAGGAGGTTATATATATATACATCATTACATTGAAGCTTAAGATCATTGTAGGTTTATAGTATTACATATGCACAGCAATAGTAGTATTACATATGTACAGCAATAATAGTAAAGCATTTGAGTGTATAGAATGGCATGATATAATGAAAGATGACTTGAGTGACTACCCGGAAAAAACAAGGTAGTTAGTGAGAAAAAGGTGTTTAGTTAAGAGGAGAGTTCCTGGAAATTGGATGTAGAAGGGTTGAAGACATATTTGTATAAAAGCTAGGATGATAGGATACACAAGAGGAGGTACAGACAAGGGATTTAAAAGTTAGTGTAGGGAGTTATAAACACAGCATTCTAAAGTTGTGCATAGGAAGTTAGGTAGGATTTAGTGAATGTTGTTCTGAAGGTTATAGAGAAGTAGTTATAGTTATAATTAGGGTGGGTATCATTTACCTTCAAGAATTGCAGTAAGTCGAGTTAGCCTGGGTCTAGACATGGACACAGCCAATGCTTGTTTAGGTGACTCTTTAGGGATGTTTAGAATTGGGGTAAGGAGGCTATAGTGGTAAGATCTGGGGGGAGTGCGTTCCATTTCTTACCAGCTGAGTTGGAGAGAAGTGATTCTCCAGCTGAGTTGTTGGCTTTGGCAGACTGAACTTGCATCTTGTTAGATGAGCGGAGAGATGGTAGGGTGCAGTAGGAGGTGATAATATTTGCCAGAATGGGTGTACTGTTAGGTTGGTAGAGGATTTTATGAATAACTATGAGTTGGTTGTACTGGAGTTGATTGGGTAGCTCTAGCCAGTCCAATGTTTGAAGATTTTCACAGTGATGGGTTCTGTATGCTGTGGCGAATCTAGCTATATTGTTGTAGCAGCTAGCTAATTTGTTTACGTTAGCTTTCCGTAGGTTTAGGAAAATGGGTGAGGCATAGAGAAGGGTTGAGAGAAGGTGTGTTCTAGCTATGGCTGTTCTGGCCGGTGGGGTTAGAAATGGTTTAATCCTATATAAGGAGCCTAGTTTTTTGTTAACTGTTTTGATGGTTTTGTCAATATGAGTGCCAAATGTAAGGTTATTATCTATTATTCCACCAAGAAGTTTTGTAGCTGGCTCTGGAGAGATTATGGTGCCATTATTGGATGAGATTGTAATATTCGGTGATGAGGTTTTTCGGGTAGGGGAGAGAAGTAGTAGTTTGGTTTTGTTGGGATTCAATAGGAGACAGCAATTATTGAACCAGATCTCTACTTTGTTGAATGTGCTCTGGGATAGGGATTGTAGGTCTGAGGGGGTGGTGGCAGAACAGATTAGGGTAGAGTCATCTGCATGCTGAATATGGGTTGCTTCAGGGATGACTTTGGGTAAGTCATTAATGAATATTGAGAAGAGGAGGGGAGCTAATATGGACCCTTGGGGGACACCAAGGGTGATTGGTAGTAGGGGGATAGATTGTCTTTCCATAATTCTGCTTGTTGTCTGCCCTGCAAGTAAGATTGGAACCACTTGATTACTAGGTTGTTAAGGTTGAATGATTTCAGTGTGTCTAGGAGTAGGTGGTAACTGACCATATCAAATGCTTTGAATAGATCAAGAAAGAGGGCAGAGAAGATTTTGTTGTGATTACGGTTCTGATTTATTGTGTGAGAGAAGGAGAGAAGTGCTGTTGTGGTACTATGAGCAGGTCTGAATCTGTGCTGGGATGGGGCTAGGAGATTGTTCTGGATAAGATGAGTTATAATTTGTTTATGTATACATTTTTCCATTATTTTGGCTAAGGGAGATAGAATGGCTATAGGCCTATAGTTTGAGAGTTCTGTGGAGTTACTCCCTTTGTGAAGTGGTATAATGTGGGCGATTTTCCAGATGGAGGGGACATAGGATTCGTGGAGAGTACGGATAATTAAGATGGAGATAGGGTATGATATTTAGTTTGCAGCCTTTTGTAGAAATTCAGCAGGGAGTAAGTCTGTTGCTAGTGTGGTGGGTGTGAGTTTCTTAAGTAGGGATTTAATATAGTCTGTGGGGATTGGATCATATTTGAATGGGGGTACATTATCAGGTGGGGCTGAGGTGGTATTTGCGGAGTTGGGAGGTAGGTTATTAGCTAGGGATTGCACTGTTTCTGTAAAGAAAGTATTGAAGGCCTCTGCTATACTTTTAGGGGGTAGATGAAATGTAGATGAAGGGGTGGGGGTAGTGGATTTACCTGGATGGAGCAGTTTATTGAGACCTGACCAGAATTTTTGTGGCTGGTTTTGGTGCTTTTTCTGTAAGCTGAAACATTAGGTTTGTTTATCTAGCTTAATTGATTTTTTAGTTTTGTTTCGCAATTGTTTTTAACTAATATGATCTTGACTGGATTTGGTGGATTTTCAGGAGGTCCATGCTGTGTCCCTAGCGGTTAGCTTTTGTTTATTACCTTTGGTTAGCCATGGAGCTATTTTGGTTTTGGTTCTGATCTTTCTTATGGGAGCATGCTAGGAAGTTAGTATTAAAGTGTGAGATTGTTTCATCTAGGGGAAGTAGCTTTAGGCTGGACCAATTGAAAGATTTAAGTTCGGTCTGGAAACTGGTGAAGTTAAAGTTTTTTGTGTTTCTAATGGTTTTAAGGGTGATTTGCTGAGGCATGTCATTCCTTTTTCTTATTATATATGTTAGGAAGTGGTCGCTCATGTTCTCAGATAGGGTGCCTGATGTATATAACTGAGGTTTGTTGTTTATAAGTATCCAATCTAGGGTGCTTTCTTTATTGTTGGGCTTATTGATTCTGGTGGGGGAGTTTATAATTTGGGAGAAGCCAATTAAGTTAATGTGGGTGGTTGGGGTTTTTGATGAACAGGTTTTCCAATTGATATTGAAGTCTCGTAGAATAATAGTTTCTTGGGGGTGTGTAGCAGATAGCCATTGGAGGGTACTTTCCAAGGTCAATATATTGTCACCTGGGGGCATGTAGATACATGCTATGTTGATAGCTTTGTGTTTGTTAAGCTGGAACTTTATTAAGAGTGTTTCTTAGCTGCTAGTTATTAGGTTTTGTGGGATGGTGGTGGTGGACACCTGTAAAGTTGATTTGTACATAATGGCTACTCCACCACCTTTCCTACCTTGCCGGTCAAGTCTTAAAATATTGTAGGTGGGGGGTGTTATCTTGTTGTCAGGGGTGGTGGGTTTGAGCCAGGTTTCGGTAAGACATAATAGGTCAGGGGAGTGCATGTCCATAAGGGCATGTATATAGTGAATCTTATTATTCATGCTTCTGATGTTTAGGTGACAGATTAGTAGTGAATTAGGGGCATTATATGTGCTCCATAGATTGGTGACAGTAATATTTGTGGAGCTTGTGGTTTCTGGTAGGGTTGGGCCTGGGTTTGGGTGGGTATCGCCATCTGCTATGAGGGTTGGTTTAGACTTCCTTACTAGTTTCTGGTACTGCATTATCAAAAATAATTCCCTATTGAGACATCTGCAGGGATATCCTCAAACACACCTACTTGCTTTCTTCCTTTTCCACCCTCCCAGTCAAGGTGAACCCTGGCTAAAGGCATTTGTAATGGGGCCCCTCCTAAACTTCTGACTGGAGTGGACTGCCCAAGCAAGTACTGCTCCTCTTTAACCACTGCAAGCTTCACAATGGTTATGTCAGGGGCTCTGCCTCTCTTAGTGGTGGCCTGTTTTTCATCCACTAAGATAGGATATAAGCTCTGGTGATAGTTTGGTATCCCTGTTGGCTCCAGATAACTTACCACTGGCATTCTGTTATTCCCTCATCTTTTGTTCCCCACCTTGCTTCCGTGGACATCTATATTATACATGGCCCCACTGGTTACATTTAAAACATTTAACCCTTGATCCTGGCCATGTACCTGAACTAGTGGCTTCCCCTGTTACTGGTGGACTCTGTTGGGGTGGTTTATGCTGCCCACCATGAGTTCCCTTATATCCATGTGCAGCACTGGGTATCCCCTTCTTGTGCAGTGATGCCCTGCTTGCTAAGTAAAGATCCCCCTTTTTTCCCCCAGCTCATCTGCAGAGTTACACGCTCGGTCTGCCAACCTGATTTTCATGCCCTCATGCAAAGTGCTAAGGGCTTGTCCTCTCACCAAAAGGTCTGCCAGCCCTTTGGAAGTGGTGACCTGACACCCACTCACCCACCTATGAAAATAAATGCTTAACTCAGCAATATAACCACACACACTTTTATCTGCCTTGTGTCTATGCTCACAAAAACTTTTTTCTCTAAGCTTCAGGTGTTAACTTAAAACATTAAAGTAAACATTTATTTACTTTATTATAGTTTAAACAATCAATATCAGACAATTTAGTAACATCAGTTACAGCTTTACCATGGAGTAAGGGGGTCAGGAACCATTCCCAGAGTCATTGGTCAACATTATACTGTTTACATACTCTTTCAAATATATGAATAAAACTATCAAAATTATCACCCTCTGTAAATTGTGGAAGAAATTTACTGACATTTATTGCTTCTGGGTTCGGTTATTCCCTTACCCATTACCTCCATGACCCCGGAGAAGAGTCAGCATCTCTCTCTCTCTCTGTCATGTTGATGCTGCTTCTCATTTTCTTCAGCCTCCAAATGCTGCAGTTTCTCTGCTGATTCTAATTCCATCTGTTTCTCCTGCTGCAGTCTCTCTGTTGATTCTGATTCTAGATGTTTGCTCTCCAGTTTAAGTCTATTTAACTCCAGATGGATTTTTAAGTCTTCTGAGGAAAAGGTGAACTGCCCTGTTTCTGAGGGCTGTACATCCACATGATCAAACTGGTTGTACCCCTGGTTGCTGGTCTGAGCTGTGATTAAGGCTGACATTGTTTCCTCTTAGTCAGGTTGGTATACCCAATCCTTTGGCTTCACACACCTTGGCCAATGTGTTCTTTTTCAGCTTGCCATAATCCTCTGCTGACATCTTTGCATGCTTTCCCTGACTAAACTAAACTAACAAAAAAAAAAATAATTAAATAAAACTGTTGTGAAATGAAACTCTGTATGTTTACCTTGTGGCTGCTTGAGTGTACACCCACCTTCAGTGACAATGGCCTACCAGTTACAGAAGTTCAATTAATATCCACACCACTGTTCATTAATATGTGAGGTCTCAACTCTGGGCCAGTAATCAAGGAGCCTGAATACTCACCACTGGCACTGGAGAGGAACGTTCACTTGGAACAAAAATGGATACACCCTGTATTTCCAGATGCAGCTCTCTGCATCAAGCACAATTCAATTTAAGAGCACACAGGGAACACAGTTAGTCCAAGGGCAGGTTTCTTTCTGCCTCTCCACATCCTCAGTAAGTCTTCCCACTGGCACAGCTATGCTGAATGTCCAAACCAAGTCCTCCATCACCCTCTCTGTGAAACCAGTGCTTCATGTCCATGCTCCAAGCAGTTGACACACACACTCTTTGAGATTTGATTTGCACAACACACACACACACACACACACACACACACACACACACACACACACACACACACACACACACACACACACACACACACACACACACACACACACACACACACACACACACACACACACACACACACACACACACACACACACACACACACACACACCTGGGAAAGGCTGGCACAGATTTGCTAGCCATGCCACCTTCTGCCCAAACTATAAGGTAGTTACACTGCCACCAGACACTCCATAGCTAGTTATTCCAAGGCTCTTATAAGGGTACCCAATTATACTGAGTGAAATTAATATTAATACAAATGGTAGTGTTTGGCCAATGCAGTAAGGCTTTTCAGGAGTGGCCAGAGTTGCCACACATAAGTACTCTTAGAGATTAAAATATTCTCTAAAAGTCCAGCTACAATGAAAAGTTTAAATATATTTAATAATAAATAATAAAAGAGCATGAAAATACTAAATATCTATTTACAATAAACACCAGAGTTTCAATCACATGAAATATTAAAATAACACAGATTAATAGATTCATACAGATAGAAAAAAACACTTAATTAATGTCATTATATTTTCCTGACTGATCTAAAGAATTACTATTCCCTGGTTGACTTACTATAACAAGTCAAGATGAAGTAGATGAGGGGTCATTTTGCATCAGCTGGACTGTGATTAACCTCCTCTCCCAGTACCTCTGTTAAACATATGCATTTATTTCAGTTAAAATACAGTCAGTACACACATTACATACTTATATAACTTACTTTGATGTAAAATACTTCTTCTGACAACAATCACATGTTATAAGTATGAAGCAGTGGGTGGAGGAACTATTTTAAAATAAAAATATAAAATGTATGTAGCAATAATAAAAAACATTTTTTAACACAAACAACTTTACAAATACGTTTTCAACACAAGCATCTGCACAAATCAGTTTGAGGTACAAATGACTTAACCATAGGCAAGACTGCTCTGCAATTTGTAGCATGTTACAGGCCACCCTCTCAAACTCAGGAACCTCACATGGCCTTCCTGAAAACATTGGAGGGATAAATGTATCTCCAAACACCATCATACTAGGTGACTTCAACTACCCTAATATAGACTGGGAACACTACTCAAGCCCGAACACTCTAACCCAAAGATTCCTGGAGTTCATAAACTCAAATGCCATGGAACAACTAGTCACCATCCCCACAAGAGGAGAAACATACTTGATCTCATCATCACGAACATGGGATCAAAATGTTCAACACCGGAAGTATACCCCTCACTGGTGAGATCAGATCATAAACTAATCTCGCTGGAGGTCCTCATCCCCCCACCTGAAACAAAAAGACCACAGTGAAAAACTTCTCAAAAGCCGATTTCACACTTCTAAAAACTAGTGTGGTCTCCTTTAAGGCCCCTGAGCCAGTGGTAAACATTACTCAAACCGCTGAATCACTTACAAATGCCTTCTACCAGCACCTACAGGACTGCATGGATCAGGCAATCCCAAACAAAACTAAGACTCTCTGTACCAAAGGCAAGCATCCAGTCTGGTGGACCCCAGCCATAAACAAGCTCTACAACAAAAGGAGGAAGCTACTACAAGATAGAGCAAAATCCTTGAAAGGCAAGACACCTTTGATCATTATAAGTAAAAACTAAGAGCTCTCATAAAATCATCCAAGGCAAATTTTGAGAGAAAAATCGCCAAGGACTCTAAAGAGAATCATAAGGCCTTCTTTAGCTATGTTAGAAACCTAGGAGGAAACTCCCAGATATGCTCAGAATTAGTTCAAAATGATGTGAAAATTACTGAACCTACACACATTGCCAACATACTGGCTGACAGGTTCAGTGCAAACTTCTCCCCCCCTTCCCCCAAAAGGAGAGATATCTATTCCAGATGATTGTAGCCCCCAAACATCTCCAACGCCCAGGTGAGAACTGCCCTCACTAAGGCAAAAAACAGCATCCATGGGACCGGATGGTGTCCCCGGCTGTGTGCTTCACGAACTCAACGAGGAATTAAACCCACAGTTAGGACAGCTGTTTAATCTTAGCCTCACCTCAGGATACGCACCCAAGGAGTGGCGCACAGCGACTGTGGTCCCACTTCATAAGGGCGGTGCCTCCACAGACCCTGGAAATTACCGCCCCATTAGCTTGACAAGCCTTATCTGCAAAGCCATGGAGAGGATCATAATGGAACTCATAAATAAAGACATAGGGAACTTGCAGACTTTGGATCCAACCCAGTTTGGCTTTGTCAAAGGCAGATCCTGCCTCTTAAACTTGGTTGACTTTTCGAGACAGTCACCAAGGCCATTGATGAGGAAAGGCAGTCCATACAGCCTACCTCGACCTGGCAAAGGCCTTGACACAATACCCCACTCAGGTATCATCAAAAAACTCATCAGCTTGAATGTAAACCCATACATCACAAGATGGGTTGCAAACTGGCTAAGTGACAGAACCCACAGGGTCAGAGTTGCTGGAGCCATGTCAGACTCAAAGCCTGTCACAAGTGGTGTCCCACAGGGCTCAGTCCTGGGTCCACTCTTGTTCGGCATCTACTTTTCTGAAGTACAAGCAAACACAGGAGGGTTATGGCTGACAAAGTTTGCAGATGACTGCAAACTGGGCGCCATAGTCGAAAACACATCTGACACAGATATCCTCCAGAAGGGCCTCACAGAAACGGATAACTGGTGCCAGAGCCATGGCCTGAAGTTAAACTCCAAAAAATGCATAGTCATACCCTTCGGGAAAAACAAGGTTACCCCTAGCTACCATATAGGTGGCAATCCACTGAGCACAGAAAAAGTCATCAGGGATCTGGGGACCCAGGTTGACAGTAGCCTTTTGTTTGACACTCATGTTGCTAAAGTAGTTAGGAAAACCTTCTATATCGCCCACCTGATCATGAAGGGATTCACATCTAGATCAAGGGAGGTCATCGTCCCCCTGTACTCATCACTCATTAGACCTATGATTGAGTACAATGCCCCGCTCGAATGTATCTGACCAGACACCTGCTGCAGCTTGAAGGCCCCAAAAGTTCCTCACCAAAAGGATAAAGGGTCTCAAAAATATGTCTTATGCTGCCCGACTGAAAGAACTCCAGCTCTATTCAGTCTCATACCGCTTGCTCAGAGGTGACCTGTGCCTGACATATAAGGCCATGTCAAACCCAGATTTGATGAATATGCTTCACCTCAAAAATCTAGATCCCTCAGAACCACAAGGGCGGGAGACTTAAACCTTGACACGGTTATAAATAGAACATGCTGGAGGGACAGATTCATCACCCAGAGACTCCCTATGCTGTGGAACAAAATCCCGGTACATGTGAGGCAGAGCACCTCTCTGGCCTTGTTCAAAAGGAATCTTGACCAATGGATGGGAGATTGCAGATATACCCCAGGGATTACTTCAGTGTCACTGCTTGACAGAGGCACAGCAAAATGATAGGCATAGTTTTTATTCAAACTAAAGGGGTGGCGAAATCCACATAACTATGGGCTAGGCTTATAAATGCCCTTGGGCAGATAGCCTAGTATAAACCTATGAACCTATGAACCTATGAATCAGACACTCCATAGCTAGTTATTCCAAGGCTCTTATAAGGGTACCCAATTATACTGAGTGAAATTAATATTAATACAAATGGTAGTGTTTGGCCAATGCAGTAAGGCTTTCAGGAGTGGCCAGAGCTGCCACATAAGTACTCTTAGAGATTAAAATATTCTCTAAAAGTCCAGCTACAATGAAAAGTTTAAATATATTTAATAATAAATAATAAAAGAGCATGAAAATACTAAATATCTATTTACAATAAACACCAGAGTTTCAATCACATGAAATATTAAAATAACACAGATAAATAGATTCATACAGATAGAAAAAAAACAATACTTAATTAATGTCATTATATTTTCCTGACTGATCTAAAGAATTACTATTCCCTGGTTGACTTACTATAACAAGTCAAGATGAAGTAGATGAGGGGTCATTTTGCATCAGCTGGACTGTGATTAACCTCTCCTCTCCCAGTACCTCTGTTAAAACATATGCATTTATTTCAGTTAAAATACAGTCAGTACACACATTACATACTTATATAACTTACTTTGGATGTAAAATACTTCTTCTGACAACAATAACATGTTATAAGTATGAAGCAGTGGGTGGAGGAACTATTTTAAAATAAAAATATAAAAATGTATGTAGCAATAATAAAAAACATTTTTAACACAAACAACTTTACAAATACGTTTTCAACACAAGCATCTGCACAAATCAGTTTGAGGTACAAATGACATATAAGTCTTTACAAAATTCCAGCTACCTGAGCTGGCATATGTTACACATCCACTGCCCTACTTCTCCTGGCATAGCTGGCAATACCTCACATCATAACACATACATTACCCTTTTAAGAAAGGAGTATATTTTTCTCCATTTGAAAAATAGAGATTATTTTTTTTTCATGGAGAAATTGACCTACCTATACTAAAGCTACTGCAAGATACCATGCTATATCAGTTAGTAATACTGGTCTCCAGACTAATTGGTGGACTTTCATAGTGATTGTAGCTGACCAAGGTTGTGGATGACTGTAAGTTGGGTGCTGTCATTGACTTCCCAAATGACATTAACATACTGCAAGACGGTCTCACAGCTACAAATAACTGGTGCCAAAGTCATGGCCTTAAGTTAAATGCAAAAAAATGTATTATCATACCATCTGGCAAAAACATGGCCCCTACTGATTACCACATCAACTGCAACATCCTAAGCACACAACCCGTGGTGAGAGACCTGGGTACTCAGGTTGACAACAATCTCACATTCGACCATCATGTGGCGGCAGTGATCAGAAAAGCCTTTTACTTGGTTCATCTCATAAGTAAAGAGATTGCATCCAGAAAAAAGGAGGTTATTACCTCTCTGTGCTTCTCCCTCATTAGACCTATAATTGAATATAATGCCCCATTTGGTATGTACCTCTCCAAACACCTGCACCAACTGGAAAGGCCACAGAAATACTTCACAAAGAGAGTCCATGGCCTCCAACACCTATCCATTGTGGACAGGCTTAAATCACTATCACTTTATTCGGTATCATACAGATTGCTCAGATGTGATCTGTGTCTCACCTAAAAGGCAATATTGGACCGTGTCCTTCTAGAGATGCTCCATATCTGTAATTCTAACTCTTTGTGCATTACCCACTCAGTAGGCCTAATAATCTAATATGCAACATCAACAAAACCTACTGGAGAGACAGGTTTGTCTCCCAGAGGCTGCCCCATCTCTGGAATAGACTTCCCATATATGTCAAACAGAGTACCTCGCTGACCCTCTTCAAGTGCAACCTTGATCAGTGGATGGGAAACCACAAATTTGTCCCGGGGTTCCACCTTTGTCCCATATTGACAGGGGTGACATGTGCTGACTGAGGTTTCTTTTTTGGGGATAAACTCTTGGCTAGGCTTGTAAGAGCCCCAAGGTCATTAGCCTAGTAACCTCCTATGATCCTATGAACAATCACTAAATTCATACCTCTGGAATAAAATTCTAGCCTTAGTCTTAATATATAAATATAAAACAAAGTCAGCCTTAAGAACGTTCGAAAACATATTAACAAAATTTAGAGAATGGGTGACCTGTACATTGCCACCCCGATTGGAAAATGAGCATTCTCTAGCAGGATGTTAATATACATGTAGCACCCATGGTAAAATAAGTTTGATGTTTCATGGCAGTATATTAAGGTGCAATGAAGCTCAGATAGTAAAAAAAAAACAACAGCTCCCATTTTTACACTCATTAAACATCACTTTCCAGTTTAGACAGCATAAAATTAAAATAAAAAGTAAAGAAACGGAAAAGTAAGAAAAGCATGTGTGTATGAATGTGTGTGCTTGTGTGTGTTTGTGTTTGTATGCACTTGTGATTGCATGCATGTGAGAGATAGAGAGAGAGAGAATGACAGCGTAAATGAATGAGACATAGAGAGAGAGAGAGAGAGAGAGAGAGAGAGAGAGAGAGAGAGACAGAGAAAGAGAGAGAGAGATATGGACAGAGAAAGCTCTGACTGCAACATGCAGTCCTTCAGCACAGATCCCTTAAACAATTTAAAATATGAAACTCAAGTCTGGCATTTTTGACTGACTTTAATCCTTGGTGATTTAACATAATATTAGCAGTAATACGAGGCACAGTCAAGCACTATGCAGTAAAATCAAAGTTAAGGGTCATGGGGGGGGGGGCTGTAATGCCTTGCATTCTGTGATCTATTTTTTTCATTCATTGCTCACAATAAGACATTTAAGATTTATTCATTCATTCATTCATTAATTCCTTCATTCATTCATTCATTCATTCAACAAAGTAGCTGTAACTGGTGTTTGTGTGTGGGGGCAGTAGTTTATGTGTGTTCTGTGTGTTAGTCTACCTGTGCTTCTGAATGTGTGAGTCTGTGTTTCTATGTATATGAGTGTGTGACTCTGCCTGCACATGCCTGCAAATCTAAGTGTGTGTGTGTGTGTGTGTGTGTGTGTATGTGTGTGTGTTTGTGTGTTTGTGTGTGTGCGCATGTGCGGGCGGGTGGTGCACACACATTACATACTTATATAACTTACTTTGGATGTAAAATACTTCTTCTGATAACAATCACATGTTACAACAAGTATGAAACAGTGGGTGGAGGAACTATTTTAAAATAAAAATATAAAAATGTATGTAGCAATAATAAAAAACAAATGTAAAACAGTTTAACAGATAGCACGTTCTCTAAGCTCAGTAATGCCATCCAAGGTGGCCATTACAGGGGAAATAACAAACCTTCCAGTGGTGGAGAGGCCCCTGGGCAGTCAGTTATTTCCCACATAATGCCCACCCTGTCACCCATTATTGCTTAGTTATAGACTGGGTACTCGAATTATTATATTCTGTAAGAAGTAGACATTTTGAGAAACATCTTTATTTTATTATAAGTAACATACTTATTATCTTGATAAAAATAATCAAAAAATAGGAATTGTCTAGTCATAATACAGACTTTCCAGAATTATACCTATGCTTCAAAAAAATCATAATTGGCCTAGCCTCCTTAGGAAAGCCATTCATAATAAAACAATGAACTCAGAATGTGATCAGGGTGGCAACTATCGTGTGCAGACATTTTTGTTTTATTATTATGTTGGATTGTTTATAGAGCTAATTCAGAATGACACACTGACACAGTTCTGTAAACACCTCAAATCACATTTCCAAAAACTCGTCCAAATGTAATTATTTCACAGATAACTGTTAACAGCAACTTACAGTTTGACTATGATACATGATATCATCACCTTCATCATCATTAACCTCCTCTTTCCCATTTTCTGTACAAGGAGTTAGTGTGTTGCTTCAACTTTTGCCACCTCTCTAAATTCAGCCTCACCGTCATTCCTTCTTCAACAATCATGCCTGACCGTCACAGGTCTTCTCACGTACAATCTGTCCATCTCTTGGATGGACTTCTTTGTTTCCTCTTGCATTCTTTCTGTTTCTCCCAAATCTTCTTCTCCAAATCACCTTCTACTTTCCTGCAAGTGCACAGACCACCATAATCTGCTCTCTTTGACCTTCTCTGAAATTGGAGTTCCTTTAGCTTTTACAGTAATGTCATAATTTCTTTATGTTTCCCACAATGTGCAGCCAATGCCCTATTTCAAGTACTTAATTTTCACCACCTCTAGCTTCCTCATCTGCTCTGTCTTTACTGCCAGGTTTCTGTACCATACAGTGGTACTGGTCACATGACTGTGTTGTACACTTTACACTTCAGTTTCTTTGGCATTCTTCTGTCACACACAACCCCAAAACCTGTGCCAGTTACTGCAGTACCTCTGATTATAGCTCTGAAATTCTCATTCAAACTCCCCTTCTCATCAATTGCCCCTCCTAGATAGCTGAAGCTGTTAACCACTTTGGCCATTTCCCCTTCTATCTCAGTTTTCAGCTTTGTCTGATTTCCTCCATTTGCTGCCAAGATAACTGTCTTGTCTCTGCTCATTCAGATCCCATGCGCTTTCAGTTTTGCATTTCCTTCCCTTCCCTTATCATGTGCTGAAGTCCCTGTTCAGGGTTGGGTTATAATGCCACATTATCTAAATACAGCAGCTCTGTTGCCATGTTCCCTCTGATCTGTTTGCCAATGTAGACCATCACCAGAATGAACAGCAGTGAGCGCAGAGCTGAACCCTTTTGCACACCCAGTGGAAACTGTTCTGTGAGTCTGAACACTGTTCATACCTCTGACTTTGTGGCCTTTTGCATAGGCCGAACTAATTGTACCAATGTTTCTGGGACTTTGACTCATCAGAGGACTTCCAAAATCAACGCTCTTGAGACCTTGTTATACGCTTTCTTGAAGTCTAGGAATGGCCAGTTGGACCATTCCCTCCTGTCCTGCTTCTTCTCCACTGTCTCTGTCACTGCAAACATCAAGTTGACTGTGCTGCACCCTGATGTGAATCTGAACTGCTCATCTCCCATCTTACTTTCAACTAATCTGCTTATTCATTTATCAGTCACCTTCTTCAACACGTTGATGCAGTGCGACAGGATTTTGAAACCTCTATCTTTACAACAGCTGTGAATTTGCCCTTTGTTCGTTTATACCCCATTCATCGGGGCTGTCTTTTCCTCCTTACTGCCACGATTACCCATAGGAGTCAGTTCTCCTGCTAATTGTGCCAACATATTGATCTTCTCTGAACCTGCTGCTTTCCCTGACTTAGTTTTTCTTAGTGATTTTCTTACTTCTTCTAGTGTAGTTTTTTTTCTTCTTCTTTCATTGTAGTCTATATATGGGGCAGCACAGCTTCTATGGGGTTTTCCTCATCCAGAAGCTGCTGGAAGTACTAATTTCATGTTGTTTGATGTCCTGTGAACTGATGAGTAGATTGTTGCTGGCATCCCTTATGAATGGTGTCTGATGACTGTCTCCTTTATCTTTTTGTCTCTGCCTTGCAACTTGATGGAGTTTCTTTGTGCCATCTGCTGAATCTCTTTCTGGAAGCTGTAAGAGTGCCTCTGATGCCTTGTTCTTTGTTATTGCAACCGCTCTGTTTGGTATTAATTATTAGCCTTTATATGTGATATTATGTATTTTAGTTACTATAAATACCCATATCTGTTACATACACCCTATGAAATTCTATCAGTCAATATAGCATACTTATTTTTGCAAATATTTCTTATATGTGTTAGTGCCAATTTATGTTGTCTTTTTAAAGTTAAAGAAAATTGTTTGATTATTTTGCTCTGCATTTTACATGCTTGTTTTGATGTCAATTTTATTCATTGTGTCAGTTAAAGTAGTTCGGCTGGGGTGCCTTCTGTGCGGAGTCTGCATGTCCTCCCTGTGGTCGCATGGGTTTCCTCCGGGCACTCGGGTTACCTCCCTCATCCCAAAGACATGCAGTAGGTGGATTGGACACACTAAATTGGCCATAGGTGTGAGTGTGTGCATGTGTGTGCCTTCTAGGGAAGGTTGGGCATCAGGCTGGCAACGCGACACTGTAAAACTCCACTACCAATCATGAGCGGACGGTGATCCACTGTGGTGACCCCTAACCGGGAAAAGCCGAAAGTAGAAGAAGAAGATCTTCATTCTGTTTGATGTTGTATCAGCCTTTTAGCCTAGAAAGTGGCTGGAAAATGTTTCTGTGGATGAGACCATTCTCACTGTTAACAAACTAAAGATTAAAATAAATTATCTTATGTTTACATAGTTCATCTTTTAAAAGGCAAACACGCCTTGCTTATTCTGTCAATTTTACATATAACTTCAGTTCTAGAAATTCTGCATCATTATGATTTGATCTGAGAATATTTGATCATGCATTTCTGCTTTGTTCAGTTATAATTCTAGTGAACACTAGGGAACCTGTTTATATTTACAGACCTATGCATTGTTTCCAGCATTTGCTTACATACTTGTTCTGCTTAACATTGGAGCCATTTGCAAAGGAGGTTGTTATGTATTTGTCATGTGTGGGTGTACATAACCTAATAACAGGTGATTAATAGAAATCTGTATGTAGCGCACCCACATGTGTAGTTGAAGTAGATATGGGTTGCTTCCTACCTGACTCTGGTGGCACCCCTCCTTTAGGCCCAACACCCCAAGGTGGCAAGTGATAACAGATTTTATTCTATTCTATTATTTTTATTTATTCTCTGGTAGCAGAGTCTTTCTCTGAGTGCAATGAAGACATGCATGACAATAATCCTCAACATCTTGCTTCATGCATGGCCAGTAGAACCTGTCTCATACCAGACCCATAGTTCTGTCATAACCAAGATGACCATGTTCATTATGCAATGACCAGAGTACTACTTCTCTAGACTTCTGAGGACGCAACAATTGCCACTTTTTACTGCAGAGTGCACTAGGAGATCTCCTGTACACTAGTCCATTCTGTATCTGGAGTCTGTCCCATTCTTTGGCCAAAAACTGGCCAGATGATGAATGTCTGTGCGAAGCATATCAGTTTTCTTCTATAAAGCAGCTACCACCAGCTGACACAAGGGGTCTTTTCTTTGATCTCTCCTAAGGTCACTGTTACTCAAAGCTGGTAGCGATGAAGCCTGTAAAGTGACCAGATTGCAATAAGCTTGGGGTATGCTTGCTGCAGACAGATCCAACTTCTGGGCCCAGCATTCAGTGTGTTGATATCAGGTTGCAATCTGACACATAGCTCTCACCCCTGGCACTGGAATTTCCACCCATTCATTGTTGGGGTGTAAATCTCCACGAGGTCTTCTGGACATACCATCAGCATCTCCATTTTCGTGTCCTGGGCAGTATTTCAAAGTGAAATTATAGTTGCATAGAGCTGCCATCCATCTGTGGCCAGTAGCATCTAGCTTTGTAGTGGTCTGGATGTATGTCAGAGGACTGTTGTCAGTCTGCACTTGAAATGTAGCCACATAGAGATAGTCATGCAGCTTGTCCACTACCACCCACTTTAAGGCAATGAATTCCAACTTGTGCACAGGATAGTTTCTTTCTGTGGGGGATAAACTCTGACTGATAAAAGCCCCAGGTCTCAGCTTATCATATTCCTGGTAATGGGCTCCCCCTAAACCATCCCTGCTAGCATCCACATGTAAAGAGTATGGCTTTGTTGGGTCAGCATATGCCAGCACAGGGGCATGTGTGAAGCAATACTTAAGCTGTTCAAATGACTCTTTGCACTCAGGAGTCCAGAGACTCTTGATGAGTTCTTTAGAGCCTCTTGGTCCCTTGGGCTTCTTCACAAGGATATCTTCATCTGTTTCATCTGCTTTCTCATCATTTTGGAGCAAATGGTTGAGGGGTCTTGCTATCTTTGAAAATCCTTCCACAAGCCTTCTATAGTAACTGCAGATCCCCAGGAAAGATTGCATCTCTGTGATAGTTTTGGCTCTGGGCCAAGATATCACAGCTTCAACTTTGCTGGGATCTGTGGATATCCCATTTGCAGACACTACATGTCCCACATAGGTCACTGAAGGTTGTTAAAACTTGCATTTGTCCAATGACAACTTCAGGCCTGCCTTCTCAATCCTGTAAAATAATTTCATCAGTCTTTCTTTGTGCTCCTCTAGGGTCCTCCCAAAAATAATGAGGTCATCCAGGTAGACTAAGACTTCCAGGAGATGCATGTCTCCAACTGTTCTTTCCATGATTCTCTGGAAAGTTGCCAGTGCATTTGATAAACCTTGAGGTAGGTGATCAAACTCACAAAATCCCAAGGGGGTGATGAAGGTAGTCTTCTATTTATCTTCTGGGTGCATAGGGATTTGATAGTATCCACTCCTTAAGTCTAGCATACTGAGCCATTTACTGCCCAGCAGGCAATTTAGAGCATCTTCAATCCGGGGAGTTGTGCACTGGTCTGGAATGGTTCGCTGACTCAGAGTACGATAGTCAACACACATGTGAATTGACCCATTCTTTTTCCTGACAATGACAATGGGAGAGGCATATGGACTTCTTGACTCTCGAATTATTCCTGTGGCTTTAAGTTCTTCCAAACATTTTCTTAAGTCCTCCAGGTCTCCTGGAGCTACCCTTCTGGAACGTTCCCTGAAAAGATGGTCCTCTTTCACTCTTATTCGGTGTTCTGCACTCTTTGCACAGCCCACATCCAGTTCTCTGGCAGAAAAACAATTGTTCTTCTTCATTAGTAGCTCTTTAGCTTTGGTTACCCCCTCAGGGGGCAAAAGGCCACCTCCTATATCAATATCTTCCAGCTTCAACTCGTTGGCCCTGCTCTCATTCCTTGTCAACACAGAAGCAGGTAAGGAAGTGGCAGCATAAACATTTCCCAAATGCACTTGTGAACACAGGACATTGGGAGTACTTCCTTTATTCTTCAACCCCACAGGCAAAGTGTCATAAGAATGCTTTAACTTGTCCACAGGCCAACTAGTTCCAGCCCTGGTGGCAAGTCACTTTCTGGATTCGTTTCCATCATAAGATGAGAGGAAACTGTTTGTACAGACATCCTCACTTTGGCTCTCAAGCAGGTGACCTGACAAGGATGAATTATATGTTCTTTCCCAGACAGGGTCCACACATGAGCAATTTTATCCTTCTTACTATCCATCTCCTTTGAAGGGCAGAGAAAGCTGTTCTCAGGAGAGGATGTAATGTTGGATGTTCCTGGGTCAACTGAGGCATCAGCATTCTTCTGACGAGGTCAGTGTTTGTCCCTACTAAAATAGATGCGGAATTCTTTCATTCTGGTCTGGGACACACAACAACGAGAATTTCAAAGACTTCTGTTGACCCAACAACTGAAGCGGAAAATTCTAACTTGAGTGAGGCATGCCCATCATAAGGGAACTTCATGTCACTTAATCCCCAGATCTCCAAATCTTCTAACTTTTCAAGTGGCAGATGCTTTAAGTATTTTTGGTAGAAGTCTCTGTACAGAATGGTGATTTGTGCACCAGTATTCAACAGTGCTTTACTATACAGCCCTTCTATTTTTACTGACATGACAGGGGTCGGGCCCAATAGCCCATCGGGTAGTTTCTGTTTCCGGTGTTGTTCGGCTGCATGGCAGTCAGCATGAGGTTGAGGTACCACTGGGCAACCTCGCCATTTCCATGGATAAGACTCTTTCTTAGTAATGCTTTGCAGTCTCAGATGATGAGATTTTTGCTGAGATGGCTTTTCAATTCAGTTGTTCACCTCAGATGAGCTAGAAGTGTGCATAGTAGGTAGTCTCTCTCCCCTATTACAAGTGTTAGTGTGGAAAGGAGATTCAGGATGCTGCCTCTTGATGTTATATTTATGGAGCTCTTTGTAACTGGGCATTCAGCTGGCCCCTTCACTGAGTTGAAGTTTCCCTGCATTGCACTATCCCATAATAGTTTGTTCACTCTTTTCAAGTTCTCTGTATTAGGACACTGTCACTTTATATGCCCTGCATCCCCACAACAAAAACAAAATCCAGTAGGAACTATGAACATTGGCTGATTTTGTTTCCTCCCTGAGTCCTTTCGTGGAGGTTCTAGCTGATGTATTCCTCCCTTCAGCTAAAGTTACCACGACTTTTTGCAATTCTGCAACTGTCTTGGTGACCTGAGCTATAGCGTCAGTTAGGGAAGACACCTGCACCTGCAACTGTGACACCTCTACATTGCGGACACCCTGGGCCATGACCCTTGTTTGAGTAGTAAGCAAGCCTATAGGCTCCTGCTTGTGTTCACTCACTGCCTTAATTGCTGTTGAACCTTGAGGTTTTGCTTCCAACAGGGCTTCCTCTTCCATCACTTCTTTAACCAACTGAGAATAAGTTAGAGTCTCCTCCCTATTTCTCTTCCTCAGTTTCCACATAATGAGGTCCATAGCTTGAGCTCCTTGTAAAATTTGTCCGATCCATACTTGCTCAGCTACTTTAGGATCCACCCCCTTCTTTAGAATGATCTGACGGAGCATTTTATCTAATCACTTAATGTAATCAGATTTATGGGCTTCTGGTGTAAGGTTCTGACCTACTTGTATAACTTCCACAGGTATTTCCTCGGTTGCTGGGTTAGTGCACTTCTCAGGGATTACCACACAGACTGCACTCTCCCCTGAAATTTGTACACTCAAAGGTATGTGCTCATATACTAAAGGACTTTTCCATTCTAATAAGGCTAATGTGCTCTGTTCAGTAGTGTCCATAGGGCTGTCTAATAAAAATCCATGCCCTACAACTGGTAAGGATCCTGTGACTTGATGTATTTGCATATCAGTCAATGTGACCCCTGGCAACACTAGAACTAAGCAGTGCTCTGACTGAGCATTGTGCTGTTTGCACCACTTGGCAGCTACTTCTGGGTTCATCTTGCTGCTGGAGTTGCTTTCCACACATACAGGGGAATAGGGTTTAGTTCAAGGCAGTACAGGCAACCCTGGATGAGCCCCCAAATGTAGCGCACCTGCAGGTGTAGCTGAAGTAGATATGGGTTCCTTCCTACCTGACTCTGGTGACACCCCTTCTTTAGGCCCAACACCCCAAGGTGGCAAGTGATAACAGATTTTATTCTAGGTGACACTTTAGTTTTAAAGGGCAATAGCACAACAACAAACAAATTATTTCAACAGTGCACCAGTTAGCAGTAAGGCAGAGTGAGATATGCATGTAATGAAACCATACATTTACCCCCTTCCCCTGAACTCAACAGAAAAGATCTTGACATTTAAACATGCTCACAAAGGCAATATCAATGAGCAGTAAAGCTTTTATAATGCAGCAATACAAACACGGAAATAAATGCAATGTCATTGAGGGGGAAAAAAGGGTTATAATACAACAGTGCAGATATGAAAAAGATGCAATGTCATTTAGCAATAAAGATTCTTGAAGGCAGCAGTACTAACACAGAAAAATGCAATGTCACTGAACAATAAAGATGTATAATGCAACAATACAAATATGAGAAAATGCAATGTCATTTAGCAATAAAGTGTCTTTAAGGCAACAGTACTAGCACCCTCTATCCCCTATATCAATCTAAATAGACCAA
This sequence comes from Protopterus annectens, assembly GCF_019279795.1. NCBI lineage: Eukaryota > Metazoa > Chordata > Ceratodontiformes > Protopteridae > Protopterus > Protopterus annectens. The sequence goes on along the minus strand of NC_056729.1, from coordinate 1,139,570,284 downwards.
CTATGAGACACTGTATTGTACCCTGTTCACTGGCCAGTGACTACTTACAGTCATACTGCCGGCATGATGGGGCCCAAGGTTGGAGCTCATATGGATTCCAGCTATTTGTAATCCAGAAAGCATTTGGGGGGAATCCACAATCTTATAAAAGTATAAAAAAAGACGGCCAAAAGCCTCTCACCACTCCGTTGAGAATATCCCAGTGACCAGGCACTGCAGTTCCTCCGGCGAGAAAAATGGAAAATCACCCACCAGAACTCTGGTAGTCATCTATGGCATCTCTGCACTAGGCCCAAGGGAACTCCTTTTCTTGCTGAATCATATGCACGTGTGGAACTACTGGTTTCAGAACTTCTCTCCTGAATCCACAAAATACCATCATCCAGGATTTCAGCTAAAGACAGACATAAACTTCTACCTCACTTCTCTGTCCCACAACACTAGAAGAAAAAAAATCCAGTCATGCTGCAAGGCCCTTTTCCCTTCAGCTAGTCTTTTAGTCTTCCCTCCTTCAGCTAGTGCTCCAGTCTCCTCTCTTTCACTTTTGAAATTGTCTTTTATATTCCTGAAACGGAGCTCCACCTTGTGCTATAATGGAAAACTGCAGTCTATTACTTCTACAATGAAATACAGTGGGAGCTACATGTAGATTTGTCCTTTAACTATATTGTTTAATGTATTAATTTTAAATATGCCATTTTTTCTTGTCTGGCTTATGTTTGCACCAGTTTCTGCTTTTGTTGACTGACACAAAGGATTAGTTGATTGTTCATTTACTATCATTCATCTTTTCGCTTGTGATTAGTTTTTTTTTGAATAGATGCTTTGAGGAATTATTGTACAACTCATTTGACCAGTACTGACTTGAGATTCCCAAGAGTTTTCCAGTTTAGTCATTTATAAGATTTGATTGATAAAAGGAAACTTTTCATTTAATGCCTGTTTAAAAAAAGGTATGCTGACTGCTTAAGACCTCTTGTCATTGTTTGCTGAAGATAGCTCTCTCCTGATACCTTCAATGCTTTGTCAGTACACAGTAACACTTTTCTAGTGCATGGAACACCATGATTGCACTCCAGAATTGGTTAAATTACAATGTGGTACAACGCTACTCTAGTTTAAGACCTGACTTAGCAGTGCTTTAAAGGGTACTTAACAATTGTTAAGCACCTCTGTGAACTGTTAACATTTAGTCTGGAACTAAAAGCAGACAGCATCGACCAGCAAGAAGCAGCAGCAGGACATAAAATGGCTTTGTTTAAACTCTTGTTGCTGCCTGCTGTCTTCTGCATTACAGCCACTATTTTTATTTACACTGCTTCCCTAACATGGGCATCTGTAAGGATGTCAACCACTGCTTTACCAGCAGAAGACATTGCATTTTTTTTATTATTTTTAAGTTTTGTGTGACAAGTAGTACATGGAGCAGATAAATATCCTTGTACTGCACATAATTATGATCAGATCTTTGATTATAATGATTTATTATGTGTTCTTGACATGGATGTCAAAATTCACCTCTTGAGCTTCTCTCTCTTGAGGTGAATTTCTTTGCATCCACGTCTAGATACATATAATAAGCTGGTTGTGATTGAAGACCAGTCATAATCCTCTATGTAGTGAATGGATGCCATGATTAACTTACATCCTGGTTGAGCACTACACTAGCATGAGACACAGTCCATTTCTGCCTGCTGTGTGCTACAATACAGCCATTATGTTGGATTATAATTCCTTTCCATATACAGGGTATGCTTAAGGACATCAACCACCTACCCAGTAATTTTCTTGGGTGGCAAAAGCCAGGGTACTTTTTTCCCTAGGCTTATATAGGCTCTAGGGCCAGTAGCCTAGTACCTACCTATGAACCTATGAACTTATGAACCAGTGTTTTACCAGCAGAAGATATGATGTTTTTTTAATTTTATTTTACTTTTGAGTGACTAGTACACATGGAGTAGATATATCTCCATGTACTACAAAGAATTATGATAGGATCTCCAAGCATAATGGATTATTATGGGTACTCAACATGAACGCCAAGATTCACCTCTTAAGATTTACTCTCAAGGTGAATTTCTTGGCATCTATGTCTCGGCTCAGTCATAATCCTCTATATTTTGCTTAATCAGCTATGCATCTGTCCAAATGCAAACTGTCCTTCCTTCACCTTTGCTACCACTGGGCACATGCATCCCTCACTAAGTGGCTGCTGTTCTAGTATGAATCTCTGGCTGTCTCAGCACTTTTCTCTTTTTCTTATGTGAGTGTGTTATAATATTTGTTTCACATTTTACTTATTATTATTGCTAAAGTCTTTCAGTTATCTTTGTTAGTGCTTTGTACATAACAGCTGCTTATGTTTTTTTCTCCTTCTCCTGTCTGTCTGCTTGTCTTACCTTCATTCACATGACCAATTTATTCCTACTTTTAGATGGGAACTGGCCTCCTATGGGCATTGTGGTGACAGCCTCAGGGACATCGACCAGGCCCATATCTGACAGGACAAAAGTCTAAATGCTCATTCATTCTGTGCCTGAAGGGCTCACCAGTCCTTATCACTTTGGAGCAAATGTCTATTCCATCCCCCTGCATGAGAAAAAGCCTTAGGTTACATTTATTTCCAGATGGCTCATTGTCCCAATCCCTACATTAGGATGAGAGTTGGGATGTTGGGAGTGGATAGGTCAGTAGGTCATGGAAATTAGCCAAACCAACTCCTGGGCCCTTAGTTACTTTACAATTGCTAATATAGTTGCCTCAGGAGGAGCAAGCATACTTCTGCACACTGCAGCAGGCAATTGGTGTGGGAAGTACATGTGTACATGTGTGGGTTTTGCCAGGGCAGTAAGTGGGAGGCTTCCTCCTCCTTCCAGGATGGCTGAACTGGAAACACGCACTTACTACCATCCTCCTGGCCTAGTCTTTCTAATACTCATGCTGCTGTCTGAACATAGTGCAATTGGGCCATGGTCAGGCTTTATCCCGCTGTGCCATTGATCTGGTCTGCTTATTCTGCTTCTGCCTTTTATATTTATATATTGTTTTTGCTTACACATGCCCCCAAAAGATTTATTTACCTGAGGTAAACTGGCCCCACCATTAATACATTCATACATTTGTTTTCTAACTGGTGAAATGTGGATGTTATCACCTTGATGATGGGAGCATGTTGTGTGTTCATAGCCTTTTTCATTGAATCTGGCATTGTCACAGAAGAATCACTGATGAATAATGATTGAGTTAATCTATTTTTATTGTTGTTTGTATTGGTTGTGCTTTGATATTTCTGTTCTTTGTGTTTTGGTTGATCTTAGGGAATGGTGATGAGATACAATGATGTCCTAATTTTATCTGTGTTTTCATTTGCAGGTGCAGTTTGATTATTATTTCTTTTTTGGCAGCACAGTGCTGTAGACAGTGATTACCAGCTCTTATTCTTTTTCCAATTCGTGCCTTTTCTTCAAAGTCATATCGCTGTGGAGTTAGCATATCTATGTAAGGTGACAAGGGGCTATATGAAGGCTTGCTTCCCTGCAGAAGCACATTTTTGTTTTTGTATATTTTTGTGTTGCTGGAATTGTTCATTTATTTGCTTGATGTAGATGTGCTGGTTCATGGTTAGTGCATTCCATGGTGTTTTACTTAATGGCCCATCAGGAGTCCCTTGATCATTATTGTACTACAGGATGCTGGGACTTTTATTCCATATCCACTTCTCATTCCCTCTATGTTGTGCCAGAAATAGTAAAGTCAAAGCATATCTTTCAGAATAATCCAGCTGTGGATGTTACTACAGTCTCATTTTCATGCACATCTGTTAAAGACTTTGTCATCCAGCTGAAGGCTTTGAGATAGTACAATAAATGCTATCCTCCCAGTTAAAACATGCACTCAGTCCTTACCTTCCACACATTAAAATTCCTGCACCACTAGTCAGCCTCATGTTATTGTTGCCATTGTCATCACAGATGGGATTGTTGTTGCTTTTAAAACACTAAGGCATCGTTTTGCTCAGTCTCAGCTATTCTTGTTCCTTGCATGTGTTAGGATTGTTGCATTTTCATTTTGTTTCTTTTTTCTTTTTTTGTTATTGCATTCCCCTCCGCCATCAGTTTGATCCAGATCATATCTAATAAATTACTCCTGGTTTTAGCATAATAACCAAGGTATCAAATGAATAAGAAAAAAATATGCAGACATATAAATAGTAGATATGCTGATTCGATTTCACGTGTAATGGTTTAGTGATGTGTTCTGTGCACACTGAAAAAATATAGCTTCAAAGAGGTGCTGTAGAACTTGAGTTGGCTATAATGACTATTGATATGTATCTATGTGCAGATTAATCCAGACTCAAAAGGAAAAAAAGGGTCAATGCATTTTCTAAAAGAATACTTATGTAGCTTCTTTTTAACCATTAATAACCTTTCAGCCCATGGCACATCAAGTTTTATATCCTGACAGTTCTTAATGTTTCCTTTTACAATATTTTACACTGTGTTCATTATTCCTTTTTGTTTTTTGTTTTTTTTTTTTGTTTGTTTGTTTGGCCTCTTGCAACTTGTTCAGCCATGTACAGTATCTTGCAGTCCCTTTTAGATCCTCCACACAATTGTCACCCCATCATTCATCAGACATACTCCTTTAGACCAGAGCCTTTACTAATGGTAGAAGCTTTGAATGTAATGACCAGGTGGGGGAGGTGGATGGGAGATCACAGTGTCCTGGCACAGTATTATAACACATCATTTGGAACCAAAACTGGGAAAAGCTTATTATTGTCCGGTGTTTCACTACATACAATATCATCTAACTCCAGGACCCCAGTGGGGATCAATGCCTTCTGCTGAGTGATTATAGCCACTGGTGAGTGCACTAATTACTGGAAGAAACAATGACCCTCCTTCCCAGAATGGGAAAGCTAACAATAGTCACACAGTGTTATCTTTCTATTACCTCCAGTGATGCAGCTGCTAATTTTACTCTAGATGCTTCAGTCATGGTAATGGCTCTGTCAATCTATGCCATTTGTGTGTGTGTGTGTGTGTGTGTGTGTGTGTGTGTGTGTGTGTGTGTGTGTGTGTGTGTGTGCGTGTGTGCGTGTGTGTGTGTGTGTGTGTGTGTGTGTGTGTGTGTGTGTGTGTGTGTGTGGGGGGGGGTAGTCTGTTAGTTATGTTTTTCTGTATGAGTGACATATTGTATTAGTAACACAGCAGCGCAGTGGTTAGCACTATATCTCTTAACCTCTTAGTGCAAACTTTAGATAAAGACAAAAATAATAGGGGGGCAAAGGCCTAAAAATATGAACATATGTCAAGTGCTGCCCTTATAAATGTAGAAAATTGCTAGAATAATAGGTTTTCTGTTAGCAGGCATTTTCTGGAGAATATGAAGTTTGGATCTCAAATGTATGTAATTAATTACATCAATCCTCAGTGATTTTCTAGGAAGCTACAAATTTTATGAGGAGCAGAGCAAAAGTATGAAGCAATAATCTGGACATTCTGTGAAAATCTGGACAATTGAGAGGTATGGTTAGCACTGTTGCCTCAAAGCATTCACTTTTCTAGTTTTGTGAATGACTGAAGTGCCTTCTTTCTGGAGTGTGCATGCCCCATTTGTGGCTGTGAGATTTCTTTGACTGTTCTTCCTTCTATCTACATTCCAAAGTTTTGCTGTAGATGAATTCACAATCTTCATAACTGTCCATAAGTACATTATAACTTGTGAACACATGTGCTCGCTTGTGCAAGTGTGTATGTGTGTACATAGTGTGTGAATGTATGCATATGTGTACGTGCAATTGCAGTGAAAACCAGTCCTGGAAAATGCACTCAAAAGACTTTTATTGTGTCGTGACTTAAAAAGCAAAATGTAAAAGCTACACACTTTAAATATCATATTACCCAGCAATGATATGCAATTCACAGCAAACTACATCATACAAAGTTTGGCTTTTCTCATAGTTATTGTGTAAGTGCATTTGTCAAGGCATTTACAACTAGAACAAACCAATTATTAAACTATTCAGGCAGCAAAGTAGAAAGGTTAATCGACTATCCAAAAGAAGAGCTCACAAATCCAACAGCAAGAAAATCTTTCTGTCCTGTGCATGACATACCACTGTTTTGCCTGCATGAGTCTAGTTTGGTAAAAAGATCTGACAAGCAAAGCAGTGCTGAATGTTGGATAGTAGTGCATACAGACATGCCATCACTCTCAGTGCCTATAACTACAGAAGCAGCTGATTGTGACTTGCTCTAGCCCAGTGTCCCTGATAGTTCTTCAAATGTATCAACAAGGAAAATGAATCTTAGGGTTTATGATGAAATGTGTTAACTATGGTTGCAAACCATAAGTAAACATGCAGCCACTTTACTTAGATGTAGGTTCTATCCAACGAAACACACTCTTTACAGTCTTTACAGAAAGTGTGCATTTTCCAGCATTCACTGTTTGCCATGTCCAATCTTCTGCCTCTTTAGTGTTAAGAACGGTGGTGTCAGTATGGTTTACAGGTTCCCCTTTATAATCACAAAATACTGAAATCTCGAATTTCAGTATTTCACGACCATAAAGGTAAATTTTTAAAATGTCGAAAGTGCATAATCATGAATTTGAATATTTTGAATTTGCGGTTATGGCTTTATGTTACATGACATGCGCTGTTTGGTTTGGATGTTGTTCGGCATAATGTATGGATTTACATGGAATCTAAGGTAAGTGAGTGTTTTGTAAGAGTTTTGGGTGGGAGTTTGAGTGCATGTGAGATTGTTTGTGAGTTGTTTGTGTGGGTTAGGGTAGGAAGGTGAACGTATGAGTGTGTAAGTGTTGGATGTGTTGGTGTTTGTCTATGTGTGATGTGTGTGTGTGTGTGTGTGTGTGTGTGTGTGTGTGTGTGTGTGTGTACGCGTGCTCGCGCGAGAGGGAATGTGGAATGTCTGGGTGTGAGTGTACTGTCATTTACTGTTTGTGCGATCTCAGAGTTAGTATATATAAGTAGGGGGTGTGGGGGGGCTTGCCCCCCTGCTTATGTGTAGTGTTAGTATGTGGATATGTAGTGTTTTGTTTTTGTGTGTTTATTTGTTTTGTAGTGTGGGTGTTGTGGTTTATGTGTGGTGTGGTGTATGCTGTGTGTTCGGGATTTATAGTTTTGGGAATGTGAAGGTTTGGTATTTGAAGGTTTCGCCTTTATGGTCGCAAAATACTGAAATTTGAGATTTCAGTATTTTGCGATAATAAAGGGGAACTGGTTTACATTACTCTACAGGCATGGCAAGGGCTGAGTATTAAAAGTTTCAGCCAGCATTGCCATGGCTGTGGTGCTAGTGTCATTAATATACTGGGCTAAAGTTGGACATGGGTACAGCTGCTGTTCCCACTGGTGGGAGCTCAGCTGTATTACTGTACTAGAGGTGGGATGGTTGTGCTTGTGGTAGTGTGCTTGTTTGCACTGCAGTTTAAATTAGGATGTGCTCTTGCATCCTTTTATTTTTGTTATATATTCCATGGGATGATATTTCAAGATGTGGTGAGTTTGCTGCTCAGCTGCATTATACTAGGCAACATATTACCATTCCTTTGAGGTCAATCTCTGGGCTGCTGTATTTATTGAAGATCATCAGCAAAAGAACCTCCATAAATACTTTCAACTAGTATCAAGATTAACAGGTTTATGAACTGTGTACTATATTATCAGTCTCCATTATCATACCAACTATTTACCTGGACATTTCCTGTTACACGTCACAATTTTTAATGAATCTCAGCTAATATTGCCAAGCTGATTTTTAGTCAAGCTACTTGGTTATACAGTGCTTAAATGACTAGAGATTGCCAACCAGGAGTAACACACTGTACATCTACATATACATTTTGCATGAAACTAAATGACAGAGCAATTAATCTGAACAAACAAAATCTAGAGTCACATGTTTTGCAAATTGTAATACATATGTTTTGAATAGAAAAATATTACAAATATAGATATAAAGAGACATTGGGATGTACATAAATATATCCTAACTTCCAGTCAGAAATATTGACTATTCTTTAGTGCAGAGTGCTTTAATAGTGCCATACAATGATCTTTGGATCTATGTCTACTTATTAGAGAAGTTCAGTAGTGACAAAGGTTCATTAGCATTAAAGGATAATGAGGTCACAAACTGACTGGACTTTGACAGCCAGTGGTAGTATATAATGTGCCTGATCAATACAATGTTGAGCAAAGTGATTAGAAATGCATTTGTATGGATAGTACATTACTAGGCAGTAGTCAGTTTTTCACAAACATGCAGACACCACACACACACACACACACACACACACACACACACACACACACACACACACACACACACACACACACACACTGTCCATGTTTTGTCTATGTTGTGTGTGTGTGTCTCTGTGCAAGAGCATGTTATATATTGTATATTCTGCATTATGTAGACACGCAAGTATGAAAAACATGTATGAATTATGAATATATTAATATATACAAATGCTCTGAGATAATTCAGAAGATATTATTATGTGTTAAACTTTAAATTAATTATCTTCTTTCATTTACTCTTAACTTATTTAATAGTATAGACAGATAATGCTTGCCAGGTTGAAGATTATGAACATAAGCAACAGTGATGTTCTAGCTTAAAGTCTGCACTTACTATAAAGTCATTTCTCACACCATATTTGGAATCTTTGCCATATATTTTATTATGCCAAGAATATATAAGCTGAATAAAAATAGGACCATGAGAAAGTTAAAAATATACGTGTACATAACCCTATTTGAAGTTCTATCAATGCAGTTTTTGACTCTTTGTATAGAAAACAGCCAAGCATTCACTAAAAGACCAGAATATGTAAATAGCAAAGTTAATTGGTTAGTCAAAAAAAAAAAAAGATTTACTACTTAAAATGTACAGTCAGTTGTACACTTACATTATACAACATGGAATGTGGTGTCTTGAGTACCAGTCTGGATTTGTTTGCCAATAGTGCCTGTTTTAAGGTGCCATGTTTAAAATAAAATTCTTCATAAAGTCTTAATTCTCTTTCCATGACATCATTTAAAAGTTCATTGAAATGTACTTCTGGTGATGTCAGCAGATGAAGTACATGCGGGTGAGTCCATAGACTATAAACAGTATATATAGTACATGAGCAAGCCCCATCGTTTAAAGTTAATTGCTGTACCCCCATGCAAGCCTTTGAGTGACATCAGTGAGGGAATTGGTAAAGTTTTGTGGGCAGGTACTTAATAAAAAAAAGTTTACAAACTTTTTTTATTAAGAAACTACCCACATAATTTTAATCAGACAGGGTGGACAATACAGTGTGGTAATTGTGTTGCAATGTGCTATTCTAATGCTCATAGGTTCATAGGTACTTACTAGGCTGTGGCTCTGTGAGGATTTTAAGAAGCCTGGCTTTATGTTCCCTTGGTACTTTTTACCCCTTATATTTTGTGCATGAATAACCCAGAGGTGGGCAGAACAAAGATATGGTGAGACATTTACTTGTTGCCTCCATCCATGAGGGGCATGGGTGTTAAACCTGAGGGCTGAATTTCTGACTACCCACCGATTCATCCAAATTATGTTTGAACAGGGTAAGCGAACTACTTTATTTTATCTGGAGTAGAAGAACGTTTTACGTTTTACTGAAGATATATTCTCTGTGATACGTATCCCTTCAACATGTTCTATTTATATGACAAAAGATATCAAGATCCCTTGAGCAGGTGTTCACACCACTGTTGCACTTGCATATGTGTAATAGGTTGACAGGATAGGAGATGTCAATGTTCCAAGGCCGTGATGGATATTATAACTGAGACTGCACAGTTAAAGTACTAAATCCATATGATAGAAATGGGGAGGGCTTGTTCTTCTTTCCATAAAGACAGTAACAACTTTTGTTCTATTTGTGGAGGCAATATACATTACAACTGTCTCAGGAAACAGAAATTGCAATCACCTTCCAGTTTTACTTCAGCATGCAATTTATACTAGAGTGAGGTCATCAGTAGCTAAATCAGTTATTGTTATTCAAATAAGCACTGATATCTTTATGAGATTTGGATATTCTGGCCAGTTTTTGATGTGAATACTTTTGAATATCCGCAATATGATGTTTGAAATGTTGACAATGTTGCTCTATGAGAAATAGTATTCTAAAAAAAATTGTAAACTAATGACACCATAACACTGTAAACAGCAATTTTCTATTGTTTCTGTTTTAAGGAAACAGAGAGATAATGCGTATTATCTCCATAATGTTGATAAGAAAAATATTTTGAAATAGGATTAGCAGAAGTTGTTCTTAATAGTAATATTATATATACAAGTGTATATATGTTTTGTTCTGTGTGTGTGTGTGTGTGTGTGTGTGTGTGTGTGTGTGTGTGTTTTACTAGCATGTACTTTGAGTGCGAAAATTAATGTCTCTGAGACAGAATATGTGTGGAAAGACATACAGACCTTTTATTTGTTGTTATTCAATGGGAGAGCTGCTAACTTTAACGCAGAGAAGGCCTTTAAATATTTTAGTAATAACATACAAAGTAGTGATAGAGATAGCCCAATTTGTGTGTGCAATAATACCCTCCAGTGTTGGAGGTCCTGGGCAACACCAGAAAACCCAGAGCTAATGAAGCCTGATAAAAGAGAACGTTTCTTGAAGGTCTGGCGTTGACCATTACTATCTCGCCTTGTTCAATGAGGTGTGAGTACAGATGTCATACTACCTTAAATTTCAGGTGTTGCTATTCAGGTGACACCTATCATAATGGCAAATGAGATTCAATGTGATATTTAATAGCTTCATGCAAGAAGTGAAAGCTTCATTTTGACAAAATATTAAATTGTTTCAATGCTTGTTCTCAGTGTCATACTTGTAATTGCTGTCCTTTGGTGTTTCTTATTTTGTTGTTATATTTGCAATTGTTGTGCTTTGGTGTTTCTTATTTTGTTATATTTGTAATCATTGTCCTTTGGTGTTTATTACTTTGTTTCTGATTGCCCTACACACTGCATTTAGCAAGGACATGGTTACTATATGAAGCTTCTTCAGGACTGCATGCTCTTTTTAAAACCTCTTCTCATAATAATAATTTTATGTCATAAGAATTTTGCAAATGTAAGACTAAAAGATAGTAGTCTTCAAAATTATGCACATCTTTTTGGTCTAATTATTTGCAGGACTGCAAACACAAATTTGTACACAATTTAGCTATAGCCTATGATATCAGTAAGATATCTTAGATTATTCAATGCATTTTGATTAAGTGCTGAAAGCAGGCACTAGTATAACAGATCACAGAATGAGCCCACAGTTCTGACTTTGTCATCTGAAAACTGTTTTTTGAAAACATGCACTCCTTGCAGTATGTATGCTTGGTTTCTCTTTTATTGGATTGTTTGAGGTAAATACTCTATAAAATTAATGAAAACATTGCTATGTCAGAAGTGTGTTTTCTTTAGGTTTTTTGCATAAATAAATAAATAAATAATGATTGGGATGGAGGTGGGGGAGAGCAGCAGCCTTTTGAAAAGAAACTAGCTTCCTGGGCTGCTGACAAATGCAAAATCAGTAGAGTAGAATGACACTGAAAAATGCCTGCCACATCTCACATGAGTAATGGTTATTTTTTATAAGAAGATGTCACATAAGAACAATTACTATACATAGTACTCATGTGGTGGAAAGATTCTTCAACACTGCATGCAAAATTGAACAATGCCAGCATATTACGGAAGCAGAGAAACCACATCACATATTAAATGGATTATTGCATTTTACTTTTTCTTTTCTGCTTTGCTATAATATTTGACCCTATTAACATATATTTATGTAATAAATGAATTATTAAATATATTGTTTGCTTTAAAATAGTGTGTAAGTAAGATACTAATAAACTATACTTAAAAGAAATGCCCCCCAAGAAAGACAGCACTGACAAAGGTATATTTCTATATAACATACCAAGAAGAAAATAGCATTTCTAAATAAATTCTGCTTTTCTATCTGCATAGAAAATGCTTTCTGTTTGATATGAATGTTTTTTCAGGATACGTGTGTGGTATTAAATCCCTGTTTCTGTTAACATTTTGAATGATGTTTATATAATGAAATGTTCCCATTACAACTAAGGTCAGAAGTTCTTTCCTCACAAAGATCCGCAACACATTGCTCTGGAAGTTGCTGGTTAATGGTACACTTTGACCTTATATATGTTTCCACTGTCATCACCACTACAAAGTAGGTGGGAAGAGGAGAATATGTTAACTTTGTGTGCCTGAGCGTACAGACATACCCCCATATTAAAATAAACTCTGCTCTCAAGCAATTCACAATCCAGTGAATGGAAGCAACCTCTTACACTTTCAAATCCTTGTGGAATACAAAACCTATCAGATATAGGATATGTTACTATAAGCCAACGGTAGGTGGTCCAGAGCTGGCGTGTTTTTTTTTTTCCTATTGCTCAATTTGTTTTCATTCAAGTTGTAGACCTTTTCAGTTTGGACTAGGCTTAACTGTTTTTTTTTTTTAGACGAGAGATTCATTATACCGTAGTATATTTTACTTGGGGGGATACATTTCCGGGCCTTAGGGTTAAAGCTAATTGCCAGCCTAATTATGATAAGCATTAGTTTTGCTATTCTCTCAAATTGAAAAATAGCCCTCCAGTGTGTCTTTTTTCTCTAGTCCATGCAGAATAATTATTAAAGGTCTCTTTTTTATTTATTTATTTTTGTTGGACTAGTGTTAGATGATTGATTCTTATTTTAATAAAATGACTTAAGGTCATCTCTAGGGCATTCCTTGTTCTTACATAGCAGAAGCCCACAATTTGAAGGTCATCCTAGTGTGAGCTGATGCATTATTTTTCTTTACAGATTACATGTGGGTTGCCAAGACACACTAGACCACTTCATTCATTTTATTTGATTTCCTTGGAAATCTGAAGACATTTTGTTTATTTCCAATTTGTGAAGCGTAGAGAACTAAATACCCAGAGAAAGATCTGCTGAACATACCTCTGCCCCAAGAATATGATTCTTGTTTTGTTGTTGTGTTAATGCTGCTTTGTACAGACACACAGAAACACACACTCACAAGCATGCGCATGCATACTCATGCATGCACACAAGCGTGCATATACTCTCACTGTCTTGGAAATGCATATATTTATTTATTGCTGCATGCAAACTTGTGTGCATGATTGCTTTTGCAGGTAGGTTATACTGAGAATTACATTTCTTTTGAAGCTATGCAGATAGTTATATAATGATATGAAAATGACATGTTTATAAAATAAAACTGTGTAACACAAAGGTAAGATGTAAACATATAAGATGTAAGATGTAAGGTGAGGACTGGGTAGCATATTTGTTTATGCTTTCAGTAAATGACCACCAGTCCCTATATTCATGTATAATTTACTACCCTGGAAAGTGAAAAAAGTGATATGGTCATTTAACAGATATCATTTAGCACACATCTTTTTCTATTATTTAGGTTTTGATTTGCACAATAGTGATTAAAACATAAAGATGATTCTCTTGACAATCTATATTATAATAATATATTTTTTGCAGCAATTGCAGACACATATTTCAGATATTTTACATAACTGCTTATTTGCAATGCATTTCCTTGTGATTTGTTATTATATGAATAATAACATATTTAATTGCTGCACTTTTATCACTTTACAAAGGGGATACCATATTCATATTACATTACATTTGGTTGATGGCAGAAGGAGACAGTAAGTCTATCCACTTTGGCCTTTAAGGATATTTGATATTCTATCTTGTCTCCAATCCTGCCTACTCCAAATGCTTCTGTACCTGTCCTGTGCCCTTTTGATGTCTCTGTGGATAATCCTTTTGATGGGTCCACAAGCTTCTCTGAGAAGTACTTTAGATTTATTTATTTGAATTTAGTTACCGGGAAGGTCTGACTGGGCATAAAACCCCTTTTCAACAGATGCTCAGGGAAAAAAAAAAAGCTCCTTACAATAAAAGCATAAAATATACAGGCATGCAAACTACAGTAGTAAAAGCAGTACACAATTTCATAATTTTTAAAATACAGACATAGTTCAAATAATACAAGATACAATGACAGTGAGCTAGAGAAAGGTTACAATGCCATGATGGGCATGATAAACTCCAGGGAGTAGGTTGGCCTAACAATATGTTGCCTGTTTCCCTTTCTTCCTCTGTCTTTCTTGTTTCTACATACCTCTTCACATCATCCTACCCTAGCTGTGTCTATGCATACCATTTTTACAGTCTCTTCTCTTCTCTAGTGCAAAACATATTAGCTTCTCTTCTGTGTGGCCATAGACTTTCCCTTTCGTTCCATGTACCCTTCTTGTGGTTTTGATCTCATGCTATGAATTCCAAAACTACACATAGCACTTGAGGTGTGGTTTAGGCCACTTGTTTCAGGTATTACTTCTTCATTTTCCATCAAAATGGTCTATGTAGGTAATCATGAAATTAATGAATTACCTCTTTGTCTCTAGAGTAATAAACAAATTTTGCAAGAGGTGTTTGAGTTGTGTGTGTGTGTGTGTGTGTGTGTGTGTGTGTGTGTGTGTGTGTGTGTGTGTGTGTGTGTGTGTGTGTGTGTGTGTCTGTGTGTGCATGGAGTGTTTGTGTCTATGTTTTGAGTGTTTTGTGTGTGATTGCATGTGTATGTATATGGTGTGTGTTTGTGTGTGTGTGTGTGTGTGTGTGTGTGTGTGTGTGTGTGTGTCTCTTATGTAGTATTTGTATATGCAATGTGTGTGTGTGTGTGTGTGTGTGTGTGTGTGTCTTATGTAGTATTTGTATATGAAATGTGTGTGTGTGTGTGTGTGTGTGTGTGTGTGTGTGTGTGTGTGTGTGTGTGCGTGCGTGTGTGTGTACAAGTGTGTATAATATGGGTCTGGTGCAAGATAAATTAAATATCTTGAACTGAAGCTTTAATGAATAGGGTTTATAAGTGGTAAAGACAAGAGTCATGAGATAAGTTTCTTCATCCTCTAGTAAGTAATATTTCAAATATTGCACATAGCGCACCCCCACATATTTCATTCCTCTGTTTTATTCAAAGCTGTTTATATAAAAGTATTATTTGTCATTGACTTCAGTGAGTGTAGGATTTTATGAATGGAACTGATTCATAAGTGGCTTTGAACACTAGTTCTGAGGTAAATTTAAATTGTTTTTATTTTTGGAGTATCAGCACCTTATTTATTAATTTTTTTTCTTCCCCTCGGGCCTCATCTTTACCAGACTGACTCCCATACCCAACATCCAAGCCAGGTGTACCAGTTATTTCCCAACTACCCTAGACGTGCTCCATTTTGGGGGTCTGGTCATGGAGCTTGAGGGTGTCCAAAGGGCTTGGCTTGTCTATGCTTTCATCTGAGAGGTGGGTTTATGAGTGACTACTCACTCTCTTTTCCTACACCCCATGCTCGATTATGTGCAAGGGCAACTGCCTTCTTGGGACTATGTCTCCCCATAGGGAGCATATCAACGAGCACTCTCCCATCTTAGATGGCCATGCCCAACCTTCCCTGCCACTCCATCATTCACCCAAGCAGGTAATCAAACTTAGGTTGGCTGGGTTATAGTCGGGGCTTTAACCCTGTATGCCATCAGAGTGTTTGGTGTCAGTGCATTATTGATGTATTTTTCAGGTATGATGGCTATGTTAGGATTTCTTAATTTTATAGTTTATCTGTGCTTTTTAGTTATTTTAGTAAGTTGGATAGTTAGATTAACAGCACAGATTCACAAACACCTACACTTTGTGCTGTGTGTCAGCAACATGCAGCAACTAGTACATTGTTTGGTTTTCCTTAAACAGTGCTACATGCCATGCCCATCTGCAAAACAGGGGTGAGCAACAGAATGCACTAATGAAGGCATAAGCAGCTGAAATACATGCGAGTTAAGCAAATCAACATTGCAGTGCAGTGTAGCATTGTCGCCTCACAGTAAGACATTGTCCTGTTCGATTCTCAGCTAGAGCGTCTTCTGTGTGGAGACATGCGTGAATGGGCGTACCTTCGTTGAAGGTTGTGCGTCAGGGCCGGCAACCTGGCATGTAAAAATCTACTGCCAATCATTAGCGGACCGGAGTTCTGCTGTGGCGACCCCTAACCAGGAAAAGCCGAAAGACACAACAACAACAACATTGCAGTGGTAATTAAGAAACATATAAACCAGTGTGTAGATGCTGCGCTCAGTTTAGCTCTCAATTCCTATACTGTTTGCAGTGCAAAGATGAAAACACTTAGAAAAGAATGTTAATCGATTGCAAGTGTGGCTCATTAGCAGTATTGCATGAATAGTTAAGTGTTTAGCACTCCTGCCACTTTGATGTACACTTCCAAAAGGTGTGTCAGGAAGAATACACTTACAAAAGAAGTTTGAGATTAAATTGATTTAGTTAGATATAAACATTATACAACATTTAGGAATACATGCTCAAGTGATAAATGCACCTCTGGGTGCAAAGTGTGTGTACATTTGTGAAGTACATAAAACTGAAACATACAAACAATAAATATGTAACTAAATGCAAATCACAATGCAATCACTTTACAAATGTATCAAAAGATAGTAACACTCAGAAAAGAATGGGAAGAACACATTATTGTACTGCATATATTTGTTGTTACTGTAACATGATTTCCTAGGTTAATTCTTGCAAATGTCGCATCCATCCAGACATCTACTGTGAAATGACACAGAGCAAATTTGAGAAAATGAGTGTCATCTGTTAAGTTAACATCAGACAAATTTAAAATGTCTGTACAAAAAGTTATTTATACAAAGATTTAAGTTCTCTTTTTGTTGTTCCTGTTCCTGTTGTTCCCTTTCTTCCTCTCTTAACAGATGACACCTACAAGGTGTTATAACGTGGCTTTACATTTATTCCTTCCAACAAAGTGAATGCAATAAATTTGTTTGTAGATTTTTAGTTATACTTAAGATTAAGTTGAATATGAAGTTCATTTTTGATGGTTTGTCTACTTCTGTTTTACCCACAGAACAATATAAATGTAGAAGTACTTATAATCCTGCCTTATGCTCTGTCTTACAAATTTTTGGTACACTATGTGAACAGCATTTTAGGGACATTAGTAGATGGTCCCACAGTACTGATAATCTCACTCAGGGAGAGTGGAAAGCATTAATTGACTTAGTTACTGACAAGAATCTGAGAGCAATGAAGGCAGATAAGGGTGGGGCCCTAGTCATAATGCATACTGTGGACTATGAAAATGCAATGCTCCAACTTCTGAGTGAACATAGAAACTACAAACTGGTCAATATAAATGAAGTTTTATTGTGTTTCAAGCGTATTGACACTTTATTATTTGATTTGTTTTGTCAAGGTAATATTGGACACTCGGTATACATGTTCTTACAGGTTGAACATCTGAAGTTAGCAGTTCTCTTTGGTATTCCTAAAGTCCATAAATGCAGAAGACCCCCCCTTTAGACCCATAGTGCCAGCAGCATACTCTAAGACTAAACCAATTTCTATTTCGTTAGATAAAATTTTGAACCCTATTGTTCAAAGTTTAAGGTTTTATTTAAACGATTCATGGCATCTGTTAGAGTTGTTATTTGAATTTAATTTAGAAAATGTTGATATGTCAACTATATTTTTTGTAACACTTGATGTCACATCCCTTTATACAAGTATAGATCAAGAAGTTGGAATTGATTTGTTTAGGGAATATTTGACTGGTCATACTGACTTTGACAAGGATAAGATCAACACTTTGTGTGCTTTGATGGAAATGATTTTGGAAAGTAATTTTTTTAAGTTTGGAACTAGTATTTTTCAGCAAATCTCTAGTGTGGCCATGGGTTCTAGAGTGGCTCCTTCCAATCTAGTTATGGTTATGTGGGAGAAGAAATTTCTTGTGACATATCCTTTGGCTAAGAACATTTTATTTTACAGGCGTTACACTGATGATTTTTTTTTTCTTCTTTTTTTTGTGGCAAGGGAACCTTGACAGTTTCCAGTTATTCTTGCAAGACCTGAATTGTTCAACCAGTTTTTTTAACTTTACCCTGGGAGGGTTTGGGAAAACAATAGACTTCCTGGATATTCATTTGGAACTATTTGATGACAGTTTTAGTTTCAGTAGTAGTATCTACAGGAAATCTACCTTTGTCAATCAGTACCTGCACAGGGGCAGTCTTCACCCCCAACATATGAAAAGAGGGGTTGTCAAGGGACAAATTATAAGATTGAGTCGTTTGACCAGTGAAGATTCTGTTTTTGATGGTGGGGTTAGCAAACTGACTGGATTTGTTATAGCCAGGGGATATTATTTGTTTTGGTTACATAACATTGTTGCTGAAGTTACAACTCTCAGAGACAGTTTAGCTAGTCCCATTTTGAGAGGCAATTTCAGTGTAGCAAGTAGGGTGAATCAAAACAACAAGGTGTTTGAGCTTGCCTTCCCATTGCCCATTTCAGATGGAATGGACATTATGAGGCATGTTATTAAGGAAAATTGGAAGGTGTTGCTTGGACATTCTGAATTGGTGAAAGTCCTGGGTAATGAACCTTTGTTCACTTATAAAAAGGTATGTAACATAAGAAGTATACTTGAAAGTACTTCTAAGACATCACACAATGGGGTCAAAGACCCTGTTGGGACTTTTGCTTGTGGTCATTGCAGGCAATGTAGATACATAGCCAATTCAGGTTCTGTTGAGTTGAAACATTTTAAGAAAGTTATTTGGGCAAAGGACAGGTTTACATGTGATTCTGTGGGTATTGTTTATCTCGCAGTATGTATTTATTGTACCAGTTTTTATGTTGACAAGACCATCAGGTCACTAAGAAGGATTTATGAACATGTGTTGGCAGTGAGAAACAAAGACAGGAATAATGCACTGGCATGACACATTTTATTATGTAACAATTTTAAGAAATTTACATTCTTTGTCTTAGACAAAGTAGATTGTGGTCCTTTAGTGGGGAATTTCAAAGCCTTATTAGAATGTAGGGAAACTAAATGGCAGATAGCTTTAAGAGCGGACTACCCTCCAGGACTAAATTAAACTATTAACATTGTGTTTTCTTCAGTTACAAAGGCTTTGATGTAGTGAGCCAAGCTGTTCACAAAATGGGCTTTATTTGATGAAACACTGTGTAGTAGTTTGTTATTGTTGACTATTATATATATACATTTTCATATTTTATACATATGCAATGTTAAAAAATGTAGTAGTGTATTTTTAAATTTTCATGACATCATAGTGGCTATTTAAATAATTTATTTGAAGCATTTTGTCATTGGAAGATTTTTTACACATGACAAGTATTTAAAGGGTGGTTTCAAGTTTTTGTATTTATTCTGATGAAGTTCGTGGTGTTTTAGTAAATGAACAAAAGCTTATAAGTTTTGTGGTCCGGTTCCTTCCTGGTCTTTGGTTTGCTTTTTCACTATTACTCTTTTATTGTTTTATTGTATTATTATTCTTCTGTTTTGCTGGAGCTTTTCTCCCCAGGCCTCTGCTGAAAAAGGGCTCATGTCCAGTTGGACCTATCTCAGTTAACAAATGTAAAAATAAAATAAAAATAAATAAATAAATATCAATTTTGGCCCCTTTTTCAAGGAGCGTGAGTACATGAAGGCTTAATAATATGTAACAGAAATGCAAGTTATCATGTAGCAAACACAGTTAAAAGACCAAATGAGTCAGGGTAGTGCCATAGGTGTTGGGTCCATTGCTAGATATATCCTTTATTTTGGATTATGTTGTTCATTTTTTTTCACTTTTGCATTTGCACGATGCTTTGCATTGAACATCATTAATGTTAATGGTCAGTATAAGTGAGTGAAACTTCATGTCTGAAGGAAAAACTCAAGATTTTAAGTTTTGCTGCTGTCATTGCTGGAAATGAGACTGGCACTGGTGCCATTACATTAGCACTCTGGACAGTATTGTGTAAAGAAAATACACCTGTCAGTTACCATTCTGTGTGGCTCAAGGTATTAATGCAGTATGCTTGGAGCAGCAGCAGAGGTAGTGCAATGTTCATATCCAGTTTACAAATAACTTTACTGAGGGGATCAAAATAGCCATCATCACAGACTTTTATTATGAACTGAACATAAAATTACAAAAATTAAATTTGCCACACAATTTTGTGTAAAGATTTCTAAATAAGTCAATTATAATCTGTGTATAATATGTTAAGCATAACAATGATGATAGTTAATTTAACTGATTACACCTGAGTATGCCTCCAGGAGTTTCTGCAGTTAACTCCTATTGACACCTGTAGGCGTCAAATATTGCTTGTTCATATTTTCATTAATAATTCCAATACCATGCTACATGCAAGGTATCAGAAGATTTCATCTTAAAGTATGCATGATGGCAAACACAATTGTATTGATATTTGACTTATGTCTAATGCAGCTAAAGAGATATTAAATATTATTTGGATACTGTTTATTTGTATTGCAATAATTTTCACATTTCTCTAAATATCTCAACATTCAGATAACACAGACAAAATTGCATAGCTGCATGTGAAAGCACACAGCTGTATGAAGAAAATCTTGCTGGCAGTATGTGTCTTGCTTGAATAGTTAATGAGATATCATAAGCTGTTTATACAACATTAAACAATTCAAATTCACTGCCTTTATTTTGGCTTATGAAATCGAGTTTAAAGCATCAAACTGAATGAATGCCACCAATATAAAGATTAATTTATACAGTTTTCTAGTAGCACTTATGGTTCCAGAGATATGAGTATTTGTTTGAACTGTGAGATGATAAGTTAATTGTTTAATGGTTCAAGCCACATCCACTGGGAGTTAAAGGTACATACTCAAAATGTATTTATTTATTTATTTATTGACATTTGTTTGTTGGGTTGGTCCAGCTGGGCTTGTGGCCCATTTTCAGTGGAGACCTAAGGAGAAAACCTCTAATACAGAAACAGTTTACAGAAATTAAAACATTTGACTCGTACAGAGTAACAATATATATACATATACATCAAAGTTTTTTTTTTTTTTTTGTCCAGCAGTAATGGTTTGATAGAGTTTATTAAGTATTGGCCTGATGGTGTACTTGAGTGAAAGGGGAGGGATTGGTAAAGGTATGTAAGAGGGGAGAGGGGAGGTTAAGTTGGGGTTTGGGAGGGGCAACTTTTGGAGTTAAGTAAATGAAGTTTGAGTTTTTGTTTGTCGTGTGCTGGGTGGATGATGGAACATATATCAAGTGGAAGTTTGTTCCAAGCATGGGCAACTGTTTATATAGTAGTTTACCTACTGTTTTTTTGGGTTGGTAGATGTCCAGTAATTGCTGATTAGAGGTACGGAGAGTCCGAGGTGGAGTATAGCTAGATATGAAGGAAGATAGAGCAGGACATGAAGAAAGTTTGTGGAGAATGAAGTGTAACATTTGAAGTTGAGATAGCAGTAGTAGTTGGGGGAATTCAAGTCACTGGAGAGAGTTTAGGGCAAGGCAGTGATGAGAATTGTATAAATAGTTTGTGATAAATCTAGTTATCTTATGGTAAGTTTGTTGGAGTTTGTTCAAGGTTGTAGTTTGGATGTTGGTAATCACTAGGGCAGCATATAGAAGGGAGGGGAGGAGTAGAGCTTGTGCAAGGGAGAGTCTGGCATTAGCGGTTAGAAATCTTTTGTTGTGATACAGTAAGCCAAGTTTCTGGTGTGTCTTTTTTATACATTGGAGCATGTGAAGGTTAAATTTGAGTTCATCATCAATGATAACGCCCAGGAGTTTTGTGTGAGCTTCAGGTAAGATTGTAGTGTTGTTAGAGGATGTAATAGAAAAGGTGGATTTGTAGTGAGTGAGAGATTTGGGCAGAAAGAGTAAGAGTTTGGTCTTTTTAGGGTTTAGGATAAGTAGGTTATTGGATAACCACTGTTCTGTGGAAAGGAAGGCTTGAGTTAGAGTATGCAATTCAGAGATAGTGTCAGAGATGGAGATGAGAGTTGAGTTGTCAGCATATTGGATGAAGGAGGATTGTTTTCAAGATGTGTATAGATCATTGGTAAAAAAACATTGAACAGGAGAGGACCCAGGATGGAACCTTGTGGTATTCCAGTTGGAATAGGTATAAATGGAGAAGAGGAGGAGAGTGATTTGACAGATTGCTGTCTACAGGATAAGTAACTGGAGAAACAGGCAAGCAAGGAAGAAGATAGATTAAGATTTGCTAGTTTAGATAGCAGTAGAGGGTGGGAGACTGTATCAAAGGCTTTGGAATGTTCAAGGAAGAGAGATGATATGAGTTTATTGTTATCTAGGGCCTCAGCAATGGCATGTGTGTAGGATAAGAGGGCAGTAGTTGTGCTGTGGTTAGGACGGAAACCATGCTGAGTAGGAGTGAGTAGATTATGTTGGAGGAGGTAGTTGAGAAGCTGTGAGTGAATGCATTTTTTGAGAAACTTAGAGAGGGGGAATAGAATGGTGATTGGACGGTAGTTAGCTGGCTCTGTAGAGTTTTCACCTTTATGCAGGGGAATAGTAAAGAAGGAATTCCATAGGGTAGGGACAGTGGATTCATGAATAGATCTATTGATTAGAATAGATACTGGATAGGCAATGGAATCAAAAGCAAGTTTATGGAAGGTAGGAGGTAGATTGTCAGTGGAGGGAGAGCAGGGTTTGAGCTTTTGTAGAAGATATTTGATGTAGGAAGTAAGAACTGGGTGAAAAGAGTATAGATTTTTGTTAGGAGGGTTGGGAGGAGTAGGCAGAGAAGTAGTGCTACAGTTGGAAGGTATGAGTGTTTGGATGGTGTCAATAAAATGTTTACTGAGGAGGGTAGCAGTTTCCAGACGGGATGTGCTTGGGTAAGGGCAGGGGTTAGAGAGACAGCCACGTGAAAGAATACTGTTATGGTGTAGCAGAGGTAGTTCCTCATGCAATTCTATGCATGCAAAATTGATTTACAGAGATAAATATACAAATTCAAAAAGTTAGTTCATCCATGGCATTAACAGTTAATAAACAATAGTTATCAGTTTAGTCTTCTTTTGAGTTATGGGTTGGCTTACCAGGTGGTGTTAGTAAAAGTTTGCATTTTGTATGTCTCACCAGTCCATTATGTCCCAATTTATATCATTTAATCCCTTACAAGCACTGGTTATTACCACCATCACAGAGCTGAGTCATGTTATACCATTGTGTCAGAGGACTGTATGAATGACTACCATCCACCATAACACTGAGTATCTTTAGAGGTGCCAATATATCCTTTAAACTGTATTTCAGATTTCTGAATCATTTGAAAACATTTGAGGATTTCACACTGCAACATGTGTAAATACAGTGAGTATCACACATGGCCAAGTCTCACTACTATGTTTCATACCTCCAATGTATTTTTAATGAATCATAGCCAGTTTTTCTGCCAGGCCACTTGTGTGTTTTCTCTTGCACAAATGTATCTGGGAAGGTTGCCTGTCATTGCTCACAGGCTGTTACATACAAGATCTGAATTGGGCACCAGTTCACTCCCATATTTCTAGGTGTACTTCAGAGGACATGGCAAGTGAAGGTGAGGGTGGTGTTCCATTTAGAGCTCAAAGGTGGTGTGAAGAGAAGTCCAGGATCTTTGTGGCACTCCTTGCCAAGTGCTACAGTCAGAGACTTTGACAGGGGGATAAAACTGGTTTTCTGTACAAGGCTGAATCTTGGAACAGCTTGGTCAAGGCTGTCTCCCATGCAAAATCCATTCCACACACACTGGTGAGCAATATTCCTGGATGATATTGGACCTGAGTGTTTCTCTGTATGATTTATTGTAAATGTTATCTTATAACTGTTTGTTTAGTTGCAAGCATGCATTCTTAACTGTCATATGTAAAATTTATAAGCTCACTGTGGAGCTTTTCTCTTTGGGTCTCCACCGAAAACGAGCCAGATGCTCAGTTGGACTAACCCAGTCAACAAATGTAAAATAAATAAATTGTCACCATTATAGTGACATAAATAGGTGCAGACAGGACACCTCAGATAGGCAGGGTAAGTATGGCTTGGGCATGAATGCAAGCAAGATTATAATACATCTGAAACTTATTCAATTTTGCACAATTGTAGGGCATCAATCCATGTGAGTTTGAGGCACACACACCTGAGTAGGCATTTCTAACATATATGCCTGATCGAATAGGTCTTGATCATTGTATTAGGCAATGTGTAAATCTACTTAGCTATGTGGGGGTTCAATTCCCAGCATCAGTAGCAGCAATTAGCTTTTAGAACAGAATAGTATACAAGTCTATTTTATGAAGAATTATTCCAATTTTGTAATTAGATGTATTTACTTGGCATGCATACATCAGATATACCAAAGTCACCTAAATGGTTCCAACGTTTTTATAATAGCAGTGAGATTGATATATTTCATGACACATTAATGCCTTCACATTATATCTGAATGTGGTATAGTTTACCATAATTATGTGTATATTTTCTTATAATTTGAAATATTAATCTGATATACCAATGATGCTATTGTATATGTTTTCTTACCTATGGCCCTATATCTCTTTTCTTTTTATTTATTTTATTTGTTTTCTTCTGTGTGGAAACATTGCATGGGAAGCTAGACTGACCACTGGGGATTGGACTGCCATACATCCACAGGTGGCTGTGGTGGCACCCCCATATGCAGCACAGACACCCAGCATATTTGGGTCACAACTTGTCAGTTTTACCTCCACAGTTCCTGCCCTACCTACTCCAACTTTATGAGGTAGCTCTGCCTCATGTGCTGTGCTGTGTACCATCCAACAGTAGTACTAGTTGAGGTGGTGATTTTATCACCCATCAGGAGATGACAAGGCTGGTGGAGGACATCACGGAGAAGGGCCTGGGTGCCCAAATTTACAGAACAGAAAAAAGTCCTGCATCAAATTGCAAAGCCAATGTCCCATCCATCACTAAGCCAGGAATCTGTGACAGGAGATAGTGATGACAGTTTTGAGGGTGAGGACTAGATTTTCACTTTGCTTATGCTGAACACTGATGCACATAGGTTCATAGGTTTATAGGTAGGTACTAGGCTATCGGCCCTAGGGCCTATACAAGCCCACCCAAAAAGGTACCCTGACTTTTGCCACCCACGAAAATGATTTTCCTGTACCACTGTCGAGCAGAGCCATAGAAGTGATCCCCGGGGTGAATTTCCTATTTCCCATCCAATCATCAAGATTTTTCTTGAAGAGTGCTAATGAGGAGCTATGTTTGATATAGATAGGTAGTTTATTCCAGAGAATGGGAAGTCTCTGGGACAGGAATCTCTCCTTCCAGCATGTTCTGTTTATTGTGATGACAAGGTTTAGGTCCCTAGAGCGTGTAG
This sequence comes from Protopterus annectens, assembly GCF_019279795.1. Lineage (NCBI taxonomy): Eukaryota > Metazoa > Chordata > Ceratodontiformes > Protopteridae > Protopterus > Protopterus annectens. The sequence goes on along the minus strand of NC_056729.1, from coordinate 1,139,544,871 downwards.
CTTGGAGGGATTGGGATTTCTTTAAGTGGAGCATGTCCAACAGCTCTGGGTTTGACATAGCTTTGTATGTTAGGCAGAGATCACCTCTGAGTAGCCGATAAGCGACAGAGCAAAGCTGGAGTTTTTTGAGACGGTCTGCGTAGGGCATATTTAAGGCCGTTAATCCTCTTTGTGAGGTATTTCTGAGGCCTTTCCAGTTGTTGTAGATGTCTTGTGAGGTACATACCAAAAGAGGCATTGTACTTTATAATGGGTCTAATGAGTGATGAGTAGAGGGGAAAAATGACCTCTTTTTTTCTGGATGAGAAACCTTTTGTGATGAGGTGTGCCACGTAGAAGGATTTCCTGACTGCTGTGGCGATGTGATTATCAAAGGAGAGACTACTGTCCACCTGTGTCCCAAGGTCTCTTATCACAAGTTTGGTGTTAAGTATACTACTGCCTATGTTGTAGTTCATGGGTACAGAGTTTTTACCAAAGGGGATGACAATGCACTTTTTGGCATTGAGCTTGTGGCCATGGCTTTGATACCAGGCATCTGTCTCAGTGAGCCCTTTTGTAGGATGTCCACATCATTAGGAGCTTCAGTTATGGTTCCTAGTTTGCAGTCATCTGCGAACTTCATTAGCCAAAGACCTTCTGTGTTATCCTGTACTTCAGAGAAGTAGATACCAAACAGGAGAGGACCCAGGACTGAATCCTCTAGTACTCCACTTGTCACTGGTATGAAGTCAGATTTGGAGTCTGCTACTTTCACATTGTGGGTTCTGTCAGTGAGCCAGTTGGCAACCCATCTTGTGACATAGGGATTTATACCTAGTTTAGTGAGTTTATCTATAATTCCAGAGTGGGGGATGGTGTTGAAAGCCTTGGTAAGATCTAGATAGGCTGTGTGAACAACCTTACTCTTGTCTACGGCTTTGGTGACTGCTTCAAAGAAGTCTATCAGGATTAGGAGACATGATCTGCCTTTTACAAACCCGAACTGGGTGGGGTCCAGAGTTTTGAGATTACCAATGACTTTGTTTATAAGTTCCATGATGATATGCTCCATGGCCTTGCAGACCAGACTCGTCAGGCTAATGAGGCAGTAGTTTACATGGTCTGTGGTGGCTCCCCTTTGTGGAGTGGGATAACTGTCATTGTGCACCATTCAGCAGGCACAAAGCCTGTTGTGAGGCTATGAATGAACATGGTACTTAGGTGGGGTGCCAGTTCGTTCTGTAGTTCATGTAGTACGCAGCCTGGGATGTTGTTTGGTCCCATGGATGCTGTGTTCTTGGCTTTGGAGAGTGTAGTTTTTACCTGTGCAGCCATGATTACAGGAACTTTGCATTCTAACGGTATACAGATGGGCTCTTTAGGGGGTGAGAGGGGGGTAAAGTTAGTACTGAACTTATCTGCCAGGATGCTGGCAATATCAGTTGTGTCTGTATATTTAGTGCCATTGTGCTGTAACTCAGAACAGATCTGAGTTTTGCCATTGAGACTTAATGACATAGCTATAGAATGCTTTGTGGCTGTCTTTAGAATCAGTGGTTATTTTGTTTCCATAACTAGCTTTGGAGGATTTTATCAGGGATCGCAGCTTCTAACTGAGGCTGAACAGGGGGCTCCTCCACTCATGGGATTTTACTCTCTTTTGCAACAGTTTCTTCCTACTGTTGCACAGTTTGTTTATGGCAGGGGACCACCAGATTGGCTTCCTTTTTTTGGAGGATAGCATCTTGGTTCTGTTTGGAATAGCACGATCCATGCACTCATGTAAGTGCTTATAAAGTGCAATTGTGTAGGATTCAGTAGTCGGAACTGTATTGTCCATCTGCATGGGTGTCATGAAGTTCACCACTTCTGTCTTAAGAAGCATGAAGTTGGCTTTGGAGAAATTTTTTACCATGGTTTCCTTAATGGGTGGTGGGGGCAGGATGTGGCTAACTAGGGTAATTAGCTTATGGTTGGATTGGACCAATGAGGCGTTTACTTCAGGTGTGAAACACCGGTCACTCATGTTTGTAATGACTAGATCTAGGATATTGTTGCCCCTGGTGGGGGTGTGGATATGTTGATCCAGGGCATTGGAGTTTATGAATTCCAGAAAGCGTTGAGCGAAGGAGTTGGTACATGAAATGGTGGGGTAGTTGAAATTGCCCATTATTAGGGTGTTTGGTTGAACCCTAATATTTTCCAGTACATCAAAAAAAGAGGAGTGGGAATTCTTGGGCATGGTGGGGGATCTGTAGCACACTACAATTTGGATTGCAGTTTTGCCCAGAGTTAGTTGCACTTGGATAACCTCGGCTGCATTATGCTGAGCAACTAGCCTGGAGGTGTGGATATCCTTAATGAATATGTACACACCTCCAACTTTGGTGTTCCAGTCCAGGTTACATGGCCGAAAAGTGTGGTATGAGTTATAGCCTGGTAGTGCAGGGGTGCTCTCTGGAGTCTTGAACCAGGTCTCAGTCACTGCACAGATATCGATGTTCTCCATTTTAAGGAGTGCCTCGAGTGAGTGCATTTTGAGATTTAGACTTCTAGCATTGAGTAGCATCAGCTCAGTTTTTGCTTGCCTGTTCCTGTTATGGTGGTGAATTCGTCATTTGAACCTTGCCTAAAAAAGGCACTATGGGGTGGCAAGAACCTTTGTCAGTATCCAGAATCCCAGGGGTGACAGGTGCAGGCCATCTCTGGCAAAGCATCGTGGTCTGTCGACCATGTCATCCCAGGCAGACAGGTACTGGATCCCTTTAGAATGACACCAAAAGCTTAGCCAATTGTTGAAGTCAATCATTTTGTCCTTGTAATGCGGCATCATTCTGCGTGATGGCAGAATGCTACTCAGGGCTAGGGTCATACCTGCCTGGGCTACAAGATCAGAGAGCTCTTCCATGTCTCTTTTCATGTAGTCCAGGGAGGTATATCTCAGGTCGTTCACACCAACATGGACAATGACAGAGTCATATATGTACTTGTTGTGGAGCGACCTGAGTGCGTGGGTTATAGGGTGGATCCTGCACCCGACAGGCAGCTGACAGTAACCTTTTCCTTGTTTATCCTGGTGAGTGGGACATCAGTGTGCCTGACTATAGAGTCACCTATGACTAGTGTGTTGGGTACATTGTTTTGCCTTATTGGCTGGGTTGGGTGGCACATTGAGTCTGTGGGCTATGTGTCATTTGGGTAATGTTGGGGGTGGTGTTTGCTTGCATTTCTGCTTTGGAGGTCTCTGTTGCTTCAGCAGATTATTACTGAGAGCCTCCGCAAATGTTTTGGTGTTTCTATGTGTGGATTTTGGTGGTGTAGATTTAGTGAGACAATGTGATGAGTGTGGTGTGGTGCAAGTGTTTACCTTCTCCTCTTGACTGTCAAGTTCAGTCTTGGTTGGAGAGCGCTTTACCTCCAGTTTGGCTAGATAAGTGCATGTCTCACAGGTTGTAGTGTTGGGTGGTAGGAGGAGAGGGTTGTCTGTGTACATGAGCCAATTTCTACATTGCCCCAAGATGCCCAGATTCATCAGATAGACAGGAGAGAACACTGGGAGCTGACCCTTGAACATGCTTGAATAAAAAAATATTTTCCTCTGGATAAGTGAGCAAAGTGAGTGCAAGAGCTGTTTTTCTCTAAGCAAGTGAGGAAAGTAAGTACCAAAACTGTTTTCCTCTAGGTAATGAGAAAGGTTGAGTACTACAGTAATTAGCAGGTTATTTAGTGCTTACAACAAGTTCTGAACAAGTGCTGAGCATAAATAAGCAAATTCAAGTGCTAAAACTAAGAATCTATATCTGGACTAAACTAGCTACAGGAAAGGGGGGAAACAACTGCAAATGCGTGCTTTTAAATCAGAAAGTTGAGAGAGATGGAAAAACTGCCCAAACGGCCAGTAACTACAATGTCTGGGCCAGAATCACTGCTTATGTGGTAGATAGGTTACCTAGTGCTTACCACTCCCACTGATAAGCTAGAAGACTTCCCTCCTCCAACACAGAAAGCTTGGGGGGCTCAGAAGCTTACATACAGTCCTGGATACAGCAAATCTGAATCTGGACTACACTAGTTACAGGAAAGGTAGGAAACAGGCTTAGATTTGTTTTTTTTTTATACAGAAAAGTAGCTAAAACAGCAGTAAAAACAATTCAAATGCAGTGCAAGCTAGCACACTTGAGTATGTAGCAATGTTAGACCAACAGTTAAAAAATGCAATTAAATTAAAAATGACTAAAAACAAGTGCAGAAGGAGTCTATTAGGTAAAATGAGGTAAAGAGATGGGACTGGGGGGAGTGTCCCAGATCAAATCTACAGTGGGGGCGGGCAACTGCAAAAGCCTCCAAGTTTAAACAAGACAGGAATAGGGAGGGTGGGTAGGAGAAACATCTTCAGCAGAGATCTGAAAAACTATACAGTGAAGCAAAAATAACAGTGCACAACTCTGAAGTCAGCCAGCAATGATATAAAATTAGTCAAGCAACAATTAACAGTACACAACTCTGAAGTGCCAGAAAAATATACTTAGCTCTGTATATCTCCAGATAGTTTGAAGAGCACTCTGTCAGGACACAGGAAGGCTCCAGCAGTGATATGCAGACTGTTACTAAGAGGGTCTAATTTTATGCAAGTAATCCTTGAGATAGTCAGATAACACACAGGATGTAAAACTAGTTATACCAACTTAAGATGCAGAGAAATAGGGGGAGGTGGGGAAAACCAACATCTTCGGCAGAGATCTGAAAAACTATACAGTGAAGCAAAAATAAGTGCACAACTCTGAAGTCAGCCAGCAATGACATAAAAGACATCTGATGTTCCTCCCCTAAATTTAATTATGGTGTCCCTCAACCTTTTGTATCCATTACCATCTCTGTCTTTTTGTATGTCTGTGCCTGCTACTTGATATACCCTACCTACTTAATCCTTCTATTCCTAATCATCTTCTCCAACAGTCCACTCTCTACAAAAAAATGAAAAAATGGGAAACTGTCCAACACACACACACACACACACACACACACACACACACACACACACACACACACACACACACACACACACAAAATTACACTCCGAACATATCTCTACTTTCCTATGTATCTGCTTAGCAGAGTTGATTTGGTTCAATTGACAACACAACGGTATTCAGTTGTCACCTAGTCCTGATGTGGTGACTATCCAAATTCATGAAATTCTTGATACACGTATACATTTATCTTGTGAAGAAGAGGATAGCTATGGTGGTCTCCCACCAGCATCCTGCATATTACTTTGTTCTTCCCCCTGTGTCTTACCCACTGCTAGCCCCCCACGTCCATCACTGCCCTAGCAACCAGCAGCATAGCTAGGGTGGAATAAAGGGGGAAACTGCCTTGGGTGCAAAGTATTAGGGGGCATGATCAATCCAGTTACATCATCCCCATTCCTGATCCCTCTTTAGTGCAGTAATGGCTTTTAAAAGCTGACACTGCATTTGAGATCAAACCTAAGTGCTGTAGTGCTCCATATGTGGTCTAATCTGAAAAGTGTAACAACTTCTTGCTACATTTTAACAAGCAGTTTGCTACAGTTTAAAAGTAAAAGATTTTCTTTCTTTTTTAGTAAAACCTGAGTACTATAGTTCTTCCTGTGTGATCTATACTTCTTCTTCTTCTTTCTGCTGCTCCCGTTAGGGGTCGCCACAGCGGATCATCTGTTTCCATTTCTTCTTGTCCTCTGCATCTTGCTCTGTCACACCAACCACCAGCTAAACCCAAACATAAAACTACTGTTCAATCTCAGCCTTACTACAGGATATGTACCCAAAGAGTGGCATACAGCAACAGTGGTCCATCTCCACAAAGGTGGTGCCTCAACGGATCCTGGAAACTATCGCCCCATAAGACTGACTAGCTTGGTCTGCAAAGCTATGGAAAGGATCATCATGGACCTCATAAATAAAGATATTGGGGACCTACAGACACTGGATCCTACCCAGTTCAGCTTTGTTAAGGGCAGATCCTGCCTCTTAAACCTGGTTGATTTCTTTGAAACAGTCACCAAGACCATCGACGAGGGGAAGGTGGTCCACACAGCCTACCTGGACCTCGCAAAAACCTTCGATACAATACCCCACTCAGGCATTATAGATAAGCTCACCAGCTTAAATATAAACCCCTATGTCACTAGATGGGTTGCAAACTGGCTCAAGGACAGAACCCATGTGGTTAGAATTGCTGGAGCCATGTCAGACTCCAAACCAGTTACAAGTGGCATCCCACAAGGCTCAGTCCTGGGACCTCTCTTGTTCTGTATATATTTCTCGGTGGTACAGGCCAACACGGAAGGACTGTGGCTGACCAAGTTCGCAGATGACTGCAAACTGGGTGCCATAATCAACTCTCCAGCCGACACAAGCATCCTCCAAAAGGGCCTCATAGAAACAGACAACTGGTGCCAGAGCCATGGCCTCAAGCTAAATGCCAAAAAGTGTATAGTCATCCCTTTGCAAAAACAAAGTGCCCACAAATTACCACATAGGTGGTAATCCATTAAGTACAGAAGAAGTAATTAGGGACCTGGGGACCCAAGTTGATAGCAATCTCTCATTTGACAACCACGTGGCCAAAGTGGTTAGAAAAATCATTTTATATAGCCCACCTAATCATGAAGGAATTCACATCTAGATCAGGGGAGGTCATCGTGCCTCTTTACTCATCCCTCATCAGGCCCATAATTGAGTACAATGCCCCTTTTGGGGTGTACCTTACCAGACACCTGCAGCAACTGGAAAGACCCCAAAAGTTCCTCACCAAGAGGATCAAAGGGCTCAAACAGATGCCATATGCTGCCCGGTTAAAGAAACTCCAGCTCTACTCAGTGGCATACCGCCTGCTCAGAGGCGATCTGTGCCTGATGTATAAAGCCATGTCCAACCCGGAATTAATGGACATGCTGCACCTCAGAAAATCCAAATCCCATCGAGCTACGTGCGGAGACTTGAACCTCAGCACTGAAATAAATAGGACATGCTGGAGGGACAGATTCATAACCCAGAGGCTCCCTTCACTCTGGAATAAAATCCCAGTCCAGGTTAGGCAGAGTCCTTCATTGACTCTCTTCAAGAGGAATCTTGATGAGTGGATGGGAGATCATAGGTTTACCCCGGGTATCACTTCTGTGTCACTGTTAGACAGAGGCACAGTATACTAACCTCGAAAAAGGGCATAGCAAAATTAATTTAAAATGGGTGGCGAAAGCCAAACACAGTCTGGCTAGGCTTATAAATGCCCTAGAGCAGATAGCCTAGTATGAACTTATGAACCTATGAACCTATGTCCTCTCTCACCACATCCATAAACCTTATCTTAGGTCTTCCTCTTTTCCTGTTACTTGGCAGCTTCATCCTTAGCATCTTTTCCCAATATACTCTGCATCCCTCCTCAGCACATGTCCAAACCAATCTAATCTTGCCTCTCTGGCTTTGTCTCCAAACCTTCCAACCTGGGCTGACCATCTAATATACTTATTCCTAATCCTGTCCACCCTCATCACACCAAGTGCAAATCCTAACATCTTTAACTCTGCCACATCCAGCTCTGACTCCTGCCTTTTTGTCAATGTCACTGTCTCCAACCCATATAACATACCTCGTCTCACTACCCTTTTGTAGACCTTCCCTTTCACTCTTACTGGTACTCATCTGTCACAAATCACTCCTGACACTCTTCTCCACCCACTCCATCCTGCTTGTACTCTCTTCTTCACCTCTCTTCTACACTCACCATTACTCTGAATTGTTGATCCCAAGTATTTAAACTCATCCACCTTCACCACCTTTACTTCCTGCATCCTCACCATTCCTCTATCCTCCCTCTCATTCACACACATATATTCTGTCTTAGTCCTGCTGACCTTCATTATTTTTCTCTCTAGAGCATATCTCCACCTCTCCAGGGTCTCACTAACTGCAGCAAATGTTTTCTACAGTTTAAAAGAAAAAAAAATCTTTATTTTATTATTAAAATGTAAAGGAGGGTTGGGGAAGGGCATATAAATGGGGCCTAACTGGCTCCTGGCTACATTTTAGGAGCTCCAGGTATCAGACAGCAGATATTTTTGTTCTTCCTATTAAGAGCTGGGGCAGGAGGGACAAGGCATGTATCTGGCCACCTGGTTGGTGTGGCAGTGCAAAGAGTGGACATTTTTTATTTTTTATTTTGCTCTTCCATTGAAGAGCTGTGGTCAGAGGGAGGGTCCATGTATCCCAGCACCTGGTTGGTGTGCCACTTCAATAGGTGGACCATTTTATGTATTTATTTATTTATTTTTGTTTTATTTGTTTGTTCCACCATTGAAAAAATGAGGCAAAATGGAAGGGGTGTGGCATGTATCTGCCCACCTGGTTGTTGTACTAGTGTAAGAAGCTGTTTAGTTGTAGAGCTGGGGGTGTGCATTTGGATTGGTTTCTGCTGTCTGCAAGAAGCCAATTGCCATCCTGCCGTTTTGCAGAAGTCCTTTTTTGCTCTTTGCTTGAAGAGAGCTGAGGTTGGGGTACTAGTTTGTGGGACCAGAACAGGGCACTGGTTGAGACAGATGTGTGTCTGCTTACAACCCTTTTTCACACACTTAATCTGGTCAAAAATAGATTTTGACCTTAGAATTTGCACAATGCTTGGCATCATGCATTATTGCTGATTGATGGTAAATAAAATTTTACATCCTATGGCAAAAACTGAAGATGTTAATTTGGGCAACATCTTCATACAAGTGTGCTGTTCTGAGACAGTTTCTCCTTCATGCTAATTAGGCTGCTGGATATAATGTATATTTTACGGGATGTTACATTTGGCATTACTGTGTCAAAGCATGATGCTTATACTCTCCCAGTAATAAGTGGAAAACATTTTGTATAATCAAGGATTTTTGGGGTAACAAGCATTTTACACTTGGGAAATCTTACAAGCATTGGTAATATACACATAGAAGGTAATAGGATTAATTATTTTTCATTGCCATGTATTTTATGAAGTCTGACACATAGATGTATGCTATCATGTAGTGACTGTAGCACTTAGTGATGTCTTACAAACACAATTCCATAAGCAGCCGTACAACATTCTTTACATCATGATAATATAATTTCTGATGTATTATGTCTTTTCATAAAGTCACCTCCCTTTAGAGTTTTACACTAGCTGTTGTGCTAGATTCAAGAGGGACATGATAATAGTAAGGCAATGATCTTTTACCCATATTTTTGCTGTTTTGAATTTAGTTGTATGAGATGAAATGTTTATAATGAAATGTTATTAATCTGTTATATCTTAACTTAAAAAAATTCAATAAAGAAGTCATGTTAAAACAAACAAAAAAAACTAATTTGATGTATGCATGTCTATTCAGGAAATAAATTTGCACTGGAAGAGGGATCCTACATCACCTTCATCTCATTTTCACACAAACAATTTTTCTGCTACATACTTTTCCTGCGGTCCTTGCATTATTTTATAATGTGCTTAATAGGTAGGCATGTGATTTGAATCCTCTGAGTGTGCATGTGTGTCTTTCTAGTGCTATATTGGAATGGCTTCACCTACAGCTCTGATGTGTAGCTTTACAGTGAGACTGCACAAACTTTGCACTATCAAAACAATGGTGATGTCATCCTTTCAAATGTGCTTTGTCTCACAGTTAGAATTAAACGTCTTATGTGAGTCTTGGAAATCAAGCAGTGTTCTCTAACTTGTGATCATAGTCTGGTAGTCAGTTCAAATCCATACACTCAGTTGTGTCATTGTGTGTGTGTGTGTGTGTGTGTGTGTGTGTGTGTGTGTGTGTGTGTGTGTGTGTGTGTAAGAAACAGATCACACCAGTCTTTAAATTTCAAGCTACACATATGGTGTGCAGCACTATGATGAAATCATGCCTTCTTATATACTCTGCCTCACAGTTGTAGCAAGACTTCTCCTGCAGTGTGTGCAGTCAATATTATATCCTGTAACTTGTGTTATTAAAAAGGTAGGCGTTCAAAACCCACAGTGACTGGGTAGCAAGAGTGTGTGACTCTATTGCTATGGATGAATGACATCTGCCACAGTTGTAATTGTGGAATTACAGTGGGAGGTGGTTCCTCCACTAGTTTTATCCCCAACAACTGATTTGTATCACAATGATGATGTCATGCCTTCAAATATGTTCTGTCTCACAGTTGTGGTAAGACTTCATCTGTTATGCATAAAGTTAATACATCATTTTGCAGATTGTAGACTTACATAGGCTGCGGTTCAACTCTAGTAAAGGACAACATAATGTGAGTCTAGTGATATATGATGCAATGACACATACAACATTACATCAATTTATTTATATCCTTTTACTTGTAACAAAGGCCTTTCATGACAGCAAGGATTTCATGCCAGTCAAATAGGTGTTCTGTGATACTTTTGGCTAGAATACTTCTGCAGCATGTACAGCTAATGCTGACTTCCTAGAGAGTGGTTCTAATTAGATTATATATATGCACAAAACAATATGGATGGACAACAGTTGCTTAACCAACAAACAGTGAAATGGCTAAATCTCACCTGTATGAACAGTAACATTGCTACATCCTTTTGATTCCTCAGAACAATTTTCATTCAATAAATGACCATCAAAAGTCTTTCTTAATTCACACCTTGACAAATGTTCTTTGTGATACCTGCCCCTTACTATCTCCAGTGCCATATACAGTTAATACACAGCTCTGTAGAGTGTGAGACTTGATAGACTGGGGTTTGAATCTGGTAAGGTATCTCTTTCAGACAATTGTGACAGACAAGAGTGGCTTAGCCAAAGACTGGAGACATGGCTGAGTAGGAGGGCCACTTTTTTTTAGGTCTCAGATTCCATGTTTGGATAGCCATAATCATTACAACAGGGTACTGATGTAATCCCTTCAAGTGCGTTCTTCATGACACATCAGATATGTTTCTTTCTGTGATATCAGTAGTTGATACATCTCTCTCTGATGTCTGATCTTAGGCATGAGTTTGAGTGTAGCAAGATGCAACTGCTGAGTATGTCAAATAATGCTCACAGGCATTATCTATTTCCTCAAAAAGATTGATCTGTATTGCATGGCAATGCATTTTATTATTTTCTCAAAATATATTGCTTTGAAGGAAAAGATGACTTATTCATCATTTGTTGCTATGTGCCATGCTGCAAAATTGTCACAAAGTGTGACTAGGTCAGTATTATGATACTTTCTGGTGTTTTATATTGGATAGTTGATGTTATTGTAGTCATCGCTATACTTCCTTGTGAGCATGCCCTGTATAATGATGTATTAGATGTGTGTCATTTAGTACAAAGAACATTAAGTGTTCAATGTTGTGATGCAGTTCTTGTCATTTGTTCTTCTTTGTCAAAAAGAAATAGAATTAGTCTGTGGAAGGTTGGTTTTACCAATGTCCACGCAATGGAGTTATTGACCTGTGTGTGGAGGATAACATTTGTCACAGGCCAGTATACAGTCACTATATGTGCAAAGTAAATCTTCAACAGGTCATTTACTAATACACGTTAAATGATTCACATATGTGTGTGATTTATGTTACTGTACTATCATACAGGAATTATTCATGTGTTTAACAAGGCTCACTTCAGGACTAAATGTCTATTATATGATATTATACTGCATTCACATGTGTACTTTAACAGATTTTTTATTAAAACATCTATGGTGCGGAAGTTTTGCGAAACTACTTCAGTTGACCAGCATGTGGTATAAGGCAGTTTTCAAGAGGGCAGAATGCCAAACCAGAAAGCATCAGCTACGCTGCAGTGAATGTGTAGTGTAGTTCAGGTTTTTGAGTTCCACATTGTGTATGAGATTGTGGTTCAGTGAGGAACAGGGAATTAACCAATTTCCTCACTGTAGTGCGATCTCAGAGTTGGTTGGCTCTGGGAGTTGATGTATTCCATTTCAAGTTTACTGCCTATTTGATTGTACGGCTTCATCTTTCTGAGTCGAAGTTTTGACCAGTCGACTGAAGCAGTTTCGGTACTGTAATAGTAAACGTGGTAGTTGTAGCAGGAAGGACACATGTTATATGATTCATTACATTCCCACAAATGCATCATACTCAGTTAATTATACCCTGACATTTGATACATTTCCCCTGTAGCTGATGTCATTATACTGTAAAGCTGGCATGAAATTTTGTTTGGCCTAAGTCTTGCCTGGGCTACCTATCCTTTTGTGTTAGGCACAGACATACATCCCCTACATAGTGATATAAATAATGCCATTTCTACACGTACAAACCAGTTGCCATGGGACTGAGTACACATGACTTTGACATGTTAGTATATGTCACAGGACCTTTACCCCCTCATTTTGCAAGTATGTATATCTCACATCTTCCATAATTAGACAGCAAGTATGGATAGCGTAACACTATTATGTTAATATGCTGGTCAAAGTGACAGTTCTGAGCATATGTCATGTCCTTCTGAACGCATTATCTTGCATGCCTGATGATCACTGCTGCTCATTATGCTAACATGAATGGAATGTCCAGGCATAGTGCAACGTGTACTCTTATGTTAATGGATCCCCAGGAAGGTCTAATTTGTTTTATAATGCTATTCCTGCTTATCTAGTTGTGGCTCATGTTTGATTTGAGTTTTTATTGTTTTTACTTTTTTCATTCAAATATAAGTGAATGCCATTTCTAGATAGGTGGATTGCACGACATACATATATACATAAATACATACATACACTGTATTTATGAACCATCACACTTTCTAACATTCACAACATGTAGGTTGCTGCCACAAATGTTTTTCATGAATGAATACTATTATTGGAATGATTTGACAGATGTCTGGGTTTCCTCTTAGTATTTCCACATCGTTACAGTGTGTACATTGCCATAACAACTTCATTATTGTACTATTATTGGAATGATTTGACAGATGTCTGGGATTCCTCTTAGTATTTCCACATCGTTACAGTGTGTACATTGCCATAACAACTTCATTATTGTACTATTATTGGAATGATTTGACAGATGTCTGGGATTCCTCTTAGAACTGCCACATCGTTACAGTGTGTGCATTGCCATAACAACTTCATTACTGTACTATTATTGGAATGATTTGACAGATGCCTGGGATTCCTCTTAGTATTTCCACATCGTTACAGTGTGTGCATTGCCATAACAACTTCATTATTGTACTATTATTGGAATGATTTCACAGATGTCTGGGATTCCTCTTAGTATTTCACATCGTTACAGTGTGTACATTGCCATAACAACTTCATTATTGTACTATTATTGGAATGATTTGACAGATGTCTGGGATTCCTCTAAGTATTTCCACATCATTACAGTGTGTACATTGCCATAACAACTTCATTATTGTACTATTATTGGAATGATTTGACAGATGTCTGGGATTCCTCTTAGTATTTCCACATCATTACAGTGTGTACATTGCCATAACAACTTCATTATTGTACTATTATTGGAATGATTTGACAGATGTCTGGGATTCCTCTTAGTATTTCCACATCGTTACAGTGTGTGCATTGCCATAACAACTTCATTATTGTACTACTATTTTAATGATTTGACAGATGTCTGGGATTCCTCTTAGTATTTCCACATCGTTACAGTGTGTACATTGCCATAACAACTTCATTATTGTACTATTATTGGAATGATTTGACAGATGTCTGGGATTCCTCTTAGTATTTCCAATTCGTTACAGTGTGTACATTGCCATAACAACTTCATTATTGTACTATTATTGGAATAATTTGACAGATGTCTGGGATTCCTCTTAGTATTTCCACATCGTTACAGTGTGTACATTACCATAACAACTTCATTATTGTACTATTATTGGAATGATTTGACAGATGTCTGGGATTCCTCTTAGTATTTCCACATCATTACAGTGTGTACATTGCCATAACATCTTCATTATTAAGAAGTATGGCAACAGTAAACATAAGGTTTGTGCTGTTCCAAAAGGTACTGTGTCTCAAAATGCTTCTAGTCCCTACAAGGGACCTAAAACTTTTGTACGAAATGAACGTGCAGATTTTGAATACAGCGTTGTTAATAATAACGAATACAACAAAATTACACACGAAGACTGTCTTATAGATCAGTTTTTATGTGACAATTATGATTTTGGTGATTTTGTCGACAGAGTTTCATCTGTTAAACCCAAAGTCGCAGATCATGTTTACACTTCTTTAAAAGAAATGATATATGACTTTGGTAAAAAATTGGTGTTTTATAAAAACACGAAAATTGATAATGCTTATCTGTCTAAATGTTTGAAACTTAAAATAGTACCCAAAGGTCTCAGGTTTTTTAAATTACCTCTGGGTATTGTTTACAGGTCAGATATAGTAAAAGAATTTAACAAATTATTTGACAGTTTTGGTTTTTCTTTTATTAAAATTTTAATTAAATATTATGATGAGAAACTTATTACATTAGTTAGTGAATTAGAAAGTATGAATGAAATTATAACTAAACACAATGATTTTGAAATATGGAAGGAGCTTTTCATTAAGCAGTTCACTATTGCAGAGAACAAGGTACACACCATTTTTGATAGAAAAAATAGGAAAATACTACGGGATGTAGATTTATATAAACATAATAGAGCTTGCATATGGCCCTCTGGTAGAGCTGATGAGCAGGCGCATGGTTACCATGACATAAGGAAACCATCTAAAAGTTCCATTAGGGATGAAAATTTTCAGGGGGGCAGATTTTTACCTGCACGCAATCCCAACAGACAGTGGAACCCACACAGGAGTTGAATAAGGTTCCTTGTTCAAACCGAGGTCACAAGCTGATATTGCTGTACATCCATCTGTTTCCATCTCAGCAGAATTTTTAGATGTAGGTCCGACCAGCATGGATGACCTTGGTAACGCTAATATTGTCAATATTAGCGAAATGATTGAAAATAATCAGCAGCGTATTATGACTACACATAACGGATTTAATGTGTTTAACTATACTGATTTGGATATCGATTCAGACTTTGTTAAGTTAATGAGTAGGGGTATGAAAGCCATACCCACTATAGGTATTGATTTAGTGGACAACATAAAAGAAATCAAGCTATTTTGCCGTAGACTAAACCTTGCTATACAATTTGATAAAAGTGATGCTAGAAACATTAGTATAGAAGGTATAGATCTTAAGAAGAAAAGCACATACATTCCTATTTCCAACCCACAGGTTAACAATTTTGAGAAGTTGGTATGCAAAGATATTTATTGGTTACATTATAATTTTAGGAAAGGAAAGAATAACCATATGGTAACCAAAGATAATCTTTCATCAAAGGAACGGGAGTGTTTAAACAAATTTATGTTGAATAAAGACATTAGGATCATGAAGCCTGACAAGGGGGGAGGTGTTGTAGTATATTATACTAATGAGTACAACCTGCATATACACAACCTTCTCCATGGATCGGGCAATTATGAAAATGTGTCAATAAATCAAATCAATATAGGTTACAAGACAATTGATTTGAGTATTGAGGAGTATCTTATTGATAATAGGATTACGGATGAAATATATACATTTTTGAAAATAGATTATCCTATTCTAGCAAAAATGGTTGGTATTCCTAAGGTTCATAAGTCCATTGAGAATCCACCATTCAGACCTATCGTATCAGGCTCCAAATCCAAAACGTTCAATACTGGGATGCTGATAGATAGGTGGTTAAAACACATTTATAATGTCATTCCGCATCTAATCAAGGATTCTTGGAACTTTTTGAGTAGGCTTACTAAGGACAAATGGAATCCGAACCTAATCTTTCTCACTATTGATGTAGTGGACCTGTTCTCTAGTATCCCGAAGGACACGGGTCTTGAATTCTTTGCCAATAGCCTTAGAAAATATTCCGGTTATAGTTGGGATAAGATTTGTTTGATTTGTGACATGATGTATTTGGTATTGGACCACAATTACATAGTATTTCAGGGAGAGTACTTTAGACAAACTAAAAGAGTCGCTATGGGTGCGTCTTGTGCCCCTATCTTTGCAAACTTAGTAATGTTGGAATGGGAGTCTGAATTTTTATTCAAAAGTAAATACTATTCTGACATTGAGTTTTATGCGAGGTATTTGGATGATTTATTCATTTTATGGAAGGCACCTCCAGACAGGATAGAAGAATTCATGGAATTTCTCAATGGAACTACTGAATTTTTGAAATTCACATATAATTATAGCTATAAAGAAATTCCGTATTTAGACATCTTGGTTAGCCATATTGGAAATGGATTTGCCTCTAAAGTTTACAGAAAACCAACTTTTTCGAATGATTATATCCAATTCACCAGCAATCACCCCCCACATGTTTTTAGAAATGTGGTTAAAGGGCAATGTATTAGAGCTGCCCGGATGTCATCTACACAGGAGAATATGGAGGCTGAGTTACTTAATGTTTACAATCTGTTCCTTAACCGTGGTTACCCTGAGTTTATGTTAAAAGACATCACCCAATATGTTTTGAAACAATGGGGACATAAGTACATGCCATTGTTGGGCAGTTATGACAACAACAATATGGTTGCACAGACCACGATTACGAAATACAGTAATGGAGATGATACCTTTAATAGGGTATGTGTACTGACGCACTCTCCGTACGTATATGCCATTAAGGAGATCTTGCAGAGACATTGGGATGTTATCACTTCACACAATTTAGGTTTGCAGTTTGGTAACATCCCCAAATGCGTATACAAGACAGCTCCCAATCTGAAGAGACTATTGGAGAAGGCTAGTGCTTACCATGAAGGACAAGATAGATTTAAGGGTACTTCCAAATGTGGAAGATGTCATCAGTGCAGATTTATTAATGAAGTCAAAAGTATCTCTCTTGATGACATTAATCATACTACCATTAGGTGTAGGTCAGGGAATTGCAACACGAAACAGGTGGTATATGTGGCAACTTGTACATGTTGCACCACATACTATATAGGAAAAACAGAACGTCAGTTTAAAAAATGAATTTATGAACATCAATACAAAATACAGAAGCGTGACACCAAAAACGCCCTATATAGACATATTTTAGAAAAAGGGAATGAACATGGGTTTTTGTTTGCAATTATAGATCAGGTCACATGTACACCTTTTGGAGGGAATTGGAAAATGCTTTTAGCATATTTTGAAAGTAAATGGCAGATTTATACTGATGCCACAAGACCCCCTGGCCTCAATGATTATATTAGTATTAAACCATTTTTAGCTCTTTCCTAATATTAAATTTAATTTTATTCTATATTAACAAAAATAAACATTTTAACATGCATTATCAATTAGTAGGAGAGATATGATATTGTTATATTATATCATATACTTTTACAATTTTTAGAGTTTTATTGTATAATGTTAGCTTACAATGTATCTTATATGTTTATTGTCCATACAGTTTTTTAAAAACAATAGAAGACATATTAATGTGCATAAGTATGAACTAAGTTATGTACTAGATTCTGTTGCTTTAATGGGTAACATTGTATAGCTTTTAATTTTTTGGCGCGGTTTTTGAGCAATTAAGTGTTTGGTGACTATAAATTCTTGGCTGTTTATCACTGTTTTGTTCTGATGAAGACTGGATTATCAGTTGAAAGCGCTTAACCCAGTGATATTTTTGTATTATTAAATTATTTATCATCCATCTGCACGAGCGGCATTAGTATCTTCTTGTCTGCACATCATCTTTTGTTATACAACTTCATTATTGTACTATTATTGGAATGATTTGACAGATGTCTGGGATTCCTCTTAGTATTTCCACATCATTACAGTGTGTACATTGCTACAACAACTTCATTATTGTACTATTATTGGAATGATTTCTCAGATGTCTGGGATTTCCCTTAGTATTTCCAATTCATTACAGTGTGTGCATTGCCATAACAACTTCATTATTGTACTATTATTGGAATGATTTGACAGATGTCTGGGATTCCTCTTAGTATTTCCACATCGTTACAGTGTGTGCATTGCCATAACAACTTCATTATTGTACTATTATTGGAATGATTTGTCAGATGTCTGGGATTCCTCTTAGTATTTCCACAACGTTACAGTGTGTACATTGCTACAACAACTTCATTATTCTACTATTATTGGAATGATTTGACAGATGTCCGGGATTCCTCTTAGTATTTCCACATCGTTACAGTGTGTACATTACCATAACAACTTCAATATTGTACTATTATTGGAATGATTTGACAGATGTCTGAGATTCCTCTTAGTATTTTCACATCGTTGCAGTGTGTACATTGCTACAACAACTTCATTATTGTACTATTATTGGAATGATTTCACAGATGTCTGGGATTCCCCTTAGTATTTCCAATTCATTACAGTGTGTGGATTGCCATAACAACTTCATTATTGTACTATTATTGGAATGATTTGACAGATGTCTGGGATTCCTCTTAGTATTTCCACATAGTTACAGTGTGTGCATTGCCATAACAACTTCATTATTGTACTATTATTGGAATGATTTGTCAGATGTCTGGGATTCCTCTTAGTATTTCCACAACGTTACAGTGTGTACATTGCTACAACAACTTCATTATTGTACTATTATTGGAATGATTTGACAGATGTCCGGGATTCCTCTTAGTATTTCCACATCGTTACAGTGTGTACATTACCATAACAACTTCATTATTGTACTATTATTGGAATGATTTGACAGATGTCTGAGATTCCTTTTAGTATTTTCACATCGTTACAGTGTGTACATTGCTACAACAACTTCATTATTGTACTATTATTGGAATGATTTCACAGATGTCTGGGATTCCCCTTAGTATTTCCAATTCATTACAGTGTGTGCATTGCCATAACAACTTCATTATTGTACTATTATTGGAATGATTTGACAGATGTCTCGGATTCCTCTTAGTATTTCTACATCATTACAGTGTGTACATTGCCATAACAACTTCATTATTGTACTATTATTGGAATGATTTGACAGATGTCTGGGATTCTTCTTAGTATTTCCACATCGTTACAGTGTGTACACTGCCATAACAACTTCATTATTGTACTATTATTGGAATGATTTGACAGATGTCTGGGATTCCTCTTAGTATTTCCACATCATTACAGTGTGTACATTGCCATAAGAACGTCATTATTGTACTATTATTGGAATGATTTCACAGATGTCTGGGATTCCTCTTTGTATTTCCACATCGTTACAGTGTGTACACTGCCATAACAACTTCATTATTGTACTATTATTGGAATGATTTGACAGATGTCTGGGATTCCTCTTAGTATTTCCACATCGTTACAGTGTGTGCATTGCCATAACAACTTCATTATTGTACTATTATTGGAATGATTTGACAGATGTCTGGGATTCCTCTTAGTATTTCCACATAATTACAGTGTGTACATTGCCATAACAACTTAATTATTGTACTATTATTGGAATGATTTGACAGATGTCTAGGATTCCTCTTAGTATTTCCACATCATTACAGTGTGTACATTGCTACAACTTCATTATTGTACTATTATTAGAATGATTTGACAGATGTCTGGGATTCCTCTTAGTATTTCCACATCATTACAGTGTGTACATTGCCATAAGAACGTCATTATTGTACTATTATTGGAATGATTTCACAGATGTCTGGGATTCCTCTTTGTATTTCCACATCGTTACAGTGTGTACACTGCCATAACAACTTCATTATTGTACTATTATTGGAATGATTTGACAGATGTCTGGGATTCCTCTTAGTATTTCCACATCGTTACAGTGTGTGCATTGCCATAACAACTTCATTATTGTACTATTATTGGAATGATTTGACAGATGTCTGGGATTCCTCTTAGTATTTCCACATAATTACAGTGTGTACATTGCCATAACAACTTAATTATTGTACTATTATTGGAATTATTTGACAGATGTCTAGGATTCCTCTTAGTATTTCCACATCATTACAGTGTGTACATTGCTACAACTTCATTATTGTACTATTATTAGAATGATTTGACAGATGTCTGGGTTTCCTCTTAGTATTTCCACATCGTTACAGTGTGTACATTGCCATAACAACTTCATTATTGTACTATTGTTGGAATGATTTTACAGATGTCTGGGATTCCTCTTAGTATTTCCACATTGTTACAGTGTGTACATTGCCATAACAACGTCATTATTGTACTATTATTGGAATGATTTGACAGATGTCTGGGATTCCTCTTAGTATTTCCACATCGTTACAGTGTGTGCATTGCCATAACATCTTCATTATTGTACTATTATTGGAATGATTTGACAGATGTCTGGGATTTCTCTTAGTATTTCCACATCGTTACAGTGTGTGCATTGCCATAACATCTTCATTATTGTACTATTATTGGAATTATTTGACAGATGTCTGAGATTCCTCTTAGTATTTCCACATCGTTGCAGTGTGTGCATTGCCATAACAACTTCATTATTGTACTATTATTGGAATGATTTGACTGATGTCTTGGATTCCTCTTAGTATTTCTACATCATTACAGTGTGTACATTGCCATAACAACTTCATTATTGTACTATTATTGGAATGATTTGACAGATGTCTGGGATTCCTCTTGGTATTTCCACATCGTTACTGTGTGTATATTGCCATAACAACATCATTATTGTACTATTATTAGAATGATTTGACAGATGTCTGGGATTCCTCTTAGTATTTCCACATCGTTACAGTGTGTACATTCCCATAACAACTTCATTATTGCACTAATATTGGAATGATTTGACAGATATCTGGGATTCCCCTTAGTATTTCCAATTCATTACAGTGTGTGCATTGCCATAACAACTTCATTATTGTACTATTACTGGAATGATTTGACAGATGTCTGGGATTCCTCTTAGTATTTCCAATTCGTTACAGTGTGTGTATTGCCATAACAACTTCATTATTGTACTATTATTGGAATGATTTGACAGATGTCTGGGATTCCACTTAGTATTTCCACATCACTACAGTGTGTACATTGCCATAACACCTTCATTATTTTACTATTATTGGAATGATTTGACAGATGTCTGGGATTCCCCTTAGTATTTCCAAATCGTTACAGTTTGTACATTGCCATAACAACTTCATTACTGTACTATTATTGGAATGATTTGACAGATGTCCGGGATTCCTCTTAGTATTTCCACATCGTTACAGTGTGTACATTGCCATAACACCTTCATTATTTTACTATTATTGGAATGATTTGACAGATGTCTGGGATTCCTCTTAGTATTTCCACATCGTTACAGTGTGTACACTGCCATTACAACTTCGTTATTTTACTGTTATTGGAATGATTTGACAGATGTCTGGAATTCCTCTTAGTATTTCCACATCATTACAGTGTGTACATTGCCATAACAACTTCATTATTGTACTATTACTGGAAAGATTTGACAGATGTCTGGGATTCCTCTTAGTATTTCCACATCGTTACAGTGTGTACATTGCCATAACAACTTCATTATTGTACTAGTATTAGAATGATTTGACAGATGTCTGGGATTCCTCTTAGTATTTCCACATCATTACAGTGTGTACATTGCCATAACAACTTCATTATTGTACTATTATTGGAATTATTTGACAGATGCCTGGGATTCCTCTTAGTATTTCCTCATCGTTACAGTATGTACATTGCCATAACAACTTCATTATTGTACTATTATTGGAATGATTTGACAGATGTCTGGGATTCCTCTTAGTATTTCCACATCATTACAGTGTGTACATTGCCATAACAACTTCATTATTGTACTATTATTGGAATTATTTGACAGATGTATGGGATTCCTCTTAGTATTTCCTCATCGTTACAGTATGTACATTGCCATAACAACTTCATTATTGTACTATTATTGGAATGATTTCACAGATGTCTGGGATTCCTCTTAGTATTTCCACATCGTTACAGTGTGTACATTGCCATAACAACTTCATTATTGTACTATTATTGGAATGATTTGACAGATGTCTGGGATTCCTTTTAATATTTCCACATCATTACAGTGTATACATTGCCATAACAACTTCATTATTGTACTATTATTGGAATGATTTGACAGATGTCTGGGATTCCTCTTAGTATTTCCACATCGTTACAGTGTGTGCATTGCCATAACAACTTCATTATTGTACTATTATTGGAATGATTTGACAGATGTCTGGGATTCCTCTTAGTATTTCCACATCGTTACAGTGTGTGCATTGCCATAACAACTTCATTATTGTACTGTTATTGGAAAGATTTGACAGATGTCTGGGATTCGTCTTAGTATTTCCAATTCATTACAGTGTGCACATTGCCATACCAACTTCATTATTGTACTATTATTGGAATGATTTGACAGATCTCTGGGATTCCTCTTAGTATTTCCACATCGTAACAGTGTGTGCATTGCCATAACAACTTCATTATTGTACTATAATTGGAATGATTTGACAGATGTCTGGGATTCCTCTTAGTATTTCCACATCGTTACAGTGTGTATATTGCCATAACAACTTCATTATTGTACTATTATTGGAATGATTTGACAGATGTCTGGGATTCCTCTTAGTATTTCCACATCATTACAGTGTGTGCATTGCCATAACAACTTCATTATTGTACTATTATTGGAAAGGTTTGACAGATGTCTGGGATTCCTCTTAGTATTTCCACATCATTACAGTGTGTACATTGCCATAACAACGTCATTATTGTACTATTATTGGAATGATTTGACAGATGTCTGGGATTCCTCTTAGTATTTCCACATCATTACAGTGTTCACATTGCCATAACAACTTCATTATTGTACTATTATTGGAATGATTTCACAGATGTCTGGGATTCCTCTTAGTATTTCCACATCATTACAGTGTGTACATTGCCATAACAACTTCATTATTGTACTATTATTGGAATGATTTGACAGATGTCTGGGATTCCTCTTAGTATTTCCACATCGTTACAGTGTGTGCATTGCCATAACAACTTCATTATTGTACTATTATTGGAATGATTTGACAGATGTCTGGGATTCCTCTTAGTATTTCCACATCGTTACAGTGTGTACACTGCCATAACATCTTCATTATTGTACTAGTATTGGAATTATTTACAGATGTCTGGGATTCCTCTTAGTATTTCCACATCATTACAGTGTATACATTGCCATAACAACTTCATTATTGTACTATTATTGGAATGATTTGACAGATGTCTGGGATTCCTCTTAGTATTTCCACATTGTTACAGTGTGTGCATTGTCATAACAACTTCATTATTGTACTATTATTGGAATGATTTGACAGATGTCTGGGATTCCTCTTAGTATTTCCACATCGTTACAGTGTGTATATTGTCATAACAACTTCATTATTGTACTATTATTGGAATGATTTGACAGATGTCTGGGATTCCTCTTAGTATTTCCACATCATTACAGTGTGTACACTGCCATAACATCTTCATTATTGTACTAGCATTGGAATTATTTGACAGATGTCTGGGATTCCTCTTAGTATTTCCACATCATTACAGTGTATACATTGCCATAACAACTTCATTACTGTACTATTATTGGAATGATTTGACAGATGTCTGGGATTCCTCATAGTATTTCCACATCGTTACAGTATGTACATTACCATAACAACTTCATTATTGTACTATTATTGGAATGATTTGACAGATGTCTGGGATTCCTCTTAGTATTTCCACATCGTTACAGTGTGTACATTGCCATAACAACGTCATTATTGTACTATTATTGGAATGATTTGACAGATGTCTGGGATTCCTCTTAGTATTTCCACATCGTTACAGTGTGTACATTGCCATAACAACGTCATTATTGTACTATTATTGGAATGATTTGACAGATGTCTGGGATTCCTCTTAGTATTTCCACATCATTACAGTGTGTACACTGCCATAACATCTTCATTATTGTACTAGCATTGGAATTATTTGACAGATGTCTGGGATTCCTCTTAGTATTTCCACATCATTACAGTGTATACATTGCCATAACAACTTCATTATTGTACTATTATTGGAATGATTTGACAGATGTCTGGGATTCCCCTTAGTATTTCGACATAATTACAATGTGTACATTGCCATAGCAACTTCATTATTGTACTATTATTGGAATGATTTGACAGATGTCTGGGATTCCTCTTAGTATTTCCACATCGTTACAGTATGTACATTGCCATAACAACTTCAATATTGCTTTTTTCATACACATAAGGCAAAAAGATTACAGTTCTTTAACCTATATTTATATTCTAACATCAGTCATGTAGATGTCAATTATTCCCTTTGGTAACTAGCACACTATACAATACAATGGCAGCTCAGGTCCATACATTTGCAATATATGTACAACTAGGCAATCTCAATATACTCATGTGAGTACATTTTTCAGAACATGTACTGGCAAATGTATAGTGGACACTGTTCAGTATATTTTATAACTGTCTAAACTATTGTATAATGTACATTCATATACAAGACATGCTTTGTTAAGGCAGTTTAAACTGTAAAATAGTATTCCTTTGGTTACAGGTGTCAACATAATTACATTAAAACCCTGTTTTTTTGAAGTGCATAGGGCAGCAGCTTGAGTGTTGAGTCATTGTTATACATGGTAGAAGCATGCTGGGGACAACTGCACAATGTTTGTTACAATGTTTAACTTTCTGGATACACAGTGTATGTGCACTACCTGCAGTACATGCAGTATCCTCTAATGTATCTGCTTTCCTTGCCAGCTGATATCTCACTTCAGTATTTTAAATTAATTGTACAGGTATCGCATTTACTTCCATTGTTACACTGTAGATGTGGTCCTCTAACATCCTTTTGTCAACACTTACTTTGTATTATGTAGATGTGTGACTAAGTTATCTAATGTTTAATTAATTAGGGCTGTTTGT
Organism: Protopterus annectens; assembly: GCF_019279795.1. NCBI lineage: Eukaryota > Metazoa > Chordata > Ceratodontiformes > Protopteridae > Protopterus > Protopterus annectens. The sequence continues at coordinate 1,139,519,849 of NC_056729.1, read as the reverse complement.
ACATTAATCTACATATGAATCTATAGCTCTATCTATATCTCTAGATATATATGTGTGTATGTTTTTCCTTAAGCTTCTCCTGCCTCTTAGTGATGTACTTCAGGTTGTCTTTGCCATGTATTGTGCCATCGATTTGTGGTACTTACTGGTGTTGAGTGTATTTACAACCTGTTGTGTATATTGAGTGCTTGATCCTCTCTGCAGTTTAACATGGCTGCCAGTAGAAGTTCTGGCCATGGCCAGGTGCTGCTGAATATATAGGCTTGCTTACCAGCTTGCATATTCAATGAGCACTGCTGCTCATCTCACTAACATGAACAGAATGTATCATCTTGTATATCTGATAAGCAGCGCTGCTTGTCACGCTAACACAGATGTATTGTGTAGGCTTAGTGCAACAAGTACACATTTGTTAATGAATCCCCATGTAGGTCTAATTTTTTTTACAATGCTATTCCTAATTATCGAGTTGTGGCTAGTGTTTGATTTGAGTTTTTATTCTTTTCAAATATGAGTGAATGGCATTTCTAGGTAGTTGATTTAGGTAGGCAGCATTGTTTTGGGTGATTGTATATGGATTTTGCTGCGTAAAGGTTTAATTTTTTTACATTGGAATGAATGCAAATGTGGTCCATGTTTCATTTTTTTATTTTACTAATTTTTGATATAACTAGACTCAAATTTAGAGGGTTGTTTTAAGAGAAAAGGAAAAACCAAAAAGAAAAGTACGTAAGGTTTTAGTTAAGTTTAATAAAACAACTTTGCAGCAGGATTTAAGCATGTACAAAACTACTAACAGGAAGTATGTTCATTCTTATACTGTTTTACAAGATATGCTGACACATGGCAGCCTTCTAAGCTGGCTTAATACACTGTAATCTACTGTACTTACTACTTCAGATGTTAGACTTGACTTTCTGCTGACATGACTAGACTTTTCAGAAACTGTGAGAAAAACAACCTGATCCCTGTACGTTTACAAGCTTCAATTGTACAGTGTTACATTTCAAGGTACTCTTCTAATACAGATACAAGCAAATGCTGATTGCAGTTCATATTTATTTCATATTTCATTTTTTAATTATGTCTAATTCTACAGCTGTCTGTTTTTCTCATAGCAAAGTAAGCGGAACTTGTCTAGGTAGGTTTATACAAGTAGTATTATTTCATTATTTATTTTTCTAATGCAGCAAGAAATCATCTGCTCTCAGTAAATTTCAAGGCACAAAAGCAGATTTTATAATACAAGGTCAGGTCAGAAAGCAAACAGTTTTTGTACAGATTTACAATGGGATAAATAGAATAAATGTGTTAACCCTTTTAAGCTCTAAATGCACTAAGCATATTACTAATACACACATTAATACATATTTTTCTGACAGAGTGCTAATAATATAAATATATACATTTATCATTGCAGAATGCCACATAGCATGCTCTTCATCTGGGGTGTTCTTGTAGTATACAAATAAGAATGTGGATATGTTTGAAAAGATACAGGTGGTGATGTTTTGATGAGTAGTCAGATTGTCAAACATCCCTGTTACCGATTGTCTGTTTTACCAAAAGAGGTAAGAGGAGTTTTATTATGGATGAGACTATGTGTGGATGTGTATGGGGGTTAGGGCTAGAGTTAGAGTAATTTTATGTGTGTAACTGTTTGCAAGATAATGTTAAAGTAAGGATTAGGTATGAGTATAGCTATAATGTTGTGTCTGTTTGCATGTAGTGAGTGCCCCAAACTGCCTTGTGCAGTGGTAGCATTATAGAAAAGGATTTTCTGTGTAAAGCCATGGACAGAATTACTATGAAACAGAGGTATAGTAAACCTCCAGACACTGGACCCAACCCACTTTGGTTTTGTCAAGGGCAGATAATGACCTCTCAACCTGGTGGAGTTCTTTGAGAAGGTTACCAAAGCAATGGATGAGGGCAAAATCGTTCATACTGCCTACCATGACCTGGCCAAGGCATTTGACACAATGCCACACTTGGGCATTGTTGACAAACTCAGGAGGTTAGGTATAAACTTGTATGTCACCCAGTGGATAGCCAACTGGCTCACAGACAGAACCCAGAAATTAGAATTGGGGAGTCCACCTCTACAAAGAGGCCAGTCACAAGTGGAGTCCCTCAAGGATCAGTCCTTGGACTACACATTTTTGGGATTTATTTTTCAGAAGTCAAAGCCAATGTCAGTGGTCTCTGGCTGACTAAATTTGCAGATGATTGCAAATTAGGTGCAGTCATTGAATCTCACACTGACACAAACGTTCTTCAGGAGGGACTGACATAGACAAACAATTGGTATCAGAGCCATGGACTAAAACTAAATGCCAAGAAATGCATGATAGTATCCTTTGGGAAGTCACCCATCCCTAGTAACTATCATATTGAGAACACACCCCTTAAAGCTGACCCAGTAGTCGGGGACGTAGGGACACGCATAGATAGTAATCTAGCCTTTGACCTTCACATGTCTAGAGTGGTAAGGAAATCATTCTACATTGCACAACGTATAAACAAAGGTATAGCATCGAAGTCCAAGGAAGTCATTTTTCCACTGTATTTGGCATTCATCAGACCTATCATTGAGTACAATGCCCCCTTTGGTATGTATGTATGTACCTAACCAGGCATATCCAACAAATGGAATGTCCACAGAGGTTCCTCACTATAAGAATACAGAGCATAAGTAAAATGCCCTTTGCAGACTGCCTCAAGGCTTTATCCCTGTATTTTGTCTCCTACAGGCTTTTGAGGGGAGATGTATGCCAGGCATACAGAGCATTGTCAGACCCCACTCCAATGGACCTCCTGCATATCCACAAAATAAACAGCACCAGATTTACCCATCCTAAAGGCTTAAACCTTAAATATACCAACTCTGATGGAGAGATAGTAGGTATGTATCTCAGAGACTACCTCATCCATGGAACAAGATCCCCATCCATGTGAAGCAGAGTTCCTCCCTAACCCAATTCAAGTGTAACTTGTACAATTGGATGGGAAACTGGAAATTCATCCCTGGTTTGTCACCTATGTCTTTAATGTACACAGGTAACCTGTAAATGGTTCATCTCCCAGAAACATGCTTACACTTATCAAGGGTATCAGAACTTGTTAGAGATTTGGGATGCATGGCTATGCTTAAAAAGGCCCTTGTCATCGTTAGACTAGTAAACACCTATGGACCTATGAACTTATGAACCTGAAGTATGGTGTAGGGATAGGGGCAGGTGCCAGGGTTAGAGTTACAGTAATGCTACCACTATTCACAAAATTAAGACTTAGTGTTATGGAAGAATTTTGGTATAAAGATTCTAAAAATAAATTATTTTCTTTTTGTGATCTTTCATAGTTTTAGTGTTTAGGGTTTTTGGTAATGTGTATGTTCTTAGAATATGCATAACAGAATCATATGTGTTTGTGTGTATGTGTGTGTGAACACACATGTATGTGTATCTGTCTGTATACATATAAGTATATATATATATATATATATATATATATATATATATATATATATATGAATATATGGATCTATGTCAGATTATCAAAGTTCTGAACCTTCGAAATTCATATGGCCAAGACCATATGATCGAAGACTCGGAAAGTCGAACATAAAAAAATTTAATTTTTTGTTTTTTGCAGGGGGTGAAAGACCCCCTGCATCCCCCACCCCCCTTGATAATTAAATTTACCAAATATGAGATTACACTACATTGCGGAAAAGGGTAAATTCCCAGTGCTGTGCGGTGTCATGATCTCCTTTCAAAACATTCAAAGTTTCAAAACTTCGATCATATGGCCCCAACCTATACCCCGGGTATCACTTCTGTGTCACTGTTAGACAGAGGCACAGTATACTAACCTCGAAAAAGGGCATAGCAAAATAAATTTAAAATGGGTGGCGAAAGCCAAACACATTCTGGCTAGGCTTATAAATGCCCTAGGGCAGATAGCCTAGTATGAACCTATGAACCTATGAACCTATATGACTTTTGAAGTTTTGATCCAATAGGGACCCACATATATATAAGATATATATATGCATATATATATATGTATACATATATATATATATATATATATATATATATATATATATATATATATATATATATATATATATATATATATATATATATATATATATATAAATATATATATATATAAATCCCAAAAAAGGTGGTGCACGCGAACGTACTGAATCTGGTGCATGAAGTTAAAACACAAAATGCCCAACGATTCTTCATCATTCAGTGACAAAATAAAGATGAACAGTGGCTGAAAAAAGAAGTTTATTCAAGAACAGTCTGCATCAAAATCCGCAGACCGTTGACCAGTTTCGCCAAAAGCATCATCAGTGTGTAACTGAAAAGGCAGAAACCCAGATTTAAATACAAAAGCAAGCAACAACAAGCAGCAAATATTTAAAGCTATAAACACTTAATAGTAGACATTAATCCCCCAAATACTATACAAAATCATGCTTCCATTACATGTGTATATTGCAATGAATACATGAATAAACATATAAGCACTCCCCAAACCTTATCTAATTTGTGAAACTGATTACAAAACTTGATACAAAAAAATGTTTTTGATATAGAAAAAAATAGAAAAATAAATCAATACCAAACTAATAAGGGTCATAAATACAAATATACAAAAACCTATATACTAAATATAGGCTCATATCACTATATGACTAAAAATTGTAATTCCCAACTATATATAAAAATAGATATACATATACATGTATAAATATATACATATACATACAAACATACATATGTGTGTACATATGTATACTTATATACACTTCCACACACAGTATTATATGGGTATACAATAATAGCCATAATTAAATGTTGGAAAAATATATATAATACTAAATATTACGATAAGTGTTACTACACCATTGTATATTTTATTACTGGTGTGCTTAAGTCAAGTCAAGACTACTTGCACTCCCTAATATATTACAATATTGTGGAGTCCACTTAATAAATATAACCAACGAAATATGTGCCTATTAGTATTCTTAAAACCCTTATATTTGTGTAACTACTCCAAAATTGCCTAAAGGAACTAATGTACACACTTCAATCCAAACACCTGACAGGAAAACCTGAACTCAGACCTCAGTTACTCTATTTCTACTAGCTACCACTGATCATTTAAACCTGGTCTAAAGAGGGCCCCCAAATTAATAATCCAAAGATGTTCCTTATCAGTCAGTATTTTGTGTTTAAGTGAAATATTGTCATCTTGTGTAGTTACCATATCTAGGCCTACAAACACGAAATGGGCTGTAGTATGAACTGCCTTATGTTTGTATAAAGCACTACAAACCCGCTGACACTTTATATCACTGATGTGGAGGGCTATTCTCTGTTTCAATGTGCAAGAGGTCTGACCTATATAAAATGCCCCACATTGACATACAGCCATATAAATGACCCATGTACTGGTACACTTTATTAGATGTTTAATATCAAACACCCTCTTGGTATTAACTGATGTAAAAGACTTGGTTTTGGACATCAGTTTACAGTATTTATAAAATCCACATTAAGTACTGCCCACTATACTTACTGCTGGTTTAGAATCCACTTTCCTGCCCTTTTTAAAGGCTGAAAAATGTTGCCCCAAGGATTTACCTTTTCTGTATCCAAAACTGCAATGATCTTCAACAATTTGTGTGAAAAAAGGATCTGAATGTAAGACATGCCAATGTTTAGAAATGATGTCTTTGATGTAAAAAGTATTAGTGCCATAAGTAGTGATGAATCTCACTTTTTCATCTTGTGACCTGACAATCGGCTCTCTATCTAACAATAACTTGTGCTCTATCACCATTTTTGGATAGCCTATAGGCTCCATCTACCCTTGTTTTGTTATAACCTCTTTTGATAAATCTGTTTTTTAAATCTAAAGCCTGTGCATCAAATACAGATTCATTGGAGCAAATTCTCCTAATTCATTGAAATTGTGACCCTGGTATGTTTTGGATTGTATGGCGGGGGTGACAACTGTTAGCATATAAGAAAGCATTCTTGGAGAATGGTTTTCTGTACAAGTCAGTAGCCAAAGTACCATCTCCTACCTTACTGACCCTAACATCCAAGAAATCCACTTCCATGGGGTTAATACCCCCAATAAATTTAATACCATATTTATTGTGGTTAAGGTATGCCACAAAGGAATGCCAAACAGTTTGTTCACCCCCCCATACAACCCAACAATCATCCAGGTATCTACGCCACATAATGAGTTTGGTTTTAAAACATGGTGGAGCAGTGTAAATGTACTGGACCTCAAGGTATCCCATAAACAGGTATGCGTAGATTGGGGCAAAAGTAGCCCCCATTGCATTCCCTTTACCTGTAGATACCATTGGTTCTGGAACAAGAAAGCATTATGTTCTAACACCAATTTTAACAGTTGTAACAAAAATTCACTTTCTTCTTCCCTGATTGAACTGGACTGTGTCATCCAGTATTGTATAGCCCTGATTCCCCCTTCGTGTGGGATACTGGTATACAAAGATTGGGCATCTAAAGTCCCCAATTGAGCTGTAGATGAAATGTGTAGAGTGTCCATCAGGGATAAAAACTGTTTGGTGTTGCAGATCCTAGCTCTAACCAGTGGAAGAAGCTGTTTTAACTTATATTCCAGGTATCCAGACAATGGTTCAATTAATGAACCTCTCCCTGCCACTATAGGATGCCCAGGTGGATTATTAAGCATTTTATGAATCTTGGGGACCAAATAGAAGTATTGAGGTAGTGGTACCTCAACCTTCAGCTGTGTCAACAAGGAGGTTGTAATTACCCCTTGATCTTTAGCCTCTTCAAGAAACTTATCAATTTCCTGTTTATATTCCTGTGTAGGATTAATAGATATTGCTGAATAAAAATCTGTATCAGATAACTGTCGCTGAGCCTCTTGTATATAATGCTCCTTGTCCCATATAACAACTGCTCCCCCCTGTCTGCTCCTACTATCACTATATGTTCATTTTTTGCCAAAGATTTAACAGCCTCTTTTTCAGATGGAGTCAAATTGTCAGTACAAGATCAAAAAATACATGATTGGTTGACATGTAAATCCTTCAAAACTAACTGCTTGAAAATTTTTATGGTGCTGTGATAAGGAGGTACAAATTCTGATTTTTTTAAAATGAAAACCCTGTTGATCAGGTCTTTTCAGAACCCCTTCCTTATGAGCAAAAAATATTTAAGATTAAAATTTCCACAGAAAGTTTTTACATAATTTATTATATCATAATGAGACACATAAAAAGATGGCACAAATCCCAGACCTTTATTTAACACACTAAGTTCACTAGATGAAAAAGTATACGATGTAAGGTTAATAACTAAGTTAACATCATTAACATCACTGTTAGATACAGAATTTGGAATAGTGTCCATTACATTTCTGTGATGTTTGCAGCCTGCCCTCCTAAAGGGATTTTATATTGCTTGGAGGCTGGTGAAGTAGTAACAGTCATCTCCCCTGCTTCAGGTTCTGTATCAGCATTGGAAATGCTGGAAGAAAACTCTGAGGCACTAGATGAATAACCATTTCTCCTGAGAATGGATTTGACCCTTTTACATTTGAGCCTAACAGTATTTTTATCATCCGAGAATCTCACCCCTCATTTACGTTTCTTCCAGGAATAAACCATAGCCAATTTGAAGTCATTAACATCCCGCTGGTATTTGTTCATCTTTCTTTTACATAAATCTTTATTGTACTTATCAGTATCAGTCACAAATTGTGTATACAAATCTTGATATTTTGGAGCATTAATATGTTCCTTGGTACGTTCATAGCAAGCCTCAAGTTTCAACAAAAGATCCGAAAATTGCTTTTCATAATATTCAACTAGCAACTGTAAAAACATATTGGAAGCCGTTTGTTGTACAGCCCTCCATTTATGCATAAATTCTCCGTCTTCACTACCAAGCCCTGGTTCAACATAAACTCTTAGCCCCCTAGGAGCTATTTTAGCTGACAAATAAGCTTTAAGAAGCTTGCAATGCCACACATAAGAATGTACCTTTTTAGAGGATTCAATCAACTTTCTAAACACATCTTGCAAGTCCGACTGACCTGCCTCATTACTCATATTTGCCGTTTCCCGCATTTTAGAAGTTGCAGTAAAAAAGTACAGTCATCTTTATCCGCTGCCAGTTTATCCAAATATGCCCTAAAAGCCAAGCCTACCGCCATAATAATGCAGAAAACTGCAATTTCCCACTTCGATCCAAATGCCTACTGTTCCAAATAACTCTGGACGTAAATTCCACCTCCAAAGTTTCTCCAAGCCCATCTGTCTAGTAGAGCTCCATTAGTACGTACCAGCACTCAAAGAAATGCAAAAATCCCAAAAAAGGTGGTGCACGCGAACGTACTGAATCTGTTGCATGAAGTTAAAACACAAAATGCCCAACAATTCTTCAGCACTCAATGACAAAATAAAGATGAACAGTGGCTGAGAAGAGAAGTTTATTCAAGCACAGCCTGCATCAAAATCCACAGACTGGTGACCGGTTTCGCCAAAAGCATCATCAGTGTGTAACTGAAAAGGCAGAAACCCGGATTTAAATACAAAAACAAGCAACAACAAGCAGCAAATATTTAAAGATATAAACAATAGTAGACATTAATCCCCCAAATACTATACAAAACCATGCTTCCATTACATGTCTATATTGCAATGAATACATGAATAAACATATAAGCACTCCCCAAACTTTATCTAATTTGTGAAACTGATTACAAAACTTGATACAAAAAAATTTTTTTGATATAGAAAAAAATAGAAAAATAAACCAGCACCAAATGAATAAGGGTCATAAATACAAATATATAAAAACCTATATACTAAATATAGGCTCATATCACTATATGACTAAAAATCGTAATTCCCAACTATATATAAAAATAGATATACATATACATATATAAATATATACATATACATACAAACATACATATGTGTGTGCATATCTATACATATATACACTTCCACACACACAGTATTATATGGGTATACAATAATAGCCATAATTAAATGTTGGAAAAAATATATATAATACTAAATATTACGATAAGTGTTACTACACCATTGTATATTTTATTATTGGTGTGCTTAAGTCAGGTCTGTGGATTTCGATGCAGGCTGTGTTTGAATAAACTCTTCTCAGCCACTGTTCATCTTTATTTTGTCATTGAGTGCTGAAGAATTGTTGGGCATTTTATATATATGGGTGGGATAAAGCATTAAGGAGCTTCATATATCCATTAGTAGTATGGGGAGGGCAGTCCTGGGGTAAATGTTTCTCTTTCTTGTCCATAGATCTAAGCTGGCCTTGAAAATGGACAGGGATGAACTTTGTTTTATGTGGATTGGGAGTGTGTTCCATAGCAGGAGTATCCCCTACAAAATATACTGAACCTCCAAACCGTTCTACTGATGGTTCAGAAGAGGTTTAGATCCCTAGACTGAGTATTTCTGATGCCATTTGACTTGCTTATGGGCAGTAAATCCATCTGTAATGGGTTGGAGGATGCCTTGCATGCAAAAGACAGATCACCTTTTAGCAATCTGTAGGATACTACGTACAGTGACAGGGCTTTGAGTTGGTCCATGTAGGATATGTTGTTTAGGTCTTGTAACCTTTTAGTAAGGTATGTCTGTGGGAATATAAGTTGTTGCATGTTGCTGGACAGATACATGCCAAAGAGAGCATTGTATTCAATGATTGGTTTAATGAGGGCTGAATAAAGGGGGACAATGACATCCCTAGATTTACACACAATCCCTTTGTTTATAAATTGTCCAATACAGAAGAAGTTTCTTATAACAATAGATAAATGTTGGTCTAAAGTTAGGTCACTGTCCACATCAGCTTCTGAAAAACTGGGTCAGGTCTTAGAGGTATATTGTCAATGTGGTAGTTCCCTGGAATAGATGACTTCCCGAAGGATACAATAATGCATTTTTTGGAATTTCATTTCAGACCATGATTTTGACACCGGTTATTTATTTGAGACAAACCTTCCTGCAGGATGGCAAAGTCATTTGGGGATTCAGTGACTGTCCCTAACTTGCAATTATTTGCAAACTTAACCAGAACCATTTGATATTGGCGTTTACTTAAGAAAGGTAGATGCTAAACAGGAAAGGTCCCACCTCAGAACTCTGGGTGAGTCCACTGATGAATGGTATCTTTGTGGAGGTAGCTTCCCCTATTTCCCCTATTAATATACTTGCATTCTGTGTGATGATATATACCTGTCTGTCCAAGATTCCATATTTATGTTGTAAAAGTGATTGAGATCCCATGAGCAGGTGTTCACACTGCTACTGGACTTGCAAATGTACAATAGGTCAGAAAGGATAGGGTTTATTGAGGGTCTATAATCAAGCCAGACCAGAGGACACTGCTTAGCAGCCTGGATGATTTATTTGTTTAACATTTGTTGACTGGGAAAATCTGACTATGACAGAGTATATTTTCAGCAGAGACCCAGGGAGAAATGCTCTAGACACATGTCTTTGGAATGTTGGAGGAAACCAGAGTACCTGCAGAAAACCCATGCAGGATGTGCAGACTCTGCACAGAAGGTACCCCAGTCGAGAATTGAACCTGAGAACCTCTTGCTGTGAGGCAACAGTGTTAACTGCTGCACCACTGCTCCACCCGAGAAGATAGACAAGACTTTGAGATAGTCTACATATTTTTCATGATTTAGGTCCTTGAGTTTTTAATGAGAAAGGATTATGGTCTTTCCACTTGTGAAAAGTGTTTGGACAGGTTCATACTGAAAGAGAGAATATACCCAGTGATTAGCCAAATGAAACCTCAGTATAGTAAAATGATTGCATCCTTGAACCTGGACACCTTAGTTTTAGATAGATGTCTAATAAAAAGGGACTTCTTTATAATAGTAGATATGTGGTGATCAAAGGACAGTTCATTGTCTACATACATTTCCAAATCTCTGACTCCAAGATTGACTTTTTGGAGGGTGTTGTTGGTGTAATAGTTACAAGGAAAATCATGCTTGCCAAAGGATACTATTATAAAATATTCTTTTTCCCGCCTTTCCTGACCTTGAATAGTCCCTAATACAGGCTTTGCTGTATTCTGGACTTTGGTATAGTTCCTGTGTTGCCCATTTCCTTACTTGGACAGAGGGAAGCTTCTTTGTTCACCAGTGGGAGTGGGGAGCTTTGAGCAGCCTATCTGTTCCCTGGAGGAGTGATCTCACCACAGAATCTAATAGTTTATTGGCTGTTTTGGGCTGATTTCTAGCTCTTTCAAGCCCCCTGTATAAAAACCCGCTTTAGCGTAGTTTTGCGCGATTGTGCGCATAGCACAGCATCGGGCAGCACCACTTAATCGGGTTTAAACTATTCCCGGCTCCACAAAGTCCACTCTTCACTTTTTCCCTTAGAACTGCTCTATCAAATTAAACACCCTATTCTCTATCTAAAGCCCTGCACTTGCTAGTTTCAACTATTTTACAAGTTAGCACTGGTAAACTAAAAGCACTACATCCTCATATACTCCCTTCGAGTACCTTGTCCCCTATTGGTCCTTTTTTTTAGTGATAAAAGATTCCCCTATACTATTCTAGCATGTCCAGCGGTCAGTCAATGGTTTCCTCTCCAGTCCAGTTGGTGAATCTGGGTATCCTGAGGCAGTGTTACAACTGCCTCATGTACACAGACAACCCTCTCCTCCTCCCAACAAGTTCAAATACATGTGAGAGATGCAACCATATAGCCAAACTGAAGGCTGAGCTCTCTCAACTCAGAACTGGTGCAACCAGTCAGGAGGAGAAGGTAACCTCACACACCACAAATCCAGGCTCACATAGTCCTACCACAACAGCAAACCATACACATAAACACACAAAAACATACTTGAAGGCTCTAAATAAAAATCTGCCTAAGCAGCAGAGACCTCCAAAGCAGACATCCAAGCAAACGCCACCCCACAACAAAACGCGTGCGACACATAGCTCACAAAGTCAGTTTGCCAAACAGTCACAGCCCTTAAGGCCAAATAACACACCTGAAACACTTGTGATAGGTGATTCTATAGTCAGACACACTGACGTCCCGCTCACCAGGCTGAACAAAGAGAAGGTCACAGTGAGCTGCCTGTCTGGCGCTAGGATCTGCCACATAACACAAGCACTCAGGTCATTCCAAGGCAAGTACAAATATGACTCAGTCATCGTCCATGCTGGTGTGAATGACCTGAGACGTACCTCCCTGGACTACATGAAAAGAGACATAGAGGAGCTCCCTGATCATGTAGCCCAGGCCGGTATGACCCTGACCTTTAGTAGCATCTTACCCTCACCTAGAATGATGCCACAGTATAAAGACAAAATGATCAATTTTAACAATTGGCTAAAATTTTGGTGTCATTCAAAGGGGATCCAGTGGCTGTCAGCTTGGGATGACATGCTCGACAAGCCACGTTGTTTCGCTAGGGATGGCTTGCACCTGTCACCCCTGGGCTTTCGGATATTGGCAAAGGCTCTTGCTACCCCCATAGTGCCTTTTTTAGGCAAGGCTCAAAAGACAAACCCACCTCCATAGTCAACACAATGAATAAGAAACTAAGGGTAATGCTGCTCAACGCCAAAAGTCTAAACCTCAAGATGCATGCACTCGAAACCCTCCTCAGTATGGAGAACATCGATATATGTGCAGTGAAGGAAACCTGGTTCAAGGCTCCAGAGAGCACCCCAGCACTACCAGGTTATACCTCATATCATGCTTTTTGGCCCCAAAACTCGGACCGAACCACAAAAGGAGGAGGAGTATCCATATTCATCAAAGATACCCACACCTCCAGGTTAGTGGCATTGCATGAAGCATCGGAAACCATCCATGTGCAACTAACAGTGGGCAAAACTTCCCTTCAGTTTGTAGCATGTTACAGACCACCCTTTCAAAATCAGGAATCCCACTTGGCTTTCCTGAGAACACTGGAGAATATGAAGATCTCTCCAAACACCATTATATTGGGTGACTTCAACTACCCAAACATAGACTGGGAGCATTACTCAAGCCCCAACACCCTAGCCCAAAGGTTCCTAGAATTTATAAACTCAAATGCTATGGAACAACTAGTCACCACCCCCACAAGAGGGGAAAACATACTGGACCTGTTTATCACCAACATGGGGACTCTATGCTCCATACCAGAGGTATACCCCTCATTGGTAAGATCGGACCACAAACTAATCTCACTGGATATCCATATCCCGACCCCACCCCCAGCCCAGAAAACCACAATGAAAAACTTCTCAAAAGCGAACTTCACACTTCTCAAAATAGAGGTGGAATCCTTCAAGGCCCCCGGGCCAGTGGAAACTACGGCCCAAACAGCAGAATCCTTTATAAATGCATTCTATGGACAGCTCCAGGAATGCATGTATCATGCTATCCCAAACAAAACCAATACCCAATCTTCCAAAGGCAGGCGTCCAGTCTGGTGGACCCCAGCCATAAATAGGCTGTACAACAGAAGGAGGAAGCTACTACATGACAGAGCAAAGTCCCAAAAAGGGAAGGCATCTCTGATCACTACTAGCAAAAAACTATGATCCCTCATAAAATCCTCCAAGGCCAGCTTTGAGAAAAAAATAGCACAGGATACTAAAGATAATCACAAGACTTTCTTTGTTATGTTAGGAACTTGGGAGGCAACTCCCAGATATGCTCAGAGTTAATCCAAAATGACAAAAAATACACTGAACCCACAGATATTGCTAACAACCTGGCAGACAGGTTCAGTGCAAACTTACCCCCCCCAAAAGGGCAAATAACTATAGTGCTGCCCCCCAAACATCTCAGATGCTTAGGTGAAAGCCGCCCTCTCCAAAGCAAAAAACACAGCATCAATGGGACCAGATGGTGTCCCGGGTTGTGTCCTACATGAACTACAAGAAGAACTAAACCCTCACATAAAGCTGCTGTTCAACCTCAGCCTTACTACAGGATATGTACCCAAAGAATGGTGTACAGCAACAGTGGTCCCACTACACAAAGGTGGTGCCTCTACAGACCCTGGAAACTATTGCCCCATAAGCCTGACTAGCCTGGTCTGCAAAGCTATGGAGAGGATCATCATGGAACTCATTAACAATGACATTGGGGACCTACAGACACTGGAACCTAACCAATTTGGCTTTGTCAAGGGCAGATCCTGCCTCTTAAACCTGGTCGATTTCTTTGAAAAAGTCACCAAGGCCATAGATGAAGGGAAGGTAGTCCACACAGCCTACCTTGACCTCGCAAAAGCCTTCGACACAATACCCCACTCGGGCATCATAGATAAGCTCTCCAGCTTAAATATAAACCCCTACATCACAAGATGGGTTGCAAACTGGCTCAAAGACAGAACCCACATGGTCAGGATTGCTGGAGCCATGTCAGACTCAAAACCAGTTACAAGTGGCACCCCACAAGGCTCAGTCCTGGGATCTCTCTTATTCGGTATATATTTTTCTGAGGTACAGGCTAACACGGGAGGACTGTGGCTGACCAAGTTTGCAGATGACTGCAAAGTGGGAGCCATAATTGACTCTCAAGCCGATACAAGCATCCTCCAAAAGGGTCTCACAGATACGGACAACTGGTGCCAGAGCCATGGCCTGAAGCTAAACGCAAAAAAGTATATAGTCATACCCTTTGGCAAAAACAAAGTGTCCACAAATTACCACATAGGTGGCAATCCATTAAGTACGGAAGAAGTAATTAGGGATCTGGGTACCCAAGTTGATAGTAATCTCTCCTTTGACAACCACATTGCCAAAGTGGTTAGAAGGACCTCCTATATAGCCCACCTTATCATGAAAGGATTCACATCTAGATCAAGGGAAGTCATCGTACCCCTTTATTCATCCCTCATCAAGCCCATAATAGAATAGAATACAATGCCCCATTTGGGATGTATCTAACCCGACACCTGCAGCAACTTGAAAGACCCCAAAAGTACCTCACAAAGAGGATTAAGGGTCTCAAACAGATGCCATACGCTGCTAGGTTAAAGAAACTCCAGCTCTACTCAGTTGCATACCACCTACTTAGAGGTGACCTATGCCTGATGTATAAAGCTATGTCCAACCCGAAATTAATGGACATGCTTCACCTCAGTAAATCCAAATCCCTTAGAGCTACGTGCTCGAGGGACTTAAACCTCAGCACAGAAATAAACAGGACATGCTGGAGGGACAGATTCATAACCCAGAGTCTCCCCTCACTCTGGAATAGAATCCAAGTCCATGTTAGGCAGAGCCCCTCACTGACCATCTTCAAGAGGAATCTTGACGAGTGGATGGGTGATCGTAGGTTTACCCCTGGGATTACTTCTGTGTCACTGCTGGACAGAGGCACAGCAATCTAACCTTAAAAAGGGCACAATAAACTCAATTCAAAGGGACTGTAAGCCAAACAACTCTGGCTAGGCTTGTAAATGCCCTAGGGCAGATAGCCTAGTATGAACCTATGAACCTATGAACCTATGAACCTATATATTTCTTGGTATTTAGTTTTAATCCATGGTTTTGACACCAGCTATTTGTTTGGGAAAGGCCTTCTTTCAGGATCTTTTACAGTCCTCTAGAAACTTGGTCAGTCATAAACCCTTAACATTTGCTTTGACCTGTAAGAAGTAAATGCCAAAGGGGAGTTACTCTAGGCCTAAATCATGGGGTAAAGAGTTAGTGCAAGTCTTTTGAAGGATGGAGAGCCAACAACCCTAATTTCTTGGCCTTTATTTGTGAGGCAGTTAGCTATCCAATGAGTTACATGGGGAGTTCAATTTAATTGGGAGAGTCTATTGATGATACCTGAGTATGGGATGCTGTCGAATCCCTTTGTGAAGTCTACATACGTGGTGTATACTGATTTGCCCTCATCAATTGTGTCAGTAACTATCTAGAAGAAGTTAACCAGGTTAAGTTGGCAGGATTTGCCTTTTTTAACCTGGTTGGTAGCCTTTTTAACAGTTTCTGTATATTCCATTTCAGCCATTTCAACACAGATGCTCTTGTTTAAGCCTATCTGTACCGGTTAATCTCATTCAGAATGCCGGATAATTTATTGTTCTCCTGATGTTGTGTTTTTAGAAGCTCCAGTAGACAATGGTCTTCCAGAAATAGCTCTCTTAGCTGAACAACCTCATGTTACAAATGCAGAAGCAAACTCTTTGCAGCAAGAAATCCTTAAGTAAGTTCCCTTCACTACAGGTTCACATTCAGATGAGGTGGGTCAAAAGTATACAGCACCTCCAGTAACAAAAAAATATGGCTCTTTGTAAAGGCTTTGATCATCAGAATCAGGCAAAGGAATACGTCTAGTTATTACACCTTTACTGGAACAAGAAATAATAATACCAACTTCTAGCACATGCATCACTCCCATTATACCTGTTAAGAAGCCATGAAAAGAAAATGATGGATTTATGCAGGATTTCTGACCAGTAAATAAGGTAATAAAATCTAATTTTCCATTTCTTCTAGCCACTATTGCCTCATGTATTATGAATGATCCCTCAATACAGAAAATGATTGAATTCAAAAATGGGCTTAGTTTCTGGAGTCATTCCGAGGGGATCCAGTACCTGACATCCTGGGAAGACATGATCAACAGACTACGATGCTTTACCAGAGATGGCCTGAATCTGTCTCCCTTGGGCTTCAGGCTTCTGACAAAGGCTCTTGCCTCCAACATAGTGCCTTTTTTTAGGCAATGCCATGAGGTCAAAACTACCAACATGAAAATTTCATCAAAATGCAAATTAAAGGTCATGCTGCTAAATGTTATGAGTCTAAACATGAGCCTGCACTCATTGCAAGAATTTTTAACCCTAGAAGAAGCTGACATTTGTGCAGACACAAAAACCTGGTTCAAACTTTCAGAGAGCACCCCAGCCATACCAGTTTATTCATCCTATCATACATTCAGACCCCAAATCATGGGCAGCAAAGCAAAAGAAGGTAGAGTTGCAATATATATTAAAGACATACAGGGAAGGTATAAACAGTTTCACAGCACCCTCCCCCTCCATAGAAACTTGCACATAATTCAAAACCTACACTAAAGTACTATATGAGCATTTATATAGCCGCATGGAATCAGGAATACCTGACAGGACAAAATCCTCCTCCTCAAGGAAGAGTAAACCTGTCTGGTGGACATCTATAATAAATAAACACAGGGGTCCAGGGAAGTAAATAGTGTGGGAAGAAATAGCCAGGGAATTGTTATGGCTAGGCTTGTATAGGCCCTAGGGCTGATAGCCTAGTACCAACCTATCAACCTATGAACCTATAATAAAAGTTAAAAAAAATTCTGTCCAGGACCAATGAGGAGCAGGTGCCTAATTGAAGCAATCTCTCTTTAGCTTAAACAAGCTAATAAGAGTATTAATGAAATCCTCCAAAGCAAACTTCACTTCTAAACTGGCCACATCTACTAAAGACAATCATAAGACCTTGTTCACATATGTCTGCAATCTCAAAGGAAGCACCCAGATCTGCTCAGAACTTGTGGTCATGGACACCACTTATACAATCGCCATAGATATAGCCAACCTGCTGGCAGACAGGTTCAGTAAAAACTTCACCTCTTGTCCCCCCATAAGTAAATCAGGACATCCCCAGCACCTGCACCCCTCCCCTTATCTGTAGGGAACTAGTCATCACTGCCCTTTCAAAGGCAAAATATACAGCTTCCATGGGTCCCGATAACATCCCAGCCTGCATCCTACATGAACTCAGGCAGGAACTTGCAGCACCATTAGGCACCCTATTCAACCAAAGCCTGAATATTGGTTTCATCCGAGCCAAGTGGAGGACAGCCACTGTCATCCCTTTGCACAAAGGTGGACCATTCACCGATCCAGGAAATTATAGACCTATCGGCCTAATTAGCCTGATCTGCAAGGCCATGGAATGAACTATCATGGACCTCATTAACAAGGACATTTGCAATCTCCAAACACTTGACCTTACACAGTTTGTTTTCATCAAGGGGAGCTCATGCCTGTTAAATTTGGTTGACTTCTTTGAGACAGTCACCAACTCCATGGACGAGGGGAAGACGGTGCACACTGCATACCTTGACTTTGCCAAAGCCTTGAATACTATTCCCCACATGGGTACAATAGATAAACTCTCTCAACTAGGCATCAATCCATATGTTACCAGATGGGTAGCAAACTGGCTCACTGATAGAACCCACCTAGTCAAAGTAGGAAAGCCACCTCAAGCAGTAGACCCATAACAAGCGGTGTACCCCAGGGATCATTCTCGGGGCCTCTGTTGTTTCTGATAAACATTTCTGAGGTGCAGGCCAAAAATAGTGGGCTATGGCTGACCAAGTTTGCAGATGACTGCAAGCTGGGCACTGTCATCAATTCCCCTATTGATGTGAACATCCTCCAAGAGGATCTCACCCAAACAAATGACTGGTGCCAGAAACATGGCCTCAAACTGAATGCCAAACAATGCATCATCTTCCTGTTTGGGGAGAGTGATGTCCCCACAAATTGTCACATTAATAACAAGGTCCTAAGCACGCAATCAGTTTTGGGGGACTTGGGCACCCAGGTTGATAGCAAACTGACTTTTGACCACCATATTGCATCCATTGTACTAAAAGCTTTCTACATGGTCCACCTCATTAGGAAAGGTATCTCATCCAGGGACAAGGAGGTCATATCATACCTGTATTCTTCCCTTATAAGACCCATTATTGAGTACAATGCCCTTTCGGCATGTACCTCACAAAGCACATGCCACAGCTGGAGAGACCACAGAGGTTCCTCACCAGCAGACTTCAGGGCCTCAAACATCTACCCTGCACAGAGGCTAAAAGCCCTGTTCCTCTACTCAGTCTCATACAGACTCCTCAGAGGTGACCTCTGTCTGGCATAACAAGCAATCTCAGATCCCGCCTTGATGGGACTGCTGTATATCCCCAAGTCAAGCTCCACACGAATAACCCACACGTGTGACCTCAACCTAGTCTGTGACATCAATAGGACTTGTTGGAGGGGCAGATTTGTGTCCCAGAGACTCCCTTTTCTGTGAAATAGATTCGGTCTCCACATCAAGCGGACTACCTCATTAACCCCTTTTAAGCGCAACCTGGATAACTGGATGAGGAACAGAAAATACATCCCTGTGATTCCACCTGTTTTCTGCTGGACAGGGGCATCAGGTGTTGACTTGTCGGAACATGGGCTAAATTCTTGGCTAGGCTTGTAATGGCCTCAGGGCCAATAGCCTAGTAACTTCCTTTGATCCTGTATATTTTACCCAGAACTTCTTAGTTTACAATGAGTGACCTTTGTTCTTTATTTTCTGTCTATTTAGCCTGACATCAGGTATCAGTTTTCTTTCATGTATAAGGGGTTCATAGTTCATTGTTTCATTGGTTCATAGGTTCTTACTAAGCTTACAGACAAAATAAACCATCAAGAAGCTGAGACACATCTCACAGTACTGGTAGGAAACTAGCATTGCCCACCTCCCCTTAACTAGACTTTCTATACATATTACTGTTGAAAATTTATGATCAACCATCGAGGCATCCAGACTGGTTCTAAAGGTTGCTAGGTAAGTTTTCTGCTTGATAGGTAAGGGCAGCCTGTTCCAGACATGGGGTATATGTTCATAGGTTTATAGGTTCATAGTTGGGTACTAGGCTATCTGCCCAAAGGCATTTATAAGCCTAGCCAGAATGTGTTGGCTTTTGCCGTCCCCTTAGATTAGTTCCCTGTGTCTCTGTCCAGCAGAGCCACTGAAGTGATTCCCAAGGTAAACTATCTGTTATAGGTTCATAGCTGGGTAAGAGGCTGTCTGCCCAAAGGCATTTATAAGCCTAGCCAAAATAAACAACATCTGCTAGGATCAAACCCAGAACCCTGCACACCATAGCCAAAGTGATTTACCACTAAGCCATCTCAGATATTGGATTAGGTATCTGTCGTGCCATCTGATGCTGCCGATGTGATACTGTTGGTTTAGGTCTCTAGAATGGGTGTTTGCTTTATCACTTGCTCTGTTTAGGCAAAGCAGCTCAAAGAGTGCTGGGTTATTCATAGCAAGTAAAACTAAGCAGAAATCACCCTCAAGAGTCTGTACAACACTGAGAAAAATGACTGTTTAGACTTTTTGGAGAGGAAATGTTGAGCTTTGTCGAGCTGGTTTAGATACTTTGTGAGGTATATGACAAATAATGCATTTTATTCAATGATGGGCCTAATAATGGATGAATAAAGTGAGACTATCACTTCTACCTGTGCAAGGTAATAGGATTTTTTAAGCACCACAGAGACATGGTAGTCAAAGGAGAGTCTATTATCTACACATGGTAGTGTTAAATTTAACTGGAATGTTCTCTAGCTGGTAAGCAGTAGTGATGCTAGACTTACTAAAGAAAGCTATGCTGCACTGATTTTTGTTAAGGATACGCCCATGATTAATACAGCAAGCATTTGTTTGGTCTACTTCTTGTAGGGGAATTTGAGTATCAGAATGTGATTTGATAACTGACCCCAGTTTCCATCATCAGCAGACTTTGTTAGCATATTCCCTTTTATACTTGGAGAAGGCTATACAATATACTTGATGTAGAATATCTCATACCTTGAGGATATACTTTTATATTTCTTTCATAATCTGATGTATTCTTATTCAAAATACATACAATTTGCTTTTTGCATCTTCTTCCCTGAAGACAAGTAAGTAAGACAGAATTGCTTTTTCTTTAGACCAAAAGGGATAGAATGGGTCCAAAGAGAATGTGCAGTTATTTGATCCCTGACAGTATTATCTGGGACATGATATTTCTACAGGGGAGAACTCCCATTCTGCTTCTGAAATTGATATCATACTGGAAGTCCCAAGATTCTCTATAATTTTTCAGATGAGAACTTTCCTAGTTACGGCTGGCTACTTTTATCAATTGATCAAAAAATATAGTCTGACTCAAACTTGTACAAAATCTGGAAGTCCTGGACAATCCAGAACCACTCTGTGGACATCAGAGTTTGAAGATGCCGTTATGAGGTTAAATCAGTCTCTTACCATGGCGTCATCATTAGGATTACTGGATTACGAAAAATAATTTAAACTGTTTGCCTGAAAGAGAAATGTTTTTGCATAGGGTGCTTTGATAGAGCAACATGAAGACCAATACTGCCCATAGCATTACAGTACTACACTAAATTTAATAACTCATGGCTTTCTACCTTGTCTCTGAACCATAGTTGCAGAAACCATTTTCGTGAAACTATCAGATCCAACCAGGTGTTAGCATCTCCACTGACTTGTGCTGTAGCTACTCTGCTGTTGAGATGCAAAACTCAGCATTTTATGTAATAAAGACAAGGAGTACCATGACTGCATGTGTGGATGAAACCATAATTTGACTTAAACACAGTCCTCTTCAAAAGAATAATCACATTTTTTTATAGATGGATCATGTCAAAGGGACAAAATGGTAACTTATAAACTGGATGTGCAGTATGCTCTCCAAATGTTGTCCTTGGAAAAAATGAAGGGTAAGGATGCTTTATGTGTAGAGGTAGCTGAATTGACTGCCCTGACCAGGGTCTGTATATTACCTAAAGGGAAGAGAGAGTAAATGTTTTATGTTCCATGATTATTAGGGTCTATGTCAAATAAACAAACACTTGAAATGTTGATTGTCATATGTCCGAGACCATATGATCGACATTAAAAGTGTTCGAAGGTTGACCTTAATGGCTCTGTATGGTGCAGAATGGGAGAATTGCCCTTTTCTGCACTGTAATGTGGTCTCGGAGTTGGTATATTTAAGTAGGGGGGTGTGGGAGGTGCACTGTTAATGTATGTTTTTCTTTTCTTTTTCTTTTTTTTTTTTTATTATATATTCGAACTTTCAAATATTGACCATATGGTCTCGAACATATGGTATTCGACATTTTGAAAGTTCAAATATATAACATAGACACGATTATTAGATGCCTAGTTGCTACAAGCTTCAGTTGTGATGAAGTTTAAGGCATATACGATATAGGAATCAGATTGCTAAATGTGATGTTTAGCATACAGGGTAGCTAAAGTTTCTGCATTAAACAGTTTCCAGTCTATAGAATTGTTACTGGCCATATGCATTGAAAATAATTGCTTACCTTTGTAAGAACTGGTTGAACTGACAGTCATCCAGGACAGAGTGGTTGAGGTACTGAAAAGAAAATCTGAGAGGTAAGAAAGTTGTCTTTTATGTCTTGATCCTTTTTAGCAAGACAGGACTGGCTATCCTGTATTACCATAGAAACTGTTGCTCTAATTTGCCCACATATATCACTGTCATGTGCTGGGAAAGGAAGAATGAGTTGAGTATAAAAGAGATCCTGGCAAGCAAGTCTGTAAAAACTGTAATTTATCAGTCAGATAAAACTGGAAACAAATCAAAATCTATATTTGCAACTCTTCTCGTCTTGTTGGAACCCTTTCATAACCTGCATGTGGACATTATTCAGTTAGAAAATGCCACATACTTTGTTATATTTCCCTTCTACTGAAGTAGACTCAATGACAATCTGTTAAAGGGTGTTAAAAGAATTGATTGCCTAGTTTTGGAACACCAGGATCAATAAAATTGACCAGTGCACCCACTTCACACAACAAGTAAAGTGGGAAATATGCAGAGCTTTGCAAGTGGATGAGAAATTCTACTGCCCTTATAGACTTTGCGCTTCAGGACTAGTAGCACAATACAGCTATGTCTCAAAGAATAAGCTAAGGAAGATCTGCAGAGAAACAGGTTGAAGGTGGCTTGATGCTCTTCTGTTAGTGTTAATGAGTTTATCTCTGCAATATAATAAATAAACAGAATTAATCCTGTGTGAAATTCTAAAAGTTTGCTCCATGAGAGCATGGGGTCACAACATTTTAGGTCACATAAAGGTTCTATGTCTGTTAATCATGATGTCACATTAACTATTATTTAGAACTTATTAAATATATTAGAAATAATTATTTGAGTATCCAGGCAGGTATTTGCATAGGTCCCAAAGAAGTCTATCACTCATTTTACCAGATGTTAAGGTTATGGTGTAGAGAAAAACAAAAAAAGAAAAGCCTTACTTGATGGCCCTAACACCCTAACTTCCATGCACTGCAGGAGCTTCTTATATTGGGTGCATGTCAGCTTATACAAGAAGACAGTGACAATGACACCTGACAAAGAAGAAATTCCAAACTCCGGAGAGGTTCAGCAAAAGGACATAACTGAATAATTCCAACTCCAAATATGTTTGTGATCATGTCCCTTCTAAACCTTGAGGGAGGAACCATAAGTGTCCTGAGATGTGCACAGAGGACCAAGCCTCTGTCTCCAATGGGAGAAGTGCATTTTCCCTTCTTATCAAATGCACCTCATCTGTTAGCCCTGCCTTCCAGAAATCTCAGTATCTAATATAAGTGACATCTTAGTACAATAACTATGTGCTGGAAACCATTTTGACTATTAATGAACAATTAAAAACGTAACAATGGAGCAAAACAATGAAGGGGTAGCAAATATTGCTACAATGTTCCGTGTCCAAATAAATCAACTTTAAGTCAAAATACTCCAACGTAGCCAAAAGATAAAAGCAGAGATTTTATTGCAATATAAGTCGGTTAGCGCTTTCGCTGATTAGCTTCTTCAGACCTCAGTACAAACAACCTCACATTATACATTACTTAAAAAGATAAAAAGGCGCCAAATCAACAAGCACTGCTGAAAAATGCATGAATCCCTATTAAGGCGCATTATCAGAACAGGCATAATAGATATCAGTTGCTTAGCCCTATTCATGGGACACAAGTATCATAATTGTATGTGCAAACATGGATATCTAATAAAAATCAAGTAAAAAATATATCAAGTAGAAAATGAAAAATAAAAGTGAAGGTAAAAAATATATGCATGTATATATGAACACCATAAATGTAAGAAAAGTGTATATATAGAAAACATACATCATACTGGTCATCCTTTTGTGTGTAATAACTCATTTGTGGTATCTCAACCTCCTAAGTCTTAACAACGGACGCAGTGGAACCTTGCCATTAAGTCCTGGTGACATATCAGCTCTAAACTTGATTATCCAGTATGTCTCTCTAGCCTCAGTGTAATTCTCAACATCTCCCCTTCTATGTTTTCTAGAAATCTGTTCAAGTATCCTAAATTTAAAAAGGTGTGAGTCATATTCATGTATGTGTTTGGCAAGTGCATTGTGTAAATGGCCCTTCCTGATATTATATACGTGCTCACGAATCCTGTCCCTCAGGCAGCGATTCGTTTTGCCTATATAAAATGCAGGACAGGCTACGCACGTCGCCAGATAGACTACATCTTTGGACATACAGCTGCCACAAACACGTATGGTGTGTGCACCTAATCCCATAGGATGCACAAAAAAGGGGTCTGTGAGGATATAAGGGCAAAAACTGCATCTATTACATGGGGCCATATAAGTTCCTTGTCCTAATGTTTGTTGATGTGCAATCTTTGGGTAGCATAGAAGATTCTTAAGATTCTTCTTGTTGCGATACACAAACTTAGGTCTATCACCACTAATTTCCTTAATTTTAGGATCTACCGATAAAACATGCCAATGTTTAACAAAAATGTCCTTGATGAAACCAATGTCTTTAGTGTAATAAATGGGAAAGGCAACTTGTTGACACTGTCCAGACGAGCTGGCAGTGGTATGTTCTTCGTCTCTACTCACTGAATAGTATTCATCAGCTCCATCAGAAAAATATGGCATGGCTCTAGTATCTCTAAGACTCATAATATCCTCCATGCCTTCTCTAAGATCCAAAGAGTTGTAACTACGTTCTCTCAACCTATTCTCAAGATCCATAACTCCCATTCTGTATGCTGAATCGCAGGGTGTGTACCTGGATGTGCACATCGCTTGTCCCCGGACAATGTTCCTGTATACAAACCCAGGGTGCATACTATGGTATTGAAGCTGTTTCTGTTGTTTTGTACGGGCACACACACACACACACACACACACACACACACACACACACACACACACACTGTCCCAGAATTGAACCACACTCTGTGTATATATGCTATACAACTCATTACTGAATGCATGTGCCACAGGAACACTCACACCATGACATTCACAGAGCAGCTGTTTCACTGCCAGGAAAGTAATAAAGTTTATTTTTTTTCTCTAAAGTAAAAAGTGAGAATAATAAGTTCATGCAGTGTTGTTTGACTGATCCTTCACACTCCTATAATGTTGACCTCTGCTGGACTTGAACAGCATGCTACGTAAGTCCACCAGCTAATGTGTATGAATCATATGCTCTACAACGGAAGTCTTAACACAGCTCTGAGTCTTCACCTATGTGAAGTCATTTCACCATATCACTGTGTTGCAAAAAGAATTGTATGAGATAAAAAGGATGAGGTAGGACTATCCCACTATAATTATACACATTCTAATAGTTATGGATGTCATTCATGCATGACAACATAAGGACACACAATGCTTACAATCAGTCAATGTTGGTTTTGAACACCTGACTATATGAGAACAGAAGCTACATGGTATTGTGAAGAATGAACATGCCACATTGCATGTTTTGCTAAAATTGTGAGATTTAAAAATAATGTTACTATATGTCTACTCAACATTGCCTGCTGCTAGGTATACCCAAACATTTATGATGTGTAATGCAGTCATCACTGTGATGGGGAAATGGCAATTGATTACAATGTGTGGATAATCAGGGATTTGAACACATTCCTTACTAAGGCAACAGCATTCAGAACATTGTCTCATTTCCTTATGCCACAGGAAAAGCTGTAATAGTTCTCTTTGGAAAGTCAAATTTCATCCAATAGCAACATCATTATCCAATAAATATTTCTGAGTGAGAAATGATCAGAAATTCTTGTAAAAGGAGTCCCCAGCTATACATGTATACAGCAGATAGCTGGGTGACGACATTGTTACCTACATACACATTCACAATCATACTGAAAACACTGCCTAAATCACACATTCCACACTAGACTGATTTAGTTTACAAATGTGACAGTGCACATTTGAATGGATGGCATCACCACTGTTTAGGGTAGTGATGTTCTTTTAAAAAGGAAAGAAGGTGGTTGAAGAGCACAGTAATAATACACAGCTACACATCCTCTATTCATGAGTAGCCTTCTCTACACAGCATAACAGATAAATACACTCACAGCAGTCAAATGCTGCTACATGTTATGCAGTCAAGAGAACACAGTATCAACAGTCAGCACCACAGGATAAGTCATACTAGATTTTTGAAAGCATGATGTAAACATTGTATTTCCAAAACTGTCTATTGCCTGGGGATAATAAAAATGTATAGGATAGTCATCTGCTAATGAGAACATACCTTCTAAATGGAACTTTACATAAGGGGTGTTGTCATGGAGCCAATTGTACAAGACAGTACCCACAGTCACACTAGTTAACCAGTTTTGGATTAAAACCCCTTCCTGTCTGATTACACAATCTAGACAACACAGTATTAGTCACAAGCATCACAGGAGAAGTCTGACTTTAATACTGAGTGAGTGCACTTATGAAAAGATGTATGTTGCAGACAACATGTTTGTGGTAAAAGTGGGATAAAATGCAGAGGTAGCTCTGTACAAAGTTAAACTTTTCTCCTGAGTGAATGTGGACTCAGCACAACTGTTTCTGAGACTTCATGTACATTGCGTTACTGCGAAGGACATGTACCTGTTTCATAGTATGGGGTATCAATGACAATCACGATTATAAAATACTGGATTGTCATGCAAGCATTCATGACAGTTCATCCTGGGATGATATCCTGCATTTAGTAACCAATTATTCTGTGACTGTCAGTTGTCTTGGCTCATACTTACACAATGTGCATTGACAATGCAAACAGATAATTCCTAATATGACCGTGCCCTTCTGAATGACAGCAAAGGATTATGTTTAAAAAGGTCACATACATCATCACAACAAAGTTGCAAGTGTAACCACTGGACTATAGACATACATTAACAGACTAAATTTAGTCAATATCACTATGAAATACAGATAAATTGGTGTAAAATTCAAGTAACGTACAGAAGTTATACTACATACTCACATAATTCTTATCTGTAACTTTCTTTTAACTCTCTCCCTGAAGCATAGCACTGGCAAGCTCATTTGTGTGGCAGATGGCAAAGTATTAATGCATGTATAATCATAATTTGAGGTGTTTTTTAAACAAGAAACATCTTTATTAAACTATCACTTATGATATAGGTAATCATACATTTATATAAATGAAAAAAACATACTGACATAATTTTAGTTGCAAAAGTTATACATCACAAACCATATTGACGTAATTGTAGTTGCAAACATTATACATAATTTCTACTCTTTTCAGTCTTTGTCAGTCAAACATGACATAGCTCATTCAAATCCTGCCTTCATGTAAACCTTGTTCCTCCTATGAATGTATTGTTCCCACATTTGATATTTTTCCAGTGTAATTTTCTCCTACCCTTTTCTAAAGATCCCAATTTCAGTTGTTTTGTCTGTTACTATATTCACTACTTCTATTTAAGCTGATTTAGACTTTGATTTCCAATTTCTAGTAATTTCTTTTTTTGGCATCCACGACAGTTAGACTCAGCAAGGCCTTACTATGTCTAGGCAATTCCAATTCTGTATCATAGCTCAAAAAATCATTTCCTTAGTACACCAATTTGCTCACTCAGTATCTCTGACAGAGCCATCTGCAGGGAATCTTTAAAGTCTGCTAGTTCACTGCACTCCCAGAAAATACTTTCCCAGTTACCTCTTTCTTCCCCATCACACCGCCAACATTTGCTGTCTACCGAAGGAAAAACTCTTTGGAGTCTAATTGGGGTATAAAAATACCCATGTAAACACTGCCAAGCTAAGATCCTAAATCACCCAGACTTTGTTGCATATATAGGAGATATACATGCATAGATCCCACCATTGTCTCTTTGTGAATTGCTTATCCAATTTTGTATGTTGTACTAATTATTCATTTTTTAACAACAGCTTCTGTTCTAGACTCTACTAAAAACCCTACCAGTGCTGGTCTTTCATGTAGTATTCCCCTATTTCTTTCTCTTTGCCTATACTCTGAATTAAAAATTGATAGGGAAGGCAATCTCTATCCTATAGTCCAAATAAATTCTTGACTTTTTCCCATTCTGTTACCTGTCCCTCTCTAATTATTTGCTCCCAATACAATGGTTCTTTTACCAGTTTTCTTTAATAAATTCCATCCCCCTCTTGCCTATTGTCTGTATTCACTCCTTATATGTATGCTACAGGTGTATTAGAAACACATGAGGACCAAGCATGTTATTGCTGGTGGAAACATGGTTTATGGAAATAGTTTTGAATCAAGGAGATTTATTTGATGACATAGATGGGTTGGGAAGTGGTGGACAGTTTCTGATAGGAATACACATACGGACTTAATAAGAAATTAGTTTATGGTACATTTCTAAACATAATTGTGTTGTTTTGTGTTACTCTTTGGTTTATCATCATAATTATTCAGGCAAGATCTGTTCAAGACAGTATTCCCAATAGGGAGGCAGGGATCAAGTAGATTATAGCTGAAGCAGGATAATGGTAGATCAGAACAATATGTAGGCAATGGCGAAGCATAAAATAGTGTAATAAAAATAGTCAATAACAGTTTGGAAATGTCTGGATTAGAACCCTTGAAAGTATACAAAAATCAGTCTATAGATCTAAGCATCATCTCTGCACACCACAAAGGAAATCCTGCTTCATGCCCTTTAAATCACACACTTGAAGGGAGAGTGACAACTAACTGAAGCAGATGGGGTGAACAGAGAGAGAGAGTGAGATGGAGAGAGAGAGAGAGAGAGAGAGAGAGAGATGGAGAGAAAGTATCATTGATGGTACATTCCTCACTGTTAATCTTCCCTGCTCTGTACAATAAAATGCTTGCTATAGGGAGCAAGAAAGTGCAGGAGAGCAGAAACAAAATTAAAACATAAGCAAGATAAGGGTGGTTTACCAAGTCTTCCTGTTGGGGATACAATATTTTTCAAATGCTTTCTTGCTGCATTATTCAAATGCTAAGTTAATGATATGTTGTAACAGCAGATAAATACAGACAGTTGCAGTTAAACATAATGATAGGAATCTAACATGTCATGAAATAATTATTTGACATACAGCTGTAATCAAAAGCATGACACTATGCAAAAACATCAGTGTACAGACATGGGAATTATCTGAACACACCCCATAAAAACATGTAGTATATTACATCTAGCAGCCTAAGATCTGTGACAATAACTGTTTCAAAGTGCTGCATTTACTCTGTATTCCTACAGACAGTGGATCTAAGCACATTTACATGAGGTGAATGCTGCTAGTGCATCTGAAATTAAAATCTTCAGCTTTTGCCAAAATGCCATTTACTGTCACTTAACAGTAGCATGTGATACCAACCCATGTAAAAATGATGAGGACAAAAAGTGACAGGTTTTCCGTTTGCCATTTTGAGTCATATGTGTTGTGTGTGATTCTATTTTTGACTAGATTAAATGTGTGAAAGGAGGTTGATAAGATGGTGGTGAAAAAGGGTGGGTAAGACATGGAAAAATACAGGAATTTGCAGCAGGATGGTGGTGGGAGAGCATCACAGCTATCCACTTCTTCTCAACATAAAAGTAGACTTTTACATAAACATTTATGATTTTGCAGTCACCACACCAGGGATGGGTGACAACAGAACAATGTTGTATAGCAAAATGGACCAAATCATGTATGTCAAGATGACACATAGGCAAACTGGAGAGTTATTAATGGGGCATATTTTTTTCTGTGAAACAGATGCCCATTTTTTTTTTTGTTTTTTGTTTTCTGTGTGGAGTCTGCATGTCCTCCCTGTGCTTGCATGGGTTTCCTCTGGGTGCTCTGTTTTCTTCCCACATTTCAAAGACATGCAGTAGGTGCACTGGACACTCTAAACTGGCCATAGGTCTAAGTGTGCGTGTGAGTGCATGGTGTGGATGAACTACTGTGGCAGGGCTAGTCACCAGGAGGTGTAAATCTTGGCTCTAGATGACTGTCAGTGCTGAAGTGACACCCTAATCCCATGTGCAAAAATGGGAAACGGGGTTGTGTTTGGATGAATGGATGGATGGATGGATGGATGGATGGATGGATGGATGGATTGGAATGTTGGCAGAAGTGCTTAGGAATGCGAAGGCAGGTAGGTAGGGTAGGTTATGTAGCAGGTGCAGACATACACAACATACAAGACATACAGGGATGGTGATGGAGAGAAAAGGTTGGGGAACTCCATAATTGAGGATAGGCAGAGGGCATTGGAGGTACATCTATATCCAACTTGATAACAATGAGAAGCTAGTATTCACTCTCAGAGCTGTCATCACTGTCTCCCGTGTCAGTTATCTGAGTCAGTACTGGACATGGGATCATTTTGGCAGTATGATGCAGGACCATTTCAACCCTGCCAATTCAGGCACAGAGGCCCCTCTCCATAAAGTCCTCCACCAGCCCTGTCAGATACTGACAGGGGAGAAAATTGGCACTAACACTACTACTTTCCCTGGAGGGTACCAATGCACCAGCAGCTGGGGCAAAGCTACCTGACACAGACTGAGCAGATAGGGCAGGTGTTGTGGTGGTAGCATTAATATGTTACATCCCAGATGTGTCAGGTGTCCGTGCTGGTTGTGGAGGGTGCTGCTGCAGCTACCTATGGAGGTATGAAGGGCTGAACTGCAGTGGTATAACTAGGTTCCTCTGCTGCTTGTCATTTTCTTTTCAGCAGCAATGTATTTTATATATATATATATATATATATATATATATATATATATATATATATATATATATATATATATGGGTTCACTTTATAATCTCGAAATTCTGAAATACCGAATTTCAGAATATCGAGATCATAAAGCCAAAACACCACAATATCGAATGCCCATAATCGCGAAATTCAAAATCCTGACACTTACATACACACACTCACATACACACAACTGCCCCCACACGCAAACAAAACTAACCTACACTAGAAACAAGCAGGGGGGCTTCGCCCACCTGCACCCCCCATGTGGGGGGCTGTGCCCCCCACACACCCCTTCTTATATATCCTAACTTCGAGACTGCACAATCACACACATAAAGGCAACTCACACCCACACATTTCACAGCCCCTTGCACACACACACATCACAACCAAAACATGCACTAACATACACTACAGCACAATACCTACACACTCATACAAACTTACCTGCACTTACATCCATTCATACACAGCAACACCAGATGCTCTGAACTTCGGTATTTTGAATTTCGCGCTTCTGGTGTTTCGCGATTCTGAGCATTTGGTAATCTGATCTCGGTATTCTGAAATTCGGTATTTCAGAATATCGAGATTATGAAGTGAACCCATATATATATATATATATATATATATATATATATATATATATATATATAGATATATATATATATATGTATATATGAAAAAAGACAGCTAGGGAGGGGCAACCCATAAAACAGATAAGTAGATCAATGGCATGTCTCATATTTAAAAAATAAGTACACCTTGACCATATCCAGATATGATGGGAAAGAATTAATGTGTCATAAATTCAATCCCAATGGCATGAAATAACAATGTTTGACTATGCTGTATTAGATATATGCTTTGAAATTTAATTGCATTTGCAAAAATGTAATTGTTAATGGCATGCAGTATTGCAGTTAATATAGTATAAATACTGGCCAGAAAAAATGCTATATGTGTTTCTGGATATTGAACCCACACACAATTAAGCTGATGTACTTATTTCCTAATGCAATAGTCAAAAGTTATTGGAGCAGGCCTGTATGCTTAAAATCAAAGTTAAATTATGCCTGTTTAAGATCATACAAAATAGTAAAAAGTGATAGACTGAAAATACTTCTCTGGCTTGCATTCAGACCTGATGCATACTTACATCATACCTCCCTGAGGCAAATTAGTCTGTCCTGATGCACCTCACATTCTTGCTGTCTCTACTGCAGCTGTACAGCACAGAAAAGGAAAAAAAAAACAGATATATGAAAACATAATGAGTAACTGCATTGGCTGTCTAATAAATACCATATCACAGACAAGTGATGGGTCAATATACTTATACAGCTGAGGGGTGTTCGCAGACTTACATTCATTCTCCATTAGGGGGTCCCACTTGCACCTCTTCATGTCACTGTAGTGGTGAAGACATAGATCCCCTGCGTGTGTGTGTGTGTGTGTGTGTGTGTGTGTGTGTGGGATACCAGTTGCATTGGATACAGCCTTGGGCAAACTATTCCAAGCCACAGCCTTATACTGAGACCTGATATAATCCCCTCACAACAGCTTCTGGTTGTAGCATCTCACAAGGAATGACCCAAAAATCTTGGACTCTTCAACACTGCACCTTTGTGCTCTAAATGAAACACCATTCCTATCATTGTCAGCCATGTCTGCAGTAGTCAGGCTAGAAATAGGAGTCTGAGTTGGTGCCCATTTCTAATCTCACATGTAATAGGTTACATGCAAAAATGCACAGCCTTACCTACTACATTTGCACAACTGAAAGTGCAACAATGGCTTGGTAAACAGATTGGCACTGACTAAATAAAAATATGGCATGCAATTTGACCATGTATGATGCTCAACTTATTGATTCATGTTCCAGTGTTAAGCACTGAAATGCTTCATTTTGTTAGTTATAATCAACATTGGTTGGAGGACAAATGGAATAACTTGTGACATATTGGGCTGTTGGGACTTGCATACTAGTAAAATTGGGTAGTACTACCTGGGAATCAAGCCCATGAAGAAAATAAAGATAAAGATTAAAAATGTTAAACTTTGTTTAGTAACTGTCAGTACCACAGGAAAACTTACTATTTTACTTCGTAATTAGAGGTATACTAATTTAAGAATGAATCAACATATACTTAAGAGATGCATTAATGTCTGTGACTTTACTTAGTCATGGGACCACATTTCTATGTAAAAGGCAATATTTGAGTTTGTAAATACATGTCAAATTCAAGCAGTTACATAACCTGTATAAGACATGGTGGGTTAGGTTACATACATACTTTGTAACGCATGCTGTCATAAACACATACTTATGATATGTGATAATAATTATAACAAAAATATTGTGCACACCATACTGATGCATGTGCATTTTACATTATGTATCTCACTGTCATGTTTGATATACTTTACACACATTATATTGAGCCTCTAGCAAGCAGCAATGATACATTTGTTGCAATAATCATAGTTATGTAAGTGCATTTATTGTGGCATTCCTAATCAAAATTTTGTAACAAATGGCATTCTGACCCCCCTCTGTAAATGTATCTGTCATCTAGGTTTGAACCCTGCATTAGCTGTCCTCTCTCTTAATGGCACTGTACATATGTCTTGTGCTGCAGAAAAAGTTGCCTGACTGAATACTGTCCAGCATGCTGAGATCCACTCACTGGCAGGCAACAGGCTGATTTGCACTACAGAAGGCAGCCGAAATTAAATGTTTTATCTTTTTCCTTCTGCTGTGAACCATGTTTGTATGCTGCAGAGGAGAGCACAAATACTAAAGGCATTATGAAAAATAAATAAAAAATAGGAACAAACTGAAAGGAAAATTATATCAAAAGATATATCTAGTAATGACCAGAGCAGAAAGTGCATTACAGTCCATTTCACAGCTCTTACTGCATCAGAATTTAATTTCTGAAACAAAATATCAGGACTTTAGATAATGCCAAATAATGGCAAAGGAGTCAGATTAATACAGTTATTAGCAATACTATTTGAGCTGCAAACAACAACAGAATTATATAACAAAATGTGTGTAAATATATATTCAAAACCCCTTGTAAAATGTTCAGATAACTGGATTTGAACACTGCATTGGCTGTCTTCTTTCTCAAAGCTGACTGCAATTACACCTTGCGCCATAGAGTAAGTTACCTGACAGGTGCATTTTTTTAACTGAGTACGCTCCAGAGTGCTGACAGATGCACACCAGTATCAGTCTAGTTTTCACTACAAAAGGTGGCCCAAGTTGCTCTGACAAAATGAACACAAAAGCAAAAAGCATAAAAAAAATAATAAAACATTACCTTATATTGCAAAGTAAAACATGTAGCAAGAAACAAAGCTGCTCCAACATTAGCATGACACAGTCATCCTTTTCATAGGATCATAGGAAGTTGCTATGCTAATGGCCCTAGTGCCCTTACAAGTGTAGCCAAGATGTACCCTTATTTCCATGATCAGCACTTATTGCCCCTGTCCAACAGGGATGCATGTGGACGCCCCCAAGGAGAATTTACGGTTACTCATCCAATTGTCCAGATTGCATTTGAAGAGGGCCAATGAGGTGCTCTGTTTGACACAAAGTGGGAGTCTGTTCCAAAGGTGTGATAAACTCTGGGAGACAAATCTGTCCCTCCAGCAGGTTCCATTAATGTTACATACCAGGTTAAGGTCTTTAAAGTAAGTAACTTGTGTACCATTTGAGTTGTGGATATGCAGCTTTTCCAGTAAAGCAGGGTCAGAGATTGTCTTATAAGCAAGGCAGAGATTGCCACTGAGTAGTCTGTATGAAACAGAATAGTGAGAGTGATTTCAGATGATCCACATAGGGCAGATGCTAAAGACCTTGAATTTTTCTTGTGAGGATCCATTGTGGTCTCTACAATTAGTGCAGGAGCTTGGAAAGGTACATGGCAAAAAGGGTGTTGTACTCAATTATTGGCCTGATGAGGGAAGAGTACAGGGAGGTTATAACTTCTTTTTTTTGGCAATGCCCTTACTTATGAGATGAGCAATATAGAATGCCTTTTTACCACTGTGGAGACATGGTGATCAAAATTAAGGTTGCTGTCAACTTGTGTGCCCAGTTCTGTCTTCACTGAATGCATAATTAAGGTGTTTCTATTGATGTGATAGTTAGCAGGAACAGCACTCTTACTGAAAGGGATGATAATACATTTGTGTGCATTCAGTTTAAGGCCATTGCTTTGGCATCAATCATTTGTTTGTGTAAGACTCTCTTGTAGGATGTTGACATCATTTGGAGATTCTATGACCACTCCCAGTTTGCAGTCATCAGCAAACTTTGTCAGCCACAGAGGCTTAGTTTTTGGTTGTACTTCAGAGAAATATATTCCAAACAGTAGAGGTCCCAGGATTTATCCCTGTGAAACACCACTGGTTACAGGTCTGTTGGAGGTGGATTCCCCTATTTTGACTATATGCATTCTATCAGTGAGCCAGTTAGTGACCCATCTAACAATATAAGGGATGATACCTAGCTGGGTGAGTTTGTCAATGATGCCTGAGTGGGGGCTAGTGTCAAAAGCCTTGACTAAGTCTAAGTAGGCTGTATGCAGAGATTTCCCTTCATCCAGGGTCTTGGTGACTGTCTCAAAGAAGTCCATCAGGTTTAACAGGCATGATCTCCCTTTGAGAAATATAAACTGAGCAGGGTCAGATGTTTGAAGATTACCTATATCTTTTTTGATAAGGTCCATGATGATGTGTTCCATGGTCTTTCAGAGAAGACATGTCAGGCTAATAGGTCTACAGTTCCCAGGGTCAGTGGAAGCACCAGCTTTGTCAAAGGGAATAATGGTGGCCATTTTCCATTCAGCTGGGATGAAGCCAGTGCTTAGACTATGATTGAAAAGACTACCCAATGGTTTTGCTAATTCGTATTGCAGCCAATGTAGGACACAGCCTGGGATGTTATCAGGTCCCATAGATGCTATGTCTTTGGCCTTAGAGAGGGTACTTATGACCTGCTTTTTAGAGATACAAGGTAGGGGAGAGGTGGTAGGGATGTCATGCGGTATATGTGGTGAGGACAGGGGAGTGAAGTTTTCACAGAACCTGTTGGCGAACAGGTTAGCTATGTCCACAGACTCAGTATATGTGGTATCATTAACTATCAGTTCAGCACAAATCTTGGCTTTTCCATTTAAGTTATGGATGTAACTAAAGAATGCCTTATGGTTAACCCTAGTTGAGAAAGCTAATTTGGATTCATAATTTGCTTTGGAGGACATCACAAGAAGTCTTATTTGCTTGTTTAAGTTGAGGAGGGAGTGTTTCCAGTTTAGGGCTTGCTCCCTATTACTCTTAGACAGCAATTTCTTCCTCTTATTATAAAGCCTGTTAATGGCAGTTGTCCAAAAGACAGGTTTGCTGTTCCTTGAGGAGCTTGCCTGAGTCTATGCAGTTATACAGGTGTCTGTATAAAGCACTGTTATAGAACTCAGCATAGTTTCCAGTTCCATCTGAGGGGTGCGGTGCATTGAAGCTATTTATACCATCCCATAAGAAGTTATAATCTGCTTTGGAGAAGTTTTTTAGTTTAATTGTTGCTAGACGAGGTCAGATGTGATAGTTACTTTGAATGAGACTGATTTGTGGTCAGATCTCACCGGAGAAGCCTCACAATGGAGGGTATATATTGGTAAGCACCATATCCAGGATGTTAGCACCCCTTGTGCGGGTGTCAACCAGCTGGTCCATGCCATTAAAGTTAATGAAGTTGAGGAACCTTTGGGCAAGTGAATTTGAGCATGAGTAATTTACCCAGTCAATGGATGGGTAGTTAAAGTCACCTAAAACCATGGTGTTTGGATGTTTTGTGAGAGACTCATGTAGATACAAATAGGCAGAGTAGGTGTCCTGATTCATGGAGGGGGTCCTCTAGCTGACAATGACTTGAACAGGTGTCCTACCAACAGTTAATTGCACCTGAGGTATCTCTTGGGAATCATATTGTTTAACCCATCTGGAGGCATATTTATCTTTAATGAATATTGATACACCACTTCCTTTAGTTTTCATGCCTTCAGTTTGTGGTCTGAACATGTGGAAGAAAGTATAACCCAGTATGGCTGGGGTGCTGTCCACAGACTTCAACCAGGTCTCCATGACAGCACAAATGTCTGCATCTTCCAAGGTGTGGACTGCTTGCAGTGAGTGCAGTTTCATGTTAAGACTGCTAGGGTTTAACAGCATAACCCTAAGGTTATTTTAAATGGAGTTTTTACATCAGGAATTTTGTCCTTGAGACATTGCCCAAAAAAGGCACTATGGGGGTGGCAAAAGACTTAGCCAATAGCCAAAATCCCAGGGGTGACAGATGAAAACCATCTCTGGCAAAACATCAAGGTCTGTGGATCATGTCATCCCAGGCTGAAAGATACTGGATCCCCTTAGAATGACACCAGAAACTAAGCCAATTATTGAAGTAATCATTTTCTGTTTGTAGTGTGGCATCATCCCAGGTGAAAGTAAAATGCTGCTTAAGGCTAGGGAGATACCTGCCTGAGATATATAATCCATGAGCTCAGTCATGTCTCTCTTCATATAGTCCAGAGAGGTATGTCTCAAGTTGTTCACACCAACATGGACTACAACAGAGTCATAACAGTACCTGTTGTTGAGAAACTTGAGTGGATGTGTGATGTGGTGTATCCTAGCACCTTACAGACAGCTGACTGACTGTTTCCTTATTCAGCCTGGTGAGAGGGACATCTATGTGTCTCATGATGGCATTATCTATGAATAATATGTTTGGTTTTGTCTTTGGCCTTAAGGGCTTGAGAGGTGAGACACTGGTGCATGAGCTATTATGTGTATTGTGTTCTGCAGAGGAAGTATTAGTAGAGTTCTTGTGTTTGTGAGGGCTCTGGTGTTTAGATATGTTTCTGGTGAGGACCTCTGCATATGTAGTTATGTGTGATGTGTGTTTAGGTCGAGTAGGATGTGAGGCATGGATGTACTGACTGGTGTGTGAAAGAGCATGTATTTAAGGTTCTTAATATAGCTGCATCTCTCAAATGTACAGTTTGTGTGGACTAGGGGTAAACTGCTGTTGAACATGAGGCAGTTGCTACACTGCCTCAGGATGCTCATGTTGACCAAGCTGGTTGGAGAAACTGTGGGAAATTGTCCATCCATAGTATTAGGTAAATTTATATGGTGAGGAAAAGAGGTCTCACTTAGGAATGGCTAGTGGGTGAGAGGTGTGTTTGTACCTCTGAGGCTAGGCTTTTTATATCTCTTTGCAACATTACAAGTGGCATTTAGGTTGCATATCATCAGGATTTCATGCATTGGCAATTGCTCTAAAAGGAGGCATGCAGAGAATGGCAGGAGGTCATTCTTTCTCAGTACATGCATTACTCATGACATCATTGTTTACAGTATACAGTATAACATAACTTTCTTAATAAATAACTGGGATATGGATAAATTGTCTGGCATATATCACACACACACACACACACACACACACACACACACACACACACACACACACACACACACACACACACACACACACACCCACACACACCCACACACACACACACACATTACTCATGTTAATGCTTTTATGTTAGCGCACTCTACAAATTGTCATATGCCGCAATATCCATAGCACTTATTGTTATTACTAATCAGAAGAGGTTAGTTTATAACAGCAACACATTTGTTACACCAATTCACAGAGACAGCAGGTAAGACTTTTATCATGTATCACAGACTTTAGCCTGTTCATTTCATACACAACATTGGGTGTCAATATTAAGTCTAAATCCAGTCATAAAAATATCTGTAAATTGGATTTGAACCCTTCATTATGTGCCCTCTTTCTCTAAGCTCACTTCAGTTACACCTTATACCACAGAGAAGTCAGCCAACAGGTAGACTTTTGTCAGTGCATACCCAGAGTGCTGACAGCCATTCACCAGCACCAGTTTTGTTTGCACTACAGAAAGTGTTCAAGATTAAAATGTTTTCATTTTTTTTCCCTTAGAAAGTGAACTCTTGTTCATTGCTAGGGACTTCTGCCAGTCAAGAATGGGTAGTACCAAATGGCATGGAAATGATGAAGATAAAAGAAAAAAATACTTAAACAGAGGAAACATTATGAATCAAATTTTTAATATCAGAAGTTCTGAAGTTTCCTCAACTTTGTTGTCTTGCAACGTGCACATAAGCTCTTTAAATGTCATTATGTTCACACAAACAACAAACAGCACACTCTATTTATTTAAACCCCAGGGTACCAGGACATTCATAAAACACACTTGGGTTCATTATCAGCACATGTGACAGACCCATACATATACTGTAAAGAAACAAAGTTGGTTTCACATACTCAAAATTTTACACAGTAACAACTGTCATTACTGGTGCAACAGAACCAAGTTCTAAAAGTTGTCCTGAGTAATTTGCAGTTAGATATGTAGATGCCTGTGATATTGGCAACAGTTAAGGTAATCTTTCCTCACACAATATAAAATGAAAATTTGGAGTACTGCAGCTCTTTTTTGTTTATTTTGTGAGCATCATTCCCTTTTCTATGCTTTTATAGAAAGACTATTACATTATTTGCCTTGTAAATGATGTATGGTTCAGTGAGTGTTGTACTTCCTTAGAATTACAGACACACAAAATGTGGTCATAAATAGTTCATAGAAATGTTAGGAATGCTTCTCTCCTAAGTCAGTCAATGTACGCACAGACTTTCTTGTAAGACACTTCTCCTTGACACACCCTCAGTAAGTGTACATCAAAGAGGACTGAGTATGAAATCCTGATTGTTCCTGCAGTCAGCCTAATCATTCACACTTACAAACCCTTATCAGGTAACACTTCTCAATGCTCTTCCTTGTACTGCTGGGGCATATGTATGCAATTATGTAGGTCCTTGCCTCATGTTTATCTTCCCTACACTTAGTGCAGATTGTGGTATTCAGGAATGCTAATGATTTAATACCTAAGCTGCATACTCACAGTACTCACAGGGATGACTCTGCAATATATAAAGGTAATCATATGGGTAGGGAGGTATACATTATTTTTATTAATGCTGCAATCTACTACAGAGTTACAGAAATGTTTGTCTCCTTAGCATTTTTAATAAAGTCCTTTCTTTTGCAGTTGGTGGGAGGATCTGTATTAAGTTGTGTGTGCTCATATGAAGCCCTATGGAATATAATAACATGGCATTGTAACCTTGCCAATAACCTTAAAATAACACAGATCTCCCATAATTTTTAAACAAGAAACATCTTTATTAAATTATTAATGGATGGATGAATAAATATTTTTTGTTTTGTTAATTATTTTTGGATTACTTTTGTATTTTTTCCTTTTATATATTTCCTCTCATACAGGGGCTATGGCAACCAAAACATCTGCTCTCTGCAAACCATCTCACAGTGATGATGAGAATGATGAGACCATGGGTCATTTCTCTAAGAGAGAGGCAAAGGTGATAAGTCTTCCTGTAACCATATCAGAGAGCAGGTGATCAATGATGTTAATGCAGTTGGAGGTCACGAATGTACCTTTTCCAAACTAAAACATAGGGCCAGGCTGCAGAGATCACCCCAGCCATTCTATACATTCAGAGCTTAAAACAAGCATGAAAAAAAATCAAAGGTTGACATGTATCCATCTTCATTAAATCCAAATACACCTCGAGACTGGTTAAACAGCATGACTCTCTTGATCTACTCCAGTTCCAAATAACTACAGGTAAAATACCCTACCACATCATTGATAGCTACAGGTCCCCCACCATGAACCACGAGAAACACACCATCTACCTTGACTTGCTTGAGTCGCTCACTATACAGCCAAACACCTTGGTAATGGGAGATTTCAACTATCTTTCTATTGAGTGGGCGATGTACACAAGCACAAGTGTGATCATCCTAAGGTTCATGAACTTTGTTAATACAAATGCTCTGGAAGAGTTAGTTTCCACTTCCGCAAGGGGCTCAAATGTTCTGGACTTAGTATTCAAAAATATGGGGGGTAACTGCACTACCCACTGTGTTCTCCCCTTCCTAGTAAGGTCAGACCATAAATCTGTCACATTTGAAGGTATGATCAGACCTACCACCTCCACAGAAGCAATAAAAATGAGAAACTTCTCCAAAACATTCTATAGCCTACTTGGTAATGTTTTGAAAAGTTTCAAAGCCCCTGCTAACACAGCAAGAATGACTTCTCTGCAGAGGAGTACACATATTCCCTGCATAACCACTTAAACAACTGTATTGACTCTGCTGTACCTGACAGGATTGAAACCAAGTCCTCCTGTAAAAAACAAGACACCGTGGTGGACCTTGAGTATAAACAAGTTATCTAAGAACAAAAAGAGAAACAAGAGAAAGAATAGCCTCCACGCCCTTTACAAGCAAATCAGATAACTGGCTAAGTCATCTAAAGCTGGTTATGAGGATAAATTAGCTTCCTAGTTAAAGGCAATCATAAGACATTCTTTAGATACATCTGAAATCTAAAAGAGAATACCCAGCTATGTGCTGAACTCCTAGTGGATGGTACCACTCACACTGACCCTGAGGAAATTGCCAACCTGTTCACTGATAGATTTGGCACAAACTTCACCCCTCTGCCCCCACCAACCATACCCCAAAGCATACCTGACATCTTT
The DNA here is from genome assembly GCF_019279795.1 of Protopterus annectens. Lineage (NCBI taxonomy): Eukaryota > Metazoa > Chordata > Ceratodontiformes > Protopteridae > Protopterus > Protopterus annectens. Next base: position 1,139,478,157 of record NC_056729.1, on the reverse strand, counting down.
CCTCTGCCCAGTATGTCCAATGAGCAGGTCATACCTGTGCTCTCTAAGGCCAGAAACACAGCCTCTATGGACCAGATAACATCCCAGGCTGCTTAATAAACAACCTAAAACATGACCTAGTGGATCCACTTGGCACTCTGTCTTTAACCATAGCCTAAGCACCGGCTCTGTTCCAGCAGAGTGGAGAACAGCAACTGTAATCCTCTTGCACAAGGGGGGGTCCATTAACCAACCCTGGGAAATATAGACCATTAAGGCTAACCAGCCCTATCTGCAAAGCCATGGGAAGAATCATCATGGACCTTATCAACAAGGACATAGGCAATCTTCAAACTCTTGGCCCAACCCAGTTTGACTTTGTTAAGGGTAGAGTCTGCTTACTAAACCTGATGAACTTCTTTGAGCATGTCACCAAAGCCCTGGACAAAGGCAAAGAAGTACACACTGCCCACCTTGACTTAGCCAAAGCTTTCAACACTACCCCCCACTCAGGTATCATTGAGAAACTTTCCCATCTGGGGATTAAACCATATGTCACTAGATGGGTAGCCAACTGGCTCACCAACAGAACCTATACTGTCAAAGCTGGGGAATCTACCTCCACTAGAATAACAGTTACCAGTGGGGTACCGCAAGGTTCTGTGCTGGGCACACTACTGTTTGGAATATATTTCTTGGAAGTCCAGAAGAAAGTTGACTGGCTGTGGTTTAACAAATTCACAACAGATGACTGCAAATTGGGAGCAGTCATTGAATACCCTAAAGATATTAACATACTGTAGGAGCGGTTAACACAGATAAAGGATTGGTGCCAAAACCATGCTCTAAAGCTAAATGCAAAAAGTGCATCATTGTCCTCTTTGGTAAAGAGGTAGCCCCTACAAATTACAATATAGGCAGCTGACTTGGGAACACAAGTTGACAGTTGACTGGCATGTCTCCACAGGGGTAAGAAAAAGCCTTTTACATCGCACACCTCATAAGTAAGGGCATCACATCCAAGACCAAGGATGTTATAACTCTTCTGTACTCCAACCTCATCAGTCCACTAATAGAGTACAACCCTCCCTTTTGTGTGTACCTCACCAGACACCTGCAGTAGCTGGCGAGACCTCAGAAGTTCCTGACGTAGAGGATTCAGGGACTCCAAAATATGACCTATATAGAAAAATTGAAAGCTCTGTTCCTGTACTCTGTGTCCTACAGCCTACTGAGAGGTGACCTGTGCCTAGCCTACAGTGCAGTTTCTGACCCTGCCCTAATTGAAATGCTGCATGTCTGCAAATCAAATTGGACAAGAGTCACTCACTTCAGAGATCTCAACCTAACCTGTGATGTAAACAAAACATGCTGGAGAGACAGATATGTCTCCCAGAAACTTACTCTACTCTGGAATAAACGTCCAGGTCATATTACACAGAGCTCCTCAATGACCCTATTTAAGCGCAACTTGAACAACTGAATGGGAGACCATAAATGTATTCCTGGGGTGGCACCTATGCCCTTTATGGACAGGGGCAGCCACTGCTGATCATAGATTCACTCTGCAAAAAATCAAATCATCCAATAATGGTCAATTAGGGAACCATCTAATAATGGTCAATTAGGGAACATGGGTATTACATGGCTAGGCTTGTAAAGGCCCTAGGGCCATTAGCCTAGTAATCTCCTAATGAACCTATGAATGTATATGATTACAGTGGCCAGAAGTCAGGCAGCTGGAATTTCCCGTGAATGTATGACTATGGGGATGGTCTTGATACTGAGCCACCACTGACTGAAACAGAGGAGACTCTGTCCACTGTCAGGGATCCAGACAGCTCAGCATAGTGTTCACACACAAATGTTGATGTTAGCATTGTGGAAGAAAACCCAAAGGTGTCTACTGCAGAACTTTCAGGTATGCCATATAATTAAATAATTGACATTGTGTATATACATATACATATGGAAGGAGGAAGGTGGGGAGTCGACTAGATAGTAAAGCTTTGTATGAGATGTGTCTTATTCTACAGCTGTAAAGGAAATGTTTTTATTTCGTGTCATTTATTTTATGATGCCTATAGTCCATGTTTCAACCCCTTTTCTTATATCTAGGCACATCTGGTTCTCTTTTTGTATGACCACCTGCACATGGTAAGCACACCTTCTGTATTCTTATTAATGTATAAAAGGTAGATGCATGTCCAACTGAAAGATATTTGCTTTGAATTCATTAGCATCTCTTAATTCTTAATACACATTTCATGTATCATAGGTTTGATCACTGTTTATTCTATTTCTCTCTTTGTTGTGTTGCTTACATGTTATTGTAGGTGATCCTGACAGTGGCACTGTGGAACTCCTACTGCCTGATGTCAGAATATTGGTTGCCTCTGATGATGATGATGACGATAACGACAGCTATGAAGAAACGCAGTCTGGGGGTGCAGAGGTATATCTGACACTGAGGTTATGCCTCCAACATCTCCTGACCCTATTTTGGACACATACCATGGCATAGAGACTTCAGACATGGGAGAGGTTGAGGGTGACACAGTTGATCAGGGCAGTGTGGTTACTCCAGTTGCATAACTGGTTGGTTCTCCCTGTAGCTATCATGAGGTTGAGATGCCAGCTAGACGGTTAGTAGAGGTGATCGGAGGAGGCCTGCTGTCCCTCCTCCTCCTGATGTTGCTGTGTCAGTAGGCGCCACATGATGTATATGTAGGGCCATCACTGAGGGACAGGCACATTCCACAAGGGCTTCAGAAGATACAGTGCAAGTACTACACACTGTGCATTCTGATGTGTAGGACTGCCTAAACCATGTGGATGGCTCCTAGAATAGGATGAATAAAAGACTAGATTAGGTAGTTTGTGCAGTGGGATGTCTTCTGGGAGAGAGTCAGTATCTGTATGGCCAGAGAGCTGCCACACCACCTGGTGTTAGCCAACATGGGTGCACAATATTCTACTCCTATAGTGGCATAACTTCCACTGTTCCATCAGTGATTGCAGTATTCATACCTAGAGTTGGTAGGCCATGTGATTGTGGTCCAGGATGTAATTCTGATGAGACCTCATCCAGCAGACATCATTCACATTCAGGTAGTAATTCAAATTCTAGCCAAGGCCATGGAACTAGCAGTGCAACTCCTGGCAGAGGTAGTTATTATGCTTGGGGGCAATGACGCTGAACTGTCTAGTATACCATGCATACCTCATACTAGTCCAAGATGCCGGGACATAAAGCTAGAAAAATGCTTGCTTGTGTTCGTGCAGACGCATACACACGTTCAACAAATACTTGCCCATACCACCTCATAGACACACACACACACAAGCACACACACACACAAGCACACACACACACACACACACACACACACACACACACACACACACACACACACACACACACACACACACACACACACACACACTCACACACACACACACACACACACACACACACACACACACACACACACACACACACACACACACCCGAACAGACTCAACTTATCTAAGCAGACCTGTTGACTGCTATACATATTTCACTACTGGTCCTGCAAATTGGATACTTAAGAAATACATTTTTGTTTTATTTGCACACATTCACTTCTTTGGTGTCAGGCTTGCCCTCCTGTCCCCTCCCCAATGCAAGTAATGATGACTGTACCCTGCCCTTTGCATATTTCTTGGTGGCTTTGAGGTTGCATACATGTCTGATGCACATAGTGGATAGTACACCCTCACAAACTCCCCTTGAGTACCTTGTTCCCCATTGGCCCTTTTTTTTCCAATTATAAAGGAATTCCCAATACTACTCTAGCATGTCCAAAGGTCAGTTGTCAAGTCTCCTCTCCGGTCCAGCTGGTGAATCTGGGAATCTTGAGGCAATGTTACAACTGCCTCATGTACACAGACAACCCTCTCCTCCTCCCAAAAAATTCCAACACATGTGAGAGATGCAACCATATAGCCATACTGGAGGCTAAGCTCTCTCAACTCATTACTGGTGAAACCAGTCAGGAGGAGAAGGAAACCACATTCACTACAATTCCAGTCTCACATAGACGTACCACGACAGCAAACCAAACACATAAACACACAAAAACATACTCGGGGGCTCTAAATAAAAATCTGCCTAAGCAGCAGAGACCTCCAAAGCAGACACCCAAGCAATTGCTACCCCAAAACAAAACACGTGCAACACATAGCTCACAAAGCCAGTGTGCCAAACAGTCACAGCCCTTAAGGCTAAACAACACACCTGATACACTTGTAATAGGTGACTCTATCGTCAGGCACACTGACGTCCCACTCACCAGGCTGAACAACGAGAAGGTCACGATGAGCTGCCTGTCAGGCGCTAGGAAACGCCACATAACACAAACACTCAGGTCACTCCAAGGCAAGTACAAATATGACTCAGTCATTGTCCATGCTGGTGTGAATGACCTGAGACGTACCTCCGTGGACTACATGAAAAGAGACATAGAGGAGCTCTCTGAGCATGTAGCCCAGGCCGGTATGACCCTGACCTTGAGTAGCATCTTACCCTCACCAAGAATGATGCCACAATATGAAGACAAGATGATCAATTTCAACAATTGGCTTAAGTATTGGTGTCATTCAAAGGGGATCCAATGCCTGTCAGCCTGGGATGACATGCTCGACAAGCCACGATGCTTCGCTAGGGCGGCTTGCACCTGTCACCCTGGGCTTTTGGATATTGGCAAAGGCTCTTGCTACCCCATAGTGCCTTTTTTAGGCAAGGCTCAAAAGACAAACCCACCTCCATAGGTATCACAAGGGATAAGAAACTAAGAGTAATGCTACTCAACGCCAGAAGTCTAAACCTCAAGATGCACTTTTCGAAACTCTCCTTAGCGTGGAGAACATCGATATCTGTGCAGTAACAGAAACCTGGTTCAAGGCTCCCGAGAGCATCCCAGCACTATCAGGTTATACCTCATACCATGCTTTTTGGCCCCAAAACTTGGACCAAACCACAAAAGGAGAGGGAGTATCAATATTCGTCAAAGATACCCATACTTCCAGGTTGGTGGCACAGCATGAAGCATCAGAGACTATCCATGTGCAACTAACAGTGGGTAAAACTGCCTTCCAGTTTACAGCCTGCTACAGGCCACCCTCCCAAACCCAGGAATCCCACTCGGCCTTCCTGAGAACACTGAAAAATATGAAGGTCTCTCCAAACACCATTATATTGGGCGACTTCAACTACCCAAACATAGACTGGGAGCATTACTCTAGCTCCAACACCCTAGCCCAAAGGTTCCTAGAATTTATAAACTCAAATGCTATGGAACAACTTGTTACCACTCCCACAAGAGTGGAAAACATACTGGACCTGATCATCACCAACATGGGGACTCTATGCTCCAGACCAGAAGTGTATCCCTCACTGGTAAGATCAGACCATAAACTAATCTCACTGGATATTCACATCCCGACTCCACCCCCTGCCCTGAAAACCACAGTGAAAAACTTCTCTAAAGCAAATTTCACACTCCTCAAACTGAGGTGAAATCTTTCAAAGCCCCCGGGCCTGTGGAAAATACGGCCCAGACTGCAGAATCCTTTATAAACACATTCTATGAACACCTTCAGGAATGCATGGATCATGCAATCCCAAATAAAACCAAGACCCAATCCTCCAAAGGCAGACATCCTGTCTGGTGGTCCCCAGCCATAAACAAACTATACAATAGAAGGAGGAAGCTACTACATGATAGAGTAAAATACCCAAAAGGGAAGGCATCTCTGATCAGTATTAGCAAAAAACTATGGGCACTCATAAAATCGTCTAAGGCTAGCTTCGAGAGAAAAATTGCACAGGATACTAAGGATAATCACAAGGCTTTCTTTAGTTATGTTAGGAACCTGGGTGGGAATTCCCAGATATGCTCAGAATTAGTCCAAAATGACAAAAAATACACCGAACCCACAGACATTGCCAACACCCTAGCTGACAGGTTCAGCGCAAATTTCTCCCACCCCTCCCCACCAAAAGGGCCAACATCTATCCCAGCAGAGTGCTGCCCCCCTGACATCTCAGATGCTCAGGTAAGAGCTGCTGTCTCCATAGCAAAAAACACAGCATCAATGGGACCAGACGATGTCCCAGGCTGCGTCCTACATGAACTCCAAGAAGAGCTAAACCCAAACATAAAACTACTGTTCAATCTCAGCCTTACAACAGGATATGTACCCAAAGAGTGGCGTACAGCAACAGTGGTCCCTCTCCACAAAGGTGGTGCCTCAACGGATCCTGGAAACTATTGCCCCATAAGCCTGACTAGCTTGGTCTGCAAAGCTATGGAAAGGATCATCATGGACCTCATAAATAAAGATATTGGGGACCTACAGACACTGAATCCTACCCAGTTTGGCTTTGTTAAGGGCAGATCCTGCCTCTTAAACCTGGTTGATTTCTTTGAAACAGTCACCAAGGCCATTGACGAGGGGAAGGTGGTCCATACAGCCTACCTGGACCTCGAAAAAACCTTCGATACAATACCCCACTTGGGCATTATAGATAAGCTCACCAGCTTAAATATAAACCCCTATGTCACTAGATGGGTTGCAAACTGGCTCAAGGACAGAACCGACATGGTTAGAATTGCTGGAGCCATGTCAGACTCCAAACCAGTTACAAGTGGCATCCCACGAGGCTCAGTCCTGGGACCTCTCTTGTTCGGCATATATTTCTTGGAGGTACAGGCCAACATGGAAGGACTGTGGCTGACCAAGTTCAGAGATGACTGCAAACTGGGTGCCATAATCGATTCTCCAGCCGACACAAGCATCCTCCAAAAGGGCCTCATAGAAACAGACAACTGGTGCCAGAGCCATGGCCTCAAGCTAAACGCCAAAAAGTGTATAGTCATCCCCTTTGGCAAAAACAAAGTGCCCACAGATTACCACATAGGTGGTAATCTGTTAAGTACAGAAGAAGTAATTAGGAACCTGAGGACCCAAGTTGATAGCAATCTCTCATTTGACAACCACGTGGCCAAAGTGGTTAGAAAAACATTTTATATAGCTCATCTAATCATGAAGGGATTCACATCTAGATCAGGGGAGGTCATCATGCCTCTTTACTCATCCCTCATCAGGCCCATAATTGAGTACAATGCCCCTTTTGGGATGTACCTTACCAGACACCTGCAGCAACTGGAAAGACCCCAAAAGTACCTCACCAAGAGGATCAAAGGGCTCAAACAGATGCCATATGCTGCCTGGTTAAAGAAACTCCAGCTCTACTCAGTGGCATGCCGCCTGCTCAGAGGCGATCTGTGCCTGACGTATAAAGCCATGTCCAACCCGGAATTAATGGACATGCTGCACCTCAGAAAATCCAAATCCCATCGAGCTACGCTCGAGAGACTTGAACCTCAGCACTGAAATAAATAGGACATGCAGGAGGGACAGATTCATAACCCAGAGGCTCCCTTCACTCTGGAATAAAATCCCAGTCCAGGTTAGGCAGAGTCCCTCACTGACTCTCTTCAAGAGGAATCTTGATGAGTGGATGGGAGATCGTAGGTTTACCCTGGGTATCACTTCTGTGTCACTGTTAGACAGAGGCACAGTATACTAACCTCGAAAAAGGGCATAGCAAAATTAATTTAAAATGGGTGGCGATAACCAAACACACTCTGGCAAGGCTTATAAATGCCCTAGGGAAGATAGCCTAGTATGAACCTATGAACCTATGAATGCTTGTTTACTCAGAAACTTACTTTAATGTAAATGTATTGCAGAATAAATGTTTTTACTCCTTGCTCATAATTAGTTGTGAATAATTGCTTCTTTAATTGTTGACCCTCATTGTATTTCCATTAATATTCTTACTAACGGAGTCATAGATGTTTAAGTATTGCTTATTGTTATACTTGTGCAAATGATGATAACATTCCCCTGCTCACTGGTTTATATACAGAGGTCAACTGAAATGATTGATGCACAGTATGGAGGAAAATCCATATCTGTACATTACAAACATCCGTCATAAGCTATTACTGAAACTACTGTACACGTGGGACATGTCCCACCTTAGGGACACATAAGAATTTGCATATGACAGTAATTAGTTATATAACTATTGTTTTTTTCTGTACATATTCCAAACTTATCTTGTCAATACTGCAGATACAACATATGTCCTTGGGGACTGTCTTTGTCTGATGCTAACAGAACATAGACATTGCACGTTCAAGTAAAGGTTGTGCAGTTTTGCAAGCATCAGTTTTAGTATTCGTATGTGCCTAGACTTACTTTTTCAGTTAGGTAATCATTGTGTGTGCCATGGCATATTGTGCACACCTATGTCTGCCAGCAGTATCTGCAGCTGGTGGTTCTCCCTCGGACTCCTCAGCTATATCTGCTGGAGCTGATGGCACTGCCGTGGCACTGGGAACTGTGGTCTTGCCCCTAGTTTTCCTTGCAGTAGCAGTTTCATGAGAATGATATTATGCAACATGGAACAGACTGTGAGTATTTTGGTTGAATTTGGTTGCTCATACTGCAGGACACCTCCTGATGTCTCTAGACAGTGGAACCTTGATTTGAGCAAGCCATATACATGTTACTTGATATTTCTAGTTTCAGCATGAGCATCATTGTCTCCTTACTCAGTAGAGTTGTGTGGGTTTCCCGTGGGTGTCATGAGCCAAGGTTCCAGTTCATAACCTGTATCCCCTACCAGATGCCCTTGTGGGAAGTCACCCTTAGCAAACCTTCTTTATAGCTCACAGGTGTACCATATGTGTGAGTCATGAAAACTGCTTGAATTACCTGCACATACATTGCAGATGAACCCTTGGGCATTACAGACAATCTAGCAGTTTATAGAGTAGCATTCTTCCCTGTTAAGGTACCGTCTTCCCTATTCACTGGGTGGGGCTTTTATTTTTATGTGTGTGCAATCTATGGCCACCAGAACGTCAAGAAATGTGATATTGCATGGTTCTTACTGTCTCCTCTGGGGTGCATGGGACACAGATATGCTCCCTTGCATGTTCTAGCATTGCATTTAGAAACTGATGCAATATTCTGGAAGTTGAGGTCTGTGACACCCCCTAATATATCCCCTTTGTGTCTCTGGAATGTGACTGTGGCTAGTACACATAAAGCTATATATACCTTTGCTTCCACTGGGATGTGTTCTCCATGATTTCCCTGTGGCCTCAGGTAAGGGCGGCAGAGGTTGCATATTTCCTCAAGTGTTTTCCTAACCACCCAGTGTCACCCTACAGTTTCTGTGTCATGCAGTCCATGGTAAGTCAAATGGGGTTTAAATACCCTTGGTTTTCTTGGCTGAGGTCTTGCAGCAGCAGCACCAGCACCTTGAATTAAAGCCTGTTGCATGTACAGATTACTGATGACAGCAGTAATAGTAACCTGTGTTTTTCTAAGTGTAGTTGTGGCTGCAGACCAATGAGTTTTGGATTTCAGGGCAAATGGCTACACTGAGAGCACATGATTGTTTTATAGGCTCCTAAATAGCTCCACCATGTTGGATTGTTTAATTAGCATACAATTTGCTACTAATGCCTTCAATAGCATGTTGTACCATTTAACATTTAATGAATAACAAATAGTTCACTATAGTTCACAAAAACAAATGTACATTATAATTAGAGGCATGTCTCACCATTTACATGATAGCTGCACTTAGTGTAGCCATTCATGAATCTGGCTCAATATTTCTGATAATCTGTTTCTCTGGTTGTTCAAATCTTTTTGACATCTTCTGTGAACCTATGATTATGTTAACTAAAATAAAGCTATGTCCTCACATTTCAAACAAATAGTTATATATCTGGAAACATAAGGGTTACTAAAAAAGTGTAAATGGCACACTGTTAAGCACAAACAAGATTAGATTCTAGATCTTAAACTGGATTGTATAAGTCACAGCAAATAAAGCAAATGTTTATTTAGTAATATTTTGTATACAACTTAAAATATTTCAGTAACTACTCAACCTACACACATACAGACAGCGGCCAAGTATCAGTGCAGTTGTATTACCTATCATGTAAGCTTCTCATCTAAATATGGATAGGCAGTATTAGATGCCTAAAGGCATCCATAGGATGTAACTAGAGAAACATTTGGAGGCATCACTAGACTTATTTATACAGCAGCTCCTATATATTTTTTGAGGATTGTAGTTGAAAACAAAGATGTAGCACCTTCAATGCAATCAGAAAAATGCAAATATATTAACTATTTCCTTTGTCAACTGTAGGTACCATCTATGATCATAGTTATTCCAGGTATATATACTTTCTGCTGTTTTTGTCAATGCCCTCAGTATTGTGCCCACTTACATGCTATTTTAAGGCATGGAAATCATTCCACTGATCTTCTGCCTTTCTTTCATACGTATGCTACTATATCCTGAAAAGAGCTATGCGACAGAGATGTGAACAGAAATAATATTCAGACTTTTTTTTACTCATTTTTCTTAACTACTTCCTCGTTAGTTAAAATATATTTCTCTAAGTAAAGATGAATAAGCTGTGAGCTGTCTATTTTTAATAACTGCAGTTTATAGTTTTGTTTTATTCTATTTGTTAAGTCCTCTTAAGTTTTACTGGGAAATGCGGGATCACCCATGTAGTGTACAACTCATCATGCCTTTGGGCAGTGTATGTTCTAATTCATATTGTAAACCAAAGTCATAGCACATCAATCCATACTAATACCATAACACTGAAATATTCAGCAGAAATCCAGTGACAGCGAGTTTGTTATATATATATATATATATATATATATATATATATATATATATATATATATATATATATATATATATATATATATATATATATATCAAAAGATTGCAAAAAAAAAATCTTTAAAATACAATGCAAAACATCTAGAACCCCATGGCCTCTGGGAACTTACCAGACCTGAGATTTTTTTCCAGCTAAGTCATTCAGCTTCTGCAACAAATCTTGGAAGTGGTCTGCCTTGTATAGTATGCTAATGTGGTGTATTGTTGGCCACACCTACTTTGATGTTATATGATGGCTACACCTACTATTGTACCACTCTGAGCATCTGAAATGGTGAAATCTTTCATTATTTATTTTAAAACAGAGCAAAATAAATACATAATCAGTTGGTTAATTCAAAATGAAGATTGTAAACTGTGCATTAAAAAATCAGGTATGTGCATGTGTATATCATGTCTGGGTGCTGGATACATCATATTGAGGCATAAAAGGTGGATCCCAAAACTGAGCCATTCAATTTAGGCCCCAACATTTTTACTTGCAGTCTTGATCATTTGGAAGGAAGGATTCCTATGTGAGTGATATCATTGCTATAGATAATCTTTGAAGAGTAACTGACCAATCAAAAGTCAGTATGGAATAGTGTTAGTGATATCACTTACATGGTCTACACTGAATTAGCAAAAACTGTTAAAGGAAGAATCACCTTCAGACAGAATAAAAACTGTGTAGTGGGAGGCAAAGAGCACAATATATTCAAAGAGCAACATGAATTGCTTGCCCTTTCATATGACTGTAGTTGAGGAGTGAATACAATGCAAGACTCCCATTACATCAGGAGAAGGCAATTAGTGGATGGGTCCAGATGGAGAGATGATAAAATCAGCAAACAAAGGAGAGTAGTATTGCTGGAACTGAATTGATCCTCATGTCTTGGTGAGCATGCTCACGAGGTGGACCACATTTTTACAAAATCTCACCAAGATTATATTGATATATAGACTGCATTTTCATGGACAGACATAGGTTGAAAAATAAAAAAGACAGCTGGGTGCACAAGTCCCAGCATAAAAAAGGGCCCAATCCTGGTAAGCACACTAGTGCCAGGACTGGAAAAAAATGATAGTGTAGAATCCTCAAGACATATAAATATTCCTACAATGGAGTCAGGCCAGGCACGAGGGGGTGGCCCCCCTTTTGTAGAAGGAACTAGTACTCCATAAAAGCCCCGAAACTGACAGACCAAATAAGAGGCATAAAGACAATAGAGTGGACTACTGAGAATAAGAAAGAAAGTATGTATTGTTACTATTATGTAAGAAGACCAGAATTTCCAGAGAGAAGATACTCAAAAAGACTAAGAAAGAAATTAGAGGAAAGAAAAATGCTTCCACAAAAATTGTTAAAAGCTTCAAATGCAAATTTGTGTTCATTAATACAACAGATTCATGAAAAGCATTATACAGACCAAGAAACCTTGTGCAGTTTGGAAAAAATAAGTGACTGAGGAAGTGCAAAAATATAAACAATACAGCTTAGAGATTTTGAAAAAAGTATAAAGAAGAAACATGGAAACAGAAAAGTAAGAGAGATCTGATATGGTGAAATAGTTATGCAAAGGAGAAAGCCAAACTAATCAGAAAAAGCAGTTCCAAAGATATTTGAAGATAAGTACAGGCAAAGGCACCTTGATATGGAAAATTTCACAATACAAAAAATAAGAACACAAGGGGGGGGGTGGTCTACTATACATGGTGGACATTTCAGAATGTCGAAGACCATATGCTCAAGACCGTATGATCAACATTTGAAATGTCGACCATATAATAAAAAAAAAACACAACAACTACTTACCTTCACACTGCTAGCAGGAGGGCTACACCCCCCTGCACCCCCCCATGGGGGGTTTTGTCCCCCACACACACCCCGTAACTTAAATATACCAACTCTGAAATTGCACTACAGTGCCGAAGATGGAAATCTTTCCGTTCCGCACTGTACAGAGATGCCAGTTCTGCATGGTCAACATTTCAAATGTCGATCATATGGTCTCGGCCATATGGTCTTCGACATTCTGAAATGTCGACCATGTGTTGGGGACCCAAAGGGGGAATGCAGAACAGAAGATTAGTAAAGTAGAAGTTAAACAAATAGAATCTGAAGTTATGGGATACCTGTGAAGTGAAGGATTTATTGTAAAAAGTCTAAACGGGTCATGTCACAGCACAATGGAATAATGAGTCCCCAAATTAAGGAGGAACAGATAGAATCGAAAGGATCTGATCACTTGCCGCATGTAAATACTCCGGAGCCTTCAGTAGGAAACCAGTACCAAAGTTCAGGTGGAGTTAAACTGCAAGGGAAGGAGCAGTAAATGGCGGCAACTCTGATACAGTCAATGATGTGGAGTGATAGGCTAGTGAGTTCCCAAAGGAAAGAGCAATGGATAATGCAGGATGCAGCTGAAGAGAATACATCATAGGAAGATATTCTGGAACTTTCTATAGAATGCTTGCAGGAAATGGAGAACTAAAAATGGGCTTTCTGTTTTAAAGAAAATAATCTAATGGAAAAGCTGCTTGTTTTAATAGAGAAGGATAGACATATTAAGACTGATTAAAGAAATAGATTAGAGAAAGTCAATAAGACCCAAAATGCTAAAAGTGTGATAAAACAAATTAACACAGTAATCAAGACTATTCACAGAAATTCATGTGACAATGCAGAAGTAACTAGGGTATATTACTGTGCAGCTAAATTAATAACAGATAAAGTCTTATGACAAAAATACAGGATGATAAGGGAAATAAAGGGAAGAAATGAAATGCCATCATGGAAGTTTTGAATACAGAAAAATATAAAGCAATTAAGACACGAAGTGTCACTGTTACAAGCCTATAGAAGAGGGAACAGATTAACAAAAATACTTAGAAAGACAGACATGGTGAAAACAACTCTCAGTATTAGAACAGACCAGGATCTATTTATTTATTTAACATTTGTTTACCGGGCAAGTCTGACTTGGAACAAAGGCCTGGGGAGAAATACTCCAGACACGTCTTTGTAATGTGGGAGGAAACCGGAGCACCCAGAGGAAACCCACACAAATGCAAGGAGGACATGCAGACTCCACACAGAAGGCACCCCAGCCAAGAACTGAACCAGACAACCTCTTGCTGTGAGGCAACAATGCAACCATTGCGCCAATTATTGTAAGCTAATACAAATAATAAAGTTATAAGCACAGGCTGAAAAACTTAAGATATGCAGATACATATAAAGGAAAAGTACAAAATAAGCAATTCATTGATGACCCAAAAAAGTTTTATATAGAATTGGGAAACAAAGCAAAAGGAATACAGATACCAATGAAAAAACAAGAAATAGGCTCATTTTGGTGAAACAGCTATTAAGTTCACGTGGAACATAACAAAGATGATGATTGGATAGAAAAAGTAAAAGAAACAATAAGAAGTTGAAATGGGATGATGTAACAGCCAGAGACATTGAAACAAAATTAAGAAAAGCTCCTAAATGGAAAACCCAAGGCCTGAGTGCATACTTCTCAACCTCTTGGAGCAAGAAATCTGGACAAAGCAAAATTTAATGGAGGGATAAATGCCCAAAAGTAGGGACACTTTTTAAATATTGCTCTTACAAACTTGACAAGTTAATAGAATATCAGGTTTTGCATTAGCATGACTTTTCTGAAGGATATGAAGTCTGAAACTCAAATGTTTGCCATTATTTTCTGACTTCAGTCCTCAGTGACTTGCAAGAAAAACATAATTTTATGAGCAACAGACCAAAAATATAAGGCAACAATCAGGACATTCTATAAAAATCTGGAAAGTTGAGAGGTATGCCCAGATGCAGTACAAAACTTCTGGCTAAAAGTATTAACATCTCTGCATTAAGATTTAGTCCTGAGTGAGAACTACTTATATTGTCATTTGGACAATAATTTAACAATACAAAATGATCTTGAATTTAATTTTATTTAAAAGGACAGGGAGTTGCATCCTTTCTGGTGGAGAGTGTTATATTCCTGACAGTTTACAATAAATTGCATCAGGTGGGTATAAACTGAAATGGATCTTTTAACTCTTGGTGTTGGATAGGTTTTATAAATTATATATAATTATATATATATATATATATATATATATATATATATATATATATATATATATATATATATACTACATGTCTCCTACTAAAGGTTATTTAAAATGTGCTGTAAAAGAGATGGGGAAGACTGAATTATTTATCAAAATATACTTTTAGAGAATATTTATAAAATGAAAATGATAACACAGGTAAGCTTTGGAAGAAATCAATACCTTTATGAAAACTGATATTGTTTAGTTAACACATTAAGTAGTGGAAGACATAAAGGAATGAAAATTGTCAGGGACGATTCAGACTTGGATTCAAATCTCAGGCTTGCTGTTATAGCTGAACCATTGCTTAGAAGGATACAATGGGTGCTTGGGAAGGGGAAAGACTAGTTGCCCTTATGGGCCATTTTGAGCCAGTTTCACAAAGGTGACAATCAAACTATGTATGTTGTTCTAGGAGGTAAACACCCTAACCATTATGTCAACTTGCTAAACCCCCAGTTCTGTGTGTCTGTGAAATCCAACTTCAGACCATTGACAAGTGGAGTACCACAGGGTTCACTACTAGGTCCTCTCCTGTTTGGTATTTACTTCTCTGAAGTACAGGCTAACACAGAAGGTCTTTGGCTACCAAAGTTTGCAGATGACTGCAAACTAAGAGCCATAATCAAATCTCTTAACGATGTGGACAGCCTACAAAAGGGTCTCCCTGAGACAAATGCCTGGTGTCAAAGCCATGGCCTCAAGCTCAATGCCAAAAAGTGCATTGTCATCCCTTTTGGTAAAAACTCTGTACCCATGAACTACCACATAGGCGGTAGTCTACTTAACACCAAAAGTGTGATAAGATACCTTGGGACACAGGTGGACAGTAGTCTCTCCTTTGATAATCACATCACCACAGTAGTCATGAAATCCTTCTACGTGGCACACCTCATCACAAAAGTTTCTCATCCAGGAAAAAAGAGGTCATTGTTCCCCTCTACTCATCACTCATTAGACCCATTATGGAGTACAATGCCCCTTTTGGTATGTACCTCACAAGACATCTACAACAACTGGAAAGGCCACAGAAATACCTCACAAAGAGGATTACCAGCCTCAAACAGATGCCCTACGTAGACCGTCTCAAAAAACTCCAGCTTTACTCTGTCGCATATCACCTACTCAGACGCGATCTCTGCCTAACATACAAATATAAACAGAACATGCTGGAGGGATAGATTCCTATCTCAGAGACTTCCCATACTCTGGAACAAACTACCTATCTATATCAAACAAAGCTCCTCATTAGCACTCTTCAAGAAAAATCTTGATGATTGGATGGGAGATAGGAAATTCACCCTGGGGATCACTTCTGTGGCTCTGCTTGATAGGGGCACAGGATAATAATTTTCTTGCATGGTAAAAGCCAGGGTACCATTTGCCTAGGCTTATATAGGCCCTAGGGCCAATAGCCTAGTACCTAACTATGAACCTATGAACCTATGTCATGCATGTTTTGTTGAGTTAAAATAAAGTCTAAAATGCATTTAAGCAGTACAAAGAAACTGGTGAATGTGTTGCATAATAATAAAGACTGAATACATTATATTTAAAGAAATAAAACTGACTGTGAGCTATTATTCTAATTAATTTTTATATTCAAGATTTGTGTATTGCATTTTATAAGCACTATCCCTGAGACTATTGCATTTCTGTCTATAATAGCAGTCAGTCTACATTAACCTGCTCTTTATTTACATTACAAATATTCAGGTCTGAAGTGTATTGCACTTGCTGATAGATGTTGTAATAGAACAAAGATATGATATCCAAATTAAGACTGAATTTCATGTACCACTAAAAATTATTATTTTTATGTTTACATAACTAGAAAACTGGTTAAATGATCATAACTACGTCTGAATCCCAAAAAGACCAATCTCTTGTTCTTTATCACCAAAACCTCACAGTCAAAATATAGATTAGTTCATGGTTACATCAGCCAATAACATAAAGGTAGAAAGCATATCACATACTAAGCAATCTCCCCTTAAAAAGATCAAGAAGTTTCAACTTTTCAAAGCAACACTCAAGCATGACTTGCTGCAAGCTTGACTCTATCAGTGTTCCATTTCTGGATAATCAATTTTTTATTAACCCTCTTATCAGAGCATATATGCACATTGGAAAGCAATTGCATCTACTTCTACGCATAATTTTATATAAATATATTTCCTTTTCTTCAAACAGCAGCATACAATGCAAAAAGGTATCCACTCTTGTTACTGATTCATGTTTATGCAATTACTATTTATACTGTTAACATATTTACTACCTGATAAGAACATTTGCTTGTACGTATAGTTATTATATAAAAAAAGTTTTTTTTTTTTTTTGTATATTGTTTATGTTGAACTTTTCTCCCCCAGGTTTCCACTGAAAAGACGTTTTCATGCCCATTTGGACTTTTCCAGTCAGTAAGTGCAAATGAATAAATAATAATTTTGTTTTTTTTTTTGATCTGCAATTTCATATAAGCCTGTTTATTTTCCTAAAACACAACAGAATTATATACATATTTTAGAAGGTAAGTGTAGATGACATCAAAGCTGTAGCAAGTTTGGGGCAAAGGAGATGGCTGTCATAGGTGCAAGGTGTTAGGAGTTAAGGGAAAAAGCACTGGTCTTCTCCATGCAAGCAGTAAGGGAATAAAGGTGGTCAATTAAATAGCCGCAATCCTGTGGGTGATTAAAAGACAGTTGTTTAAGGAAATGTAGTAAAGAGCTATTGCTGCTCATTGCCAGTTTATCAAAAGGTGTTTCACAAATATTGCAAAAGCCATTCTGTATTGATGTATTTTATTGTATTGGATTGTATTATATGCATAATTTATTATTATTTATTTGTTTACATTTGTTAACCAGGTAGTGGCCGACTGGGCCAGTAGCCTATTTTCAGCAGAGACCTGGGGAGAAAAGCTCCAGACAAATTACATTACAGCAAGTACAAGCAAAAAACAATTATTAAGAATGGAAGCAAAAAACGATTATTAAGAATGCAAGCAAAAAACGATTATTAAGAATGCAAGCAAAAAACGATTATTAAGAATGCGAACAAAAAACGATTATTAAGAATGCAGTAGTTAATAAAGCACAATACAACAGTAGTTAATAAGTCACAGAAGAGTAGCACAACAATCAAGAATGCTATACAAAATAGATTTCTAGGAGCATAATATCATAAATTTAGTTGTGCACACAAGTTTATCTGATATTCTAATCAGAACTTTACTAGCAAAAGGTGAAGACAGCTGTAGTATGAGTTGAAGAAGAGTACAGAGTTGAGAAGACACAATAGGAAGGTGTTATCCTGGCAAAATACAGGGGCAGAGCCAGTTGCTGGTGAGATATTCTTTTAGGCTTTTTTTTTGAAAGAAGAGATGTTAGTGTTTTTTGGATGTGCTGACGTAGAGCATTCCAGACTACAGCGATTTTATTGGCGTAGAGGGAGTCACCGTGATAGTCGTGCGACTGGGTAACTTTTAGTAGTATTTTATCAGAGGATCTAAGGGACCTGCAGTTAATGTAGGGCTGGACCAGGTTAGAGAGGGTAGGGCAGTTATTGGGGTTGAATAAGACTTTATGGGCAAGGGTAAGTTGGTTTAGAATTAACAGGTTGGAAAACTTCCAGCCAGTTGAAGTGCTGGAGAGAAGAGCAATGATGCGTTTCGTGGGGGTGATTGGCTACAAACCTGGCTATTTTGTTATAGCAGGATTCTAGGATTTTTAGGTCTGTCTTGTGTAGGTTGGTGAAAATATGTGAACAATAGAGGAGGGTGGATAGTAGGTGGGTTCTAGCAGTCACTAGTCTGGCTTGGTGAGTGAGGTAAGGTTTGGCCCTGTAGAGGGTACTTAGTTTGGCATGGACCTTTTTGATTGTTAAGGAGATGTGTGTATAAAATTTTAGCCTGTTATCTATTGTACCTCCTAGGAGTTTGATCTGACTAGTTGGGTCAATTTTTGTTCCATTGGAGGAGTAGATAGAGAGGGGAAGAGGGCTGAGCTTGGATGAATTGTTTGCGAAAATTATTAACTTGGTCTTATTTGGGTTTAGGATGAGCTGATGCTTAGAGAGGTATATTTCTATGTCCAGGAAGGATTTCTGCATTTTTTGTTGAAGTTCTTGGGAGGTAGGGGCTGAGCAGATAAGTGACAAGTTGTCTTCATATTGGATGATAGTTGTATGTTGGGTGGCGGAGTTTAGGTTATTGGTGAATATGATAAAAAGGAGGGACCCAAGTATGGATCCTTGGGGTACTCCAGTATATACAGGAAGTAGAGGAGAGAGATTGTTCTCCCATTTAGTAGCCTGTTGACAGCTTGACAGGTAGCTGTAGAACCAGGTTAGGGATGATGAGTTGAGATTATAGTTTGCAAGTTTGTTGAGTAGCAATTGATGAGATACAGTGTTAAATGCTTTTGAAATATCTAGAAAAATTGATAGACCAATTGACCTTCATTTTTGAGGTGTTGAATAGTATTGGTGAAGTTAATTAGGGCAGTGTTAGTACTGTGCTTGGGCCTGAAGCCGTGATGTGAGGGGGATAGTAGGTTTTTTGTGGTGAAGTGATTTAGAAGCTGTTGGTGGATACATTTTTCTAGTAATTTAGCTATGGGAGAGAGGATGGCAACTGGCCGATAATTTGAGATTTCTCTAGAGGGGCCACCCTTGTGAAGGGGAATGATGTAAGAAAGTTTCCAGATGTGGGGGACATAGTGTTCAGAGACAGAGTATTTGATTAGTATGGATATGGGGTAGGCTATGGATGGGGCAGCTATTTTTGGAATTCATTGAGCAGTTGATCTGTGGCAAGATGGCATAGTTTTAGTTTACATAGGAATTTTTTCATGTATGTAGTCTGGATGGGTTTGAGGTTAAAAGAGTTTGTAATTTCGGTGGTGCAGGGTACATTTACTGGGTGGAATGTTTTGCTGTCTAGGAGGGTGATGATAGAGTTAATAAATAAATTAATATTGCTTTGCTGAACCTGATTATCTTCTGATTTCGATAGGGCAGTAGCAGTAATCATAGATAATCATTTAAACAGCTAACACAGCTGTGGATGATCAAATGACAGTCTGTGTAAGGAATTGCAGGAAGTAACTTTTCTTTGATACAGTCTAGCAGAAGATGTTCCTAAAAGTATTTAAAGTGTTGCAAAGAGCTATTATGCATGTGATTACTTTTTTTTTTTTTGCTCCCTTATTTTAACAGTGTTGCAAAGAGCTATTATAATAAAAATAGCAATTATACATCTTTGCTAAACTTGATATAACATTTTTTTTTTACTTTCTCAGATATATTCCTTTTTTGGGGAGTATACCAAAAGGAAGATTTGCTCAGTGCACAAAATAACCTTGCTATAGCACTGTCCCACCTTCTCTCTTACAGATGCTTCTAATAGACCTTCTTATGTGGGACAACATGTACCAGTAGTTGAACTCTGCTTGTGTACATAGTATGAAGATAATTTATAAATTCATGCAATAGATCTATAGCTCTAAAATGCACGTGATAGACTGACCAGTGCATGTCCTACTAAAGCTAGTTAGAACTACCCTCTGTAATTATAGGAGAGACATCTTTAGAAAAGATAAGAACCCTAATAATTTCTTAAAAAAATATAATCTTTGCCTAGTGGTAATACTTTTAGAATTTAATAGGTTTATTTTCTTGGAAGATGGCTAGATAGCCTGAAATACTGCCTCCAGTTTGTAATAAAAAGCTGTTTTTGTAAGTCTGGCATGTCATGTCCAAATGCAGACAGAACTTATGTCTGAGTGGCATTTTGACATTCTGTTTTGCAAAAAGAAGTAAATATACACTTGTGAATGCATTTTGAATTTTTTTCTTTTTGACAGATGCTAAAGAAAAGGTGAGATATAAAGCAACCTTTCTCCTACACTTTCTAGGAAGATGCGAGTTGGGTGCATAAATTTAATGTTTGAGGCTGACAAAATAATAGTTCCAAATTAACTGTAAACAAATGCTTGAGAGAATACAGGAGTAAAAGTTAAAGGAAGAACAAGCCATATCTTTTATCTGGAATACTGACCTAACTAGAACAAGTTATTACAGAATTATTCCATTTGCAATACATGCTATAACACCAAAACTGAGGGGAAAATGTTAGTTACCCAGTCCCAAATTATCACTAGAGCAGAGCGGGTAGATATTTGTTCCAGATCACGGGATCAGCTGAACCTAGCTCATTTGTAGGTTGAGAAGATGGAAAGCCACAGAGAAGAAATTGCAGATATTTGTAGAAGACAAATGCATCAAGTCAAAGATACTTGAAGAAGTGCAATTAGAACTGAGACTGATTCCTATTTCAAGAAAATAGAGACTGTATGAAGTCTGATAATCAGTTGTTCCAGATGTCATATCTCTTAAGTGAAACTGTATTGCAGCACAAAGGGCCATAGAGAGGTCAGAGGTTCACATAAAGTAGTCCCATCAAATGCTCCACATAGATTAGATCTCTGAAGAAACATTACAGATATGTGAATTGCTTCTGAGTTAAAAATGATTCTAAATGAAAATTTCATTATTTAAAATGTCTTGAGCATATCTTTTTTTTTTTTACTCAAATGATTTTATTAATTTTTGATAATATTTATATAGAGGTTATAAATCCAATGAATAAATGTCTAATAAACTATTTACAATATATACAATTGGCCTACAATAAGGAAACAAACCACTGTGAAAATTAGTTACACAATGTTTGAAAGAAAAAAAAAACTTGAATTTTTATCATTACACAGATAAAGATGAATCTGAATTAAGAGTCTCAATGAGATAAAGTACTTTCACCCAAGGGTTATTAGAAAAGTTCCTAGGATATATTCTTGACTTCTTAGTTTTTATTTCCATCAGTGCAGTTTCTTTCAGGAGAGTTAAAAAGTCTTCTATCGTTGGTATAGAGGAGGATTTCCACTTCCTTGTAATGCATTTCCTGGCTACCTCTAGCATGGTCCAAAGAAGATAAAGATCTTTTTTATTCGTTACAATATTATCATTTACATTCATCAGAATTAATGACTTAGATAAACTAAATGAATCTGTGCAAATGGCTTGAAGAAATTTACTAATCTCTTCCCAAAAGATCTTAATATACATACAATCAAAAAAGATGTGTGACCAATCGGCTTTACAGTTCAAAGAACATCTCCAACAAATTGCTTCTTTGGAAGCGTTAAATTTGGCAATTGTATTAGGAGTGTAAAAAGATCTATGTAGAAATTTCCAGGTGAAAATTTTCCAGATTTATAATTTAGAGATTAATTTGACAGAAAATAAGAGATTAGTTTTATTTTCAACAGATAAATTTAATGAATGTTCTCTGTTGATAAAATTCCAATATTTTTGATTGGGGTTGGCTTTATAGTTAATTATAATTTTGTATATCTTTGATGTTAAGTTTGTCCAGTCAAATACATTGTATAAAACTTCATGTTTAAAAAAATATGAGTTTAGGGATAGATTTAAAGGAGGAATTGTCAATTATTCTGCATAGATCTTGGACGTAGGGTAACAAGCTGCTAAGAGCTAACCAATCAGAATTTGATAAATCATATAAACTTTTTAATTGGTGTATATCCAAAACCAACAATTTTTTTATACAGTGGTACCAGCAGGTAAAGTTTTTAGATTCCCAGGAGTTAAGTATATTTATATGAATTTTGTTTAAAAAGTTTTTAGTAGATCTAAAGGGGAATAATAACTCTAGCCATAATTTTAAATCAATATTATTATTTATAAAACTTCTAAATGTATTATAAATATAATTTGTATAGTTTAGATTAATAAGTTTAGAAGAATTATATTGTATACTGACACTTAGGATATGCCAAAGTTTATTATTTTGTTTGGTTAATGGCAAATTTTTAGTTAATTTATTTTCATTTAGGAAGATAGTGGTGTGTAGAGACTTCCACGCTGATGTGAATTTTGGATCAATTTTGTTTGTGTCTTTCGGCTTTTCCCGGTTAGGGGTCGCCACAGCGGAACTCCGGTCCGCTAATGATTGGCAGTAGATTTTTACGTGCCGAGTTTGCCAGCCCTGACGCACAACCTACAATGAAGGTACGCCCATTCACGCATGTCTCCACACAGAAGACATTCTAGCTGAGAATCGAACAGCACAACATCTTGCTGTGAGGCGACAACGCTACCGCAGCACCACCACCGCAGTGAATTTTGGATCAATCCACCTTATACATTTTTTGATAATGGAAGCTTTAATGTAAGAATCTATATCTGGGAAATTATTACCACCCAATTCCCAAGGTCTTATATGATTTGAAAAGGCTGGATCTGGATGTCTTGAGCATATCTTGATGATATATGTACAGTCTCATTGTGATATAAACAGGCCATTATTTGAACTGGTTATAGCTGAGATTATTTTTAATTATTAAGTGTGAAATTTTACAAGTTACAACTATATGTAATAGAAACATTTTAAAGATTTAAAAAGTGACATGAAATACAGGATCTATACATTCAATGGTAATGATATAGACCATAAAATTGCATTTTATGTGGTACATTTACCTTCTCAGTTTGTGTGGCACAGCAGTTTGACTGTATAACTCAAAGGCTGTTAATATACACATTATGAGTGCCAGTTTTATTTACTAACTAAGGAACACTGCAGCATGCTGTAGCTAACTAGAAAGGCTCAAATAATCAGATGTTAGGCAGCAATTTCCATTAGGAGGCTACTAAATGTGTGAAGATATAAGAAATAGTAAAATGGTATGTTATGTCAAAAAGGCATAAGCAGTGACTAAAACCACAGACTTACCATATCGCAGCTAATGGCCATATATCCAGGTGCCAGCAATCAACTACCATTTTCAGATAATAAGTCACAACTTAATAGCTGCGATAAACTGATAGCTACATTTCAAACAAAAAACAGTGCATCCACATAAAAGGGCATCACTCCACAAAGCACCCAGAGAATGTATAGTGGGGTCATTTTACTTAGATATCACTAGTAACGATGAACACAATGCTGCAATGTATCTGCACAAATAAGGATCTCCTGCAGATACAGAGATGGACAAAGAAAAGCCCAAACATGGCAGTGGGTCCAAACAGAACAACACCAGAGGGGTTTATAGGTTTATAAGTTCACTAAATCAGCTTTAATTCTCTAGCACCTCAGGGTACACAGTATTCTGTCTCAACTCTACTACCATCTGAAAACAACAAAAAGCATCTACAGAAAACTGCAGCAAGAATTCAGGCAAATTATACATGCTAGGCATGAATCTATCTGTCTAATACATCAAATCTGGAATGTAGGGAAACAACTAGAAGGCATGCGAACAGCCTCAAAAGATGTAAATGGCTTAAATTTTGGAAGAATAATAGGGTCATATGATCATGGGTGTATACTAGGCTTATGACCACCAGGACCCTCTTATGCCTAGCCTTTCAACCTTAATGTGACTCACAAATTTGATTTGTATAGGGGATGATTTACTTCTTGCCTCTGTCCATCACAGACATAAGTGCTATACTGCGGGCAAATTTCTGATTACCCATCCATTGATCCAAGTTTCTCTTAAATAAGGTTTGAGGGTGAACTGTACTTCACATGGATGGGGAGCTTATTCTGGAAAATGTGAATTATCTGGGAAACATATCTGTCTCTCCAACATGTCCTATTTAGTAAAGTAAAAATGTAGGTCTTTGGCTCTAGTAGTTCTGACGCTGTTTGTTTTGCAGATGTGCAAAAGGTCCATCAAAGCAGGGTCCATGAATGCCTTGTATGTTAGGCAAAGATCACTTCTAAGTAGTCTGTATGATACAGGGTAAAGATACAGGGCTTAGAGGTAATCCGCATGGACACTTTGTTTACTCCCTGTATTCTTTTTGTAAGGAATATCTGTGGACATTCCAGTTGCTGCATGTGTCTGGTCAGGTACATACAAAGGCAGAATTATACTCTATGATGGGTCTGATGAGGGCTGTTTACATGGTACAATGATCTCTCTGGACCTAGATGCTATGCCCTTACTTATATGTTGAACAACACAGAGGGATTTTCGTACTACCATGGATACATGTTGGTTGAAGGCTAGGTTTCTATCTATGTGGGTTCCCAGATTCCTAACTAGTGAATCAATTTGAAGGAATGTTTTATTGATTATATAATTACCCACGGTGGATGACTTCCAAAAAGGTATTATAATGCATTTCTTTGCATACAGTTTTAAGCCATGGCACCAAATGTTTGACTGCATTAGACCTTCCTGAAGGGTGTTTTCATTTGGGAGGAATTCAATGACTGCTCCCAGTTTGCAAGCATCTGTAAACTTGGTCGTCCATTTCACATTAGCTTTAACATCTAAGAAATAGATGCCAAAGAGGAGCCTGCTCAGCATAGATTCGTGAGGGACTCTGCTGGTGATCAGCCTCTCTGTGGAGGTGGCCTCATTGATCCTAACCTCTTGGGTCCTATATGGGAGACAGCTATGTATCCAGCATGCTATAAAGGGGTTCATTCCTAGTTCTATAAGTTTGTTAACAATGCCAGAGTAATGTATTATATCAATTTTTTTAGCCAGATATACACCGCTTTCCCTTCATCCATTGCCTTAGTGACTTTTTCAAAGAAGTCCATCTGTAAGCATGACCTTCCTTTGACAAAGACAAGATGGGATGGCTCCATTGTCTGGATGTCTGCTATATCTTTGATGTCAACTTCCATGATAATTCTTTCTATGGCTTTACAAATAAGACCAGTGAAACTAATGCATCTGTAGTTTCCAGTATCTGTTGAAGGACTTCCCTTATGAAGGGGGATGAAAGTCATAGTTCTCCATTCTTGTGGCATACAGCCTTTTTTAAGACTATAGTTAAACTGCGACTCCAGGGGTCCTGCTAAGACATATTTAGACTAATCAGGAGCCATACTGGGATGTTATCAGGGCCCATTGAGACTGTATTCTTGGCTTTAGTGAGTGCAGCCAGTACATGTTCACTGGTTATATTTGGAGGGGTTGTGTCTGAGGGTATTTATTGGAGATAGTGGGGGGGATGAGGGATTAAGTTGGAACTGAATTTGTCCACTAACATGTTCTCAATACTGCCAGGCTCAGTGAATGTGCAACCATTAACCACTAGTTCAGCACATTGCTGTGTGCTGCCCTTGATGTTTCTGACATAGCTGAAGATGGCCTTATAGTTATCTTCCATCTGGGAGACTATCTTAACCTCAAAGTTGGCTTTGTTTGAGCTACTTAGCCCTCATTGCTACCCATTTCGTTTGTTGAGAGAGTTCTTATCTTTACGAGAGTTACTCTTCCTGATTATTCCCATATTTTTTTTCCTTTTGTGTTATATCCTGTTTAATTTGTGATGCCACCAAGATATGTTGTTTCTGGGGCTAGTTCTGGGCTTACTTCTGGTAGGTACAGCAGACTCTATGCAGCCACTGACATAATGGTAAAGACATTCCCAGAGCAATTCAGCATAGGCTACTGTGCTCTCAGGGTTTGGAGGGGCATTGAATTTTGGCAAACCCTCATTTAGGTGAAAGGTAGTTTGACTTGGAATATTTCCTAACTTTTATTGGTTTTACTGGGGTTACATAAATGATTTTGATTTTGAAGGAGACAGCTTTATGTTTGGACCTTACCAGGGATTCCCATATATGTGAGTAAGAGGTCCAGTATGCTGGAGCTTCTAGTGAGTGTTTTCACTATTTGGTCAAGGGTGTTTGTATTTATGAAGTCCAGAAATCTCTCTGGTTGTAGATTTGTGGCAGCGTAGGATTCCCAGTCTATACAGGAGTAATTAAAGTCTCTCATGAGAAGGCTGTTAGCTTGGAAGTGTCTCCAGTAGGTCCACGTATGCATTGTAAGTTTCTTGGGACATGGAGGTTGACCTATAGCTGTTTAGGATATAGTGCAGGATTTTGTCTGTGGTGATCTGCACATGGAGGAACTCCAGCATGTTGTCCTGTATGATCACCCTAGAGCTATGCTCGTTATTGTGTATAAAGACACCTCCACCTTTAGCCCTTGCTTGTGCAGCTACTGGTCTAAACGTGTGGAAGCCACTGAAACCTTGCACTAACAATTTTCATTCTCATAGAAAATTACACCAACTCAATAAGGACCTAAATCTGGGGGCTCAGAAATCCTAGTGCCAGTAAATGGGGACTTAAGGATATTAAAATGTGACAACTTTCAAGTCAACTGAATGAAAGGATCAGGAGAAAGAAAAACATCAAATCCAGGTAATACAGGCATCTAGCCATCATAATTATGGTCGCACAGTTCCCTTTTGCAGGAATATCTTTGCCAGTTAGATGAGATTTGATACTTTTTGTTATATTCTCTTAGTTTTTTTTTCTTCGGCTGTTGATCAGCTTCTCACCCTTCTACATCAGGGTTACAGTTGTCCCTGTTTTTGGATATCACTAATTCTGACAGTTGTGACTTGCAAGAAAATGTGAAAAAAATATCTATGTATCTATATATCTAGCTATCTATGTTTTAGGGCAATAGTCTGCAAGTTTTTTACTTAATAATGCAAAAAGACTTACTATCTGAACACCTTAGCAAAATAAAATACTAGAGTTAACTGCAGCTCTACAGCAGTGAATCTTTGTTTTAAAAATAAAGTGCAAGCAATTCCTTTGCATTTATTGAAAGTATATTTTGTCCTACACATTCTCTTATTTCAACAAGAAATGTCCCAGTCTGTGCATCTCACTTTAAAAGCTGACAACCTTATACTATACAGAGCTGTATTAAAAGAATCTGTTACTGCGGAAGATCTCCATATTATACTATCACCAGAACAATGGAATAAATTGCACATTATTAACAAAACACAGTCATACTTTAATTGATTATGTAGGCATGATATAAGTTTAAAGTATAATCATAGTGATTAAAAGCTTTATTCCCATTATATCCATTTTAAAAAGCAGATCTCTGCACCATCTCATTCTATTTCTGAAAAGTAGTGTTTTAGTAGTGGAAAACTCCCTGTATGTGTTATGACAGATACTTCTGTACGTTTTTTAATCGTGGTACTCCTCTGCAGTAAATTCTTATTGTTCTCTTGGTATAATATTCTACATTTCTATATCTCAGCAATGTAACATTTCACAACCACATCCTGAATGATCTTTGTAGTACCAATTGTTTGCTTTCTTAATTTGCACTCCTTCATACCTATAACATGAGTAAAGGATATCAGTGCAACATTTTATTTCATTAAAGTGAGAACAAACGGCATCCTATATGTTCTTATTTTAGTGTACTCTACTATGATGTACATCTTTATAATTAATTTACTTTTTATTATACTGCAATTGTTTTTCTTAATTAAATGAAACTAGGTCATGGCTGAAAATAAGGGCCTGTGGCCCAGTTCTCTTATATGTTAAATAAGGACATAAACTACAAAGGTCAAGTACAGTGAAAAGAAAGCTGAATACTTTTTTTTACTAAAATTTCCCAGCTTTCCTTAGACTCTGAAGCTGCCAATGAAATGCAATAAATATCATTGTCACGATATACTTTATAAAGGTGGAGGGACAGCAGCTTGTGCAAATCAGCTGACACCACATGGAGGCCACCCAGAGCTACTTATGCCCAATCAAATCGAGTATTTCTTATTATTATGGCTCCAGCAATGCTCATGTTATGATTTTCAGAATAAAACTGCTGCTTTTCCAAAAACTAGTTCTGGAATATTTTAAAACGGGTTCTGTGGACAAACAAGAGAAAGAAATGTCATTCACAGAACAGAAAGAATGATCAAAGAGATATAATGTGGTTCATTATATTGGTAGTTAAAACCTAGAAAAACCACGACCTCAAAAATGGAGAGAGTAATAATACAGAAGATAGTCTACCCTAATGGCATGTTGCTGCAGTTTGTACTGAGAGATAATACATACCAAGTGTCCCTACAGATAGGCAAAATATGAAAACATAACACAAATATGTTTACTAGAGAAAGTAGATTGTTTGGGGTGATAAACAATGTTTTTTTCCCTTGCA
>NC_056729.1:1139439183-1139446683 GCF_019279795.1 Protopterus annectens | reverse complement strand
TTGATAGTTTTCCAGAGAGTAGTTGTGCACATTCACGTGTCCCAAGATCATGTGTGAATGGGGTATTATTAATGTGGTTTAGTCGAAACAGTGTAAGAATGAGAAAGGAGCACTTCAATGTAGAAAAACAATGGAACTAAGTCAAAAATGTAAGTTTCATTGCACAAAGTGTACGTTTTAGGGCACACAATGAAAGATAATTTTATAGTATTACTATAACAGCCAGGAGATGCAGATTATTTCTTTATATTCATATGAAATTATTTACAAACTTCAAAACCAAGAAGGTCAGTAACCTTGTATTTGTTCATAATTACTGAACAACAATTAAGTCCTGTGCATTTAAAGGGGCTCATGAGCATGGCTGTGCTCTCTATGGGTGTTCTGCTTGCAATCTTTATGCCAACAGAGCTGTTTTCCATTGCATCACTGGAGTATATAAATTAAAGCTGTAGCACCAGACTATTTGGTACACCACTTTCCAGAATATTTACATTTTTACTGTACCATGTTGTTTAGATTGTATGTGGAGGGTTTCAGGTACAAGTTCTTTCTGTTTACTCTACAACTTTTCTTCCCTAAGCAAAATTAATTATTCGTCACAAATGGAGCATTGTATTGTATTATAGGGTATTCCCACAGATCCACACAATACTTAAATTCAGCATGTTTGAAACATTTCAAAAGTGGCTAATAAACTGTAAATCAGAAAGTATGTGAAATCCAGTTACAGCTCATATATTTTTTCCAGTAATATACATCATGGAGCTGTTGAGAAATGAATACCCATATTTTACTTCATTTGTGCAATATGAGCACTGTCTTTCTAGACCACAAATTTTCACATTCTGTCACAGTTATCTCCCTCAAATCCCTAGAAAAATTCTCGAGTCCCTTCCCAGGTTTCGAGAAAGTACTTTTGGCTTCTCTGTAAGAAAACGTGCTTATGTGCCCCATACAAAATGAAACTGACTCTCAAACATAAAACACATGCACACAGACTTAGGTTCATAGGCTCCTAGGTAAGTACTAGGCAGTCAGTCTACAAAGCATTACGAGCCTAGCCAAAAAACCCTATTCAAATTTTCTCTACAGCCTCAAACATGGCAAGACAAGATAGACCTGAAGAGAATTTGAGGTTGCCCATCCAGTTATCTTGATTTACCCTGATGGTGGCAAAGGTGCTACTCTGCTTGACATGTAGTGGAAGTTTGTTCCAGAGGTGAGGGATATGTTGGGATATGAATCTATCATGCCAACATGACTTATTTATCTGCTGATGAAGGTTTACTTCTTTAACCAAGTATCTGATGTACCATTACTTCTGCAAAGGAACAGGAGATCAAGTAGGGTTGGATCTTTTGTGGCAAGAAAGGCTGGGCATAGATCTCCACGGAGGAGTTTTTAAGAGGCTGAGTACAGAAAAAAAGGCTGCCAGTCTGTCTTGTTAATTAAGATATTGGAGGCTACTGATCTTTTTAGTTATGAATCTCTGAGGTGTCTCAAGTTGTGTGACATGTTTAGATACATGCATACCAAAAGGTGCGTTATATTCAACAATGGGTCTGATAAGATTTAAGTAAAGAGGGATTAATACTTCTTTGGATTCGGTGGGATGCATTTGGAAAATAGATGAAGCAGATAAAAGGCTTTCTGGGCTAATGTGGAGATATGATGGCCAAATGATAAAGAATTATCAACAAGAGTACCCAGACCCTCTTACGATAGCATCCGATAGAAAGGGTACATCTCTTACATGGTATGTGAAACTGTCTTTTTTTTACCAGTATGAACTATACTACATTTTTTTTTACATTTAATTTGAGACCATTGTTCTTGTACCAATTGTTAACATAGATTAAGCCATGTTGGAGCAATTGTGAGTCAACTGAAGACAATAACACCCAATTTACAAAGACTGAATAATAACACAAAATTTACAGTAATCTGCAGACTTAGTTAACCATAAGTGCTAACCTGAAGGTCTGGAACATATGCCAAATAAGAGATGGGCCCAAACTGAGCTCGATGTTACACCACTGGTAGCTATTTTGCTTTCAGAAGTGACACCTGCTTCTCTAACTACACGAGTTCTGTCAGACAACCAGTTAGCTCTCCATCACACAATATAGGGATTTATATTCAGATTTACAAGTCTATCAAAAGTGCTTGCATGGGGAATAGTGCCAAAGACATTTGGCCAGCTATATATATGCTGTATGCACTGCATAACTACTATCCACTGCTTCAGTTACTTTTTCAGAGAAGAGGCCTCACCTTCCTCTGATAAAGCCATATTGATGAGGGTACAGGGTTGAGAGATTTTTCTATGTCCAGATTGATGATACAGATGTCCGGTGTCATAGCTATGGCCTCAAGCTCAATGCCAAAAAGTGCGTTGTCATCCCTTTTGGTAAAAACTCTGTACCCATGAACTACCACATAGGTGGTAGTCTACTTAACACCAAAAGTGTGATAAGAGACCTTGGGACACAGGTGGACAGTAGTCTCTCCTTTGATAATCACATTGCCACAGTAGTCAGGAAATCCTACTACATGGCACACTTCATCACAAAAGGTTTCTCATCCAGGAAAAAAGAGGTCATTGTTCCCCTCTACTCATCACTCATTAGACCCATTATAGAGTACAATGCCTCTTTTGGTATGTACCTCACACAACATCTACAACAACTAGAAAGGCTGCAGAAATACCTCACAAAGAGGATTACCAGCCTCAAACAGATGCCCTATGCAGACCGTCTCAAAAAACTCCAGCTTTACCCCATCACATGTCGCCTACTCAGAGGCAATCTCTGCCTAACATACAAAGCTATGTCAAGCCCAGAGCTGTTGGACATGCTCCACTTAAAGAAATCCAAATCCTTCCGAGCTGCATGCTCTTGGGACCTAAACCTTGTCACCACAATAAAAAACATGCTGGAGGGATAGGTTCCTGTCCCAGAGACTTCCCATACTCTGGAACAAACTACCTATCTATATCAAACAAAGCTCCTCATTAGCACTCTTCAAGAAAAATCTTGATGATTGGATGGGAGATAGGAAATTCACCTTGGGGATCACCTCAACAGGGGCACAGGAAAATAATTTTCTTGGGTGGCGAAAGCCAGGATACCTTTTTGGCTAGGTTTATATAGGCCCTAGGGCCAATAGCCTAGTACCTACCTATGAACCTATGAAGTTTAAGATAATGCAATTGATAGTTTTACATATGAGGCTAGTGAGACTAATGGGAATATAGTTACCAGGGTCTGTGATAGCCATCATTATGTAATGATGATACAATAACTGTTTTCCAGGTTTAGGAATGTAACCAGTGCAGAGGCCTAATCTGAAAAGTAGGGGAGCCCATATTTGGCAATGATAATCAGGCAACCTGGTATGTTGTCAGGGTCCATGAAGTACTTTTAGTTTTTTAAAGGGCTGAGAGAACTTGTTCCTTAGTAATTAAAGGTGGGGATTGGGATTTGGAACCTGTAGGATAGTTATAACAATAGGTCAAGTAAAATTTGCACTAAATTTATTTATATTTATTTATTTATCCTTTGTTGACTTGGTTAGTTCCACTAGGCTAGTAGGTTCTTTTCAAGGGAGACCCAAGGTGATATTTGCACTACTAGGAGAAGTTTGGTCAGGGCACTGGGGAACTTCCCCTTTTCATTAAGAGGGCACTTGTTCCATACTTAGTGCAGTGGCAGCTGGGCAAACAGCACTCAAGGAGATCCAATATGTTGGATAGCAAAGAGGTGAATGCCAGTGAAGTGTTTGAAGCTCTCCAAGGTTCTGTGGAGCTGTTTCAGCAGAATTTGTTTTGTTTTATTGGAAGCAAATATTCAAAACAATGATTGTTGTGTTATTACAACCCTCTAGTTGGGAGGGGTTATGGAATGATATGGTGGGTGAATTGTTGTTGCAAAGTGAGTTGGGGAGTGGAAAGATATTCCATGGAGTAAAATTATGGACAAAATTCAATCTGAGGAATTGGAAGCTATTTTGAAAGAAAACTGTCAGGCAAAGAAATTTTATGCTGAGACTGTTAAAGAAACTGCAGGGAAAGTTATGCAAGATGAATAGAGAATGGGAAATGTCAACAATCAAAGGAAAGTTATGGTGAGAATTCAGAACAAAGAAGAAAAAGAAATGAACAGGTATGATATTTGGGATAATTTAACAGTGTCATTGGGAGTG
This sequence comes from Protopterus annectens, assembly GCF_019279795.1. NCBI lineage: Eukaryota > Metazoa > Chordata > Ceratodontiformes > Protopteridae > Protopterus > Protopterus annectens. The sequence continues at coordinate 1,139,442,477 of NC_056729.1, read as the reverse complement.
CATGCTCAGAAGGTAAAAGCTTTTATTGTTATTCATAAAGAGATGTTTTGTGACATTATTTTTGAGACTGGTTCTGTTTTGGAAAAATGTTTGAGGGAGTATAAAAATAAAAAAAGAATGGAATTTTTATGTGCTTAAAGTATTTCACAGACAAAAAAAAAAGAAATAAAATACATGTTCAGTTTAACTGACATTGAAAAAGGAATTTAAAGGTTCATTTAAGCAAATTTTGTCAAGAAGCTATGGACATTAGCAAAGTCTGTCATAACAGAGAATTATAGACTGGGGGATTAGACTGTTATATTGTACTGAAAATGGAGAAAGAAAAAAATTGTTCATATCCCTAGTATGATAAACATAGAGAGCAACAGAGATGATGTAAAATATTGTGAACAACTGAAAACACGTTTCTTTCTGTGAAAAAGATGACCGTTTGATAAGTAACTGTGATAAAAGGAAATGTTATACTTTTGGGGAAACAGGTCATGATGCAAAAAAATGTCTGAATTGAAATGTTATAAATGTAACCAAAATTAGGCATTTTTGGATGGATTGTAATCTAGAGAAAAATGATGAAGAAGAAGAAAAAGGTGAGGACAGTATACGAGGAGAAGAAACAGTCCAATAAAATATAAATTTGAAGCAGGGAAGCAAGATCAGGTTAAGTATAAAGATAAAGATAAACAGAAAAAATAAACAGAAGATAATATAGAAGAAGGTTGTGAAATTAGTGATGAGGAAGATATAAATTGGAAAATATTGGAAGGTTAAATTAATTCTAATGGTAAAAGCAAAAAAGTAAAAGACAGAAAAAGAAAGTTTAAAGGGATAAATGTAAAAGAGAAAAAGAAATGAAATGGATAATGCAAATGAGATAAATACTTCAAATTTACACAATTTCTGGTAAGCTACAACATAGATATAATGACAGCTTTAGAGTGCTTTCAGTAAATGTAAATAGTTTTAAAAATATAAGTGGAAGAATAGGCATCCTTAATTGGTGCAGTAAGTGTGATGTTGACAGAATAATATTGAAAGATGTAAGATTTTTGACACAAGAATAGAGATTACAAACAAAGAAACTTTGGGGAGGAGATACAATATGGAACCTAAGAAAGGAACTATGTTCAGGCATAGTTATACTTTGTAGAAAGATAGTGAAAATATTGAACAAAACACGGCAATGGTGGGAGGATTAACTATTTTAGATCTCAGACAGTATGATCAGGTATATAGAATTATAGCATTGTATGCTTATGTTACAAGTAAAGAAAGGCAAAATATCGTTGTTGTTGTTGTCTTTCGGCTTTTCCCGGTTAGGGGTTGCCACAGCGGGACTCCGGTCCGCTAATGATTGGCAGTAGATTTTCACAGTGCCGAGTTGCCAGCTCGATGCCCAACCCTCAACAAAGGCACGCCCATTCACGCATGTCTTTTGGAAAGCCACTCGACTCGCGGGGAGGACATGCAGACTCCACACAGAAGGCACTCCCTGCACATTAGCTGAGAATCGAATGGGAGAACCTCTTGTTGTGAGGCAATAATGCTACCACTGCACCACTGTGGATGATAAAGAAAGGCAAAATGTATTTAATAAAATTCTGGATTATGAAGTAATTATTATGAATATAATATTAACAGGAGATTTTAATTGTGATGTGAGAGGTAAAAAGAAAAAGACAGGAAATGATGTTAAGAAACTTTTTATAAAATGTGGCAATTTAAAGATTTGGGACAATATTTTGTGGACATATAATTGAGGTATATATAAGACAGAATAGATTAATTTAATATATCACAAGATTTAGATATAGCTAAGGGAGAGAGACATGTAGCAAGCTTTTCAGATCACTCAGCCATATCGATAGAAATACAAGAAAATAAGGAGCATATCAGATTGGGAAAATGAATAAAAAGAATAAGTGAGAAATTATTGGATGAAAATGGAAAAAAATATGAATTTATGCAAATATGACATTTCTACTACAGTGTATTATAAAAACTAGTCTGAATGTGGCTGGCTTTGAATGAAATATATACTATTTTTTAGAATGCAGTCAGATGTAAGAAAAGTGGAAAAAATAAATGATACAATAATGTGTGTGGGTGCTTTAAAGGATTTGGAAAGGAAGGATAGATAATATTTTGGAATAGAACAGTGAATTTATGAAATAATCTAGAATCTAGAGATTTGTGAAAATAATTCTTATTTAAGCAAAAATATTATTTACAAGGTACAAAAGAAGAGGCATTAGGTTATTTGAATAGCATAGTTAAAGAGAATAATAGTATAATGACAGAAATGAAAGACAATAGAGAAAATCTAAGAAGATCTTGGGAACAAATTATGAATATCATAATGAATTATGTAAAGAAAATGGGCAGGATTCACAAAGCCTCCGTGTAAGAGTTACAAGGCTTACACAGAGGCTGCAGTTAAATGGTGTGACGTCAGCATGTCATGCATATGCATGAGGGCATGCTGAATCACACCTGAGGCTTACACGGTCCATGGAAGACAGTAGGGGGCGTGTCCGTAGGACGAGCCCTGCAAACGGACATGCCCCCAGAAGAGTAAAAGTGCCGAACGTAAACCCCCACGACAGAGTCCATGGAAATGTGAATAAACACAACACAACACATGCCCACACAGACTATGAACATAAAATATATAAATGAACATGTTATATTTTTTTTAAATTATAAAGATGTTTGCCTGTGAGTGCGCTCGTTTGCGCGGGTGTGCCCGTAGCTTAGCCACAGTTAGCAGTAAGTGGAAAAGCATATAAGAACTAACTATGCAAAGTAAGCCAAAAAGCAATAGCGTAGTGGTAGAGACGTTGGCTGAAGAACAGGCAGTCATGGTTCGAGACCCCACAACATCAATTTTTATTTTTAGTGAAATAAGCCCGAAACAAGTCCCTGACATATATGTACACATATAAAATTATATTTTATGTAAAATGTAATGAAATGGGCCATTTATTTTGAAGAAATGTGAGATAACAAAATAATAAAAAATGCCAGATGTGCCTATAGCTGAGCTACAGTTTAACAAGTTGAGTGCATCTGCCCGTAGGTGAGCAGTGGTTTAACAGGTGTAAAATGAGTGCCCGAAGGTGAGCAGTGGTTCAACAGGTGCATAATGAGTGCCCGTAGGTGAGCAGTGGTTTAACACGCTGAAACTGTGTGCCTAGCTGAGCTGAGCATAATGGTGCTTTGACAGCCAAATGAGGCGTAAACCAGCGTAACCCATTTTGCGCGAGACTGCGCACACGCCAATAAGCTAACCGA
>NC_056729.1:1139394956-1139438683 GCF_019279795.1 Protopterus annectens | reverse complement strand
ACTTTTGTACTTTTTTGAACTACTGGAGTGTGTAATGCTTCTTATATTGAGTGGAAGTTTGTTTCAATTACGAGATACTGAATATTTATATAATACTTTCCCAATAGTTTTATTGGGTTTGTATATTTGAAAAAGAAGTTGGTCTGCATTACAGAGTAGTTGCATAGGGGTATTGTAAGATACAAGATTTGCTAGGGAGGGGTAGGTTGAGGATTTGTTGAGTAAGAAGTGAGTAACATGAAGTTGTAAAAGTTGAAGTTGACAGGGGAATTTGAGCCATTATAGATTCTTTAGTGCTATGCAGTAGTGTGAGGTATGTGGCAGGTTTGGAGCAGATTTTGCAATTTTATTACATGCCTGTTCCAACTCAGTAATTAAGGAAGATTGCAGGTTTGTAAGGATTGGGGCAGCATAGAGAAGGCTTAGAAGTAAGTAAGCTTGAGTCAAGGAGAGTCTATAGTCTACAGTTAGAAATTTTTTGTTCCTATAGAGGACACACAGTTTTTGGTTTGTTTTTTTAATGGATTGTTGGACTAGGAGATCAAATTTTAATTGATCATCTATTATCATTCCCAATAGCTTTGTGTAGGATTCTACATTAATGATGGTTTTATTTAAGGAAGAGATGGTGAAGGTGGGTTTGAGATGTGAAAGTTATTTTTGGATAAAGAGTAAACGTTTAGTATTTTTAGGATTTTAAAATAAGCTAATTTTCAGTGAGCCATCTTTCAACAGGGAGAATAGAGTTTTGAGTAAGAGTGTGAAGTTGAGACATACTTTCAGAAAAGGAGATGAGTGCAGAATCATCATCATACTAAATGAGAGTGGAGTGATAGCAAGATGTATAGAGGCTGTTAGTGAAAATGTTGAATAGAAGGGGTCCCAGGATGGAGCTCTGGGGAACACATAGTTCACTGTTTTGGGAAGGGAAGCAGGAGGAATGCCATCTGACAGATGTTAATCATTGGTCTGAGCTAGTAAATCAAAGCTATAAAAGTATGAAAAGCATGGTGTAATAAGTAAATAGAATGTCAAGATTTTTATGGAGATTAGTGATTAATAAATTACCAATAAAGGGAGATATACAATATAAAAAATCAATGAAAGTGTTTGCATATATTGTGGTAAAGAAGAAGCTAGTGTTCTTACAATGGATAAGGTTTGCAAAATTGTGGGAAAATTGTGTAAAGAAAATGTATTTGAAAATATAAAGGAGATAAATGAAATAAATAGGATATTATAGCCATAAAAATAAGGAATATAAATAGATACAATATTGTTTTATATTATCTGGACCATTTAGAATGAAAGGCTAAATGAAATCATGTTTAATGATAAATGAAGACTAACAGTAATTTTAAGGAAATTTAGATGGTGGTTGTGGAAAAAGGATTGGGAGTCAAATAAGATAATAAAGACAGAAGTTTAACATAATAATGAAAAGTAAGATAGCTATGATGGTATGACAGTATCGGAAAGGAATGAAAATTTGTACACTGTATACATCTGTAAATATGTAAGTTTGTAAATAGCATTATATATAGTTTTTAATAAAGAACTCCTCCTCTTTTCAATAAGCACTGTGGGATCTTTTACATCCATCTGAGCTACCACCAACTCAAGCAAATGGGGCATTGGTTTAACATCTCATCCAAGGGGCAACATGCTCAGAAGTGCAGCATACCCCTTATGTTGCACTGCAGTGTCAGCAATTGAACTACTTAGTGTGGGAAAAGAACCCACAGCCTTCTGCATCAAAGGCAATTGTTCTACTAAATTTGTTAGTCAGGATACCAGCTATTTCCTTTGGATCAGAGAGTGTAGTATTATTATGGACTATCTCTGAACACTGGTAAGTATTAGCTGTTAGGTTCCTGACATAGGTAAAGAAAGATTTGCAGTTATTTTTGGTTTTAGTGGCTATTTTGAAATCATACTCAGCTTTCAGCTACTTAATAGTTCCCTTAAGCTCTGTGTTAGTTTGCTTAAGTGTACTGTTTTTACTTAAGTGTACTGTTAAGGTAGGTAGAATGAGACCTCTTATAAACAATAAGCAGTTTCTATCTCTTGTTATATAATTTGCTTATCCAGGTGTTCCACAACAGTGTTTTTAAACTGCTCATTATATTTGTTGTGGATAGGGGCTGCCTTATTAAGACAGCTATTTAAGTTGGAGTAGAGGTTAGAAACATAGGTGGCAGTCTTAGAAACAGAGTCCTTCACAGGAGGATTGCAACAGAATGTATCTAAGTCATCAAGTAATTGAAGAAAGTTTGCTTTTAAAAAGTGCCTAAACAGAGCTAATTACAGGGGAACTTCCACAGGCTTTAAAGGAAACAGTAATTAAATTATGGTCTGATTTAACATGACATGATGATACATATGGAGCTGTGCAAGAAGTGGCATATTTGTGAGGACTAGCTCCACGATAGTGCTGACCCTATTTGGATAGTTAACTATTTGTTAAAGATAGTTACCACTTATAATGCCAAGGAATTGCTCAGCATGCTGACCATTGGCAGGATAGGTCAGCCAGTTTATTGATGGATTGTTGAAGTCACCCAGTAGAAAGGTCTTGGATTTAATGGGAATTTCAGCTAATGTGTCAACATATCTATCATGCTTAGAAGAGGATATAGAATTTGTTCTATGTCTTTCTATAAAGTGCTAATTAGTCTTGTTAAGGGTGATTTGGGCTTCTAGGAGATCACATGTGGTGTCCCAAGGAATTTGTTTGAGGTAATGATATTCTTGACAAATGCTGATACTCCCCCACAATTGCCAGTGGGTCTGAAGATGTGATAAGCATTATACCCAGGAATAGAGGGATGTGATAAGCATTATAACCAGGAATAGAGGGAGTGCTTTCATTGCTCTGTAACCATGTTTCTATAACTAGACATATATGAATGTGTTCAAGTTGCATGAAAGCCTCAAGCTTAGACATTTATTTGTTAATAATTCTGGCATTGAGTAGAGCCACATTAATGTGTTCTAAATTAGAATTTATTAAGTTGGATTATCCATCAGATGGACTCTGTCTAAAAAAGGCACTATGGGGACAGCAAAGGCTTTACCCAGAATGCAAAAGCCTTGGTCAGAGATGTGAAGGCCCTTCTAGCAAAGTAGGAAGACTTGCAGCCATCTCATCCCAAGCTGACACATACTGCATTTGCTCCCTAGAATGACACTAACTACATAGTCAATTATTAAAGCCAATTATCTTGTCTTTGAATGTCAGCATTATTTTAGGTGATGGCAAAATATCACTCAAGATCAGTGTCTTTCCTACCTCAGACACATGCATAGCAAGCTCAATTATATCTTTCTGCATGTTCCTTTGGGTTGATGTTCTAAGGTCATTCACCCTCAACATGGACCACTATCAGGTCATAGTCATATTTGTCAATATGGAGGGATCTAAGAGGCCTTGTTACATCCCAGGTTCTGGTTAAAAAAGGCAGCTGCCACCCTATTCTTTTTCAGCCTGGTGAGCCTGGTGTCCATATACCTTACAAAAAAGCCAACTATCACTAAAACATTACCATGGTTTGATGCAGCCTCAGCTGACAATAAATGCTTGGAGTCTGCATCCTTGTGACTCTTAGATGTATATGTCTTAGGTGTGGATGTAAAGGGTGAAGGTGGGTGTGTTGCTGAGTGATATAATGACTGAGGTTTCCTAGTCTTTAGCCTGGGAAGCTTGGACAGTGTTCTCTTAACAACCTCAGCAAAAGCTAGTTTAGTGAAAGTGACTGTGCCGTCTGTGTATACGTGTTCTGCTTACTGAATGTGTTCTGATGTAAGACATTAGCCTCCAAGTTAAGTAAATACTTACACCTCTCACATAGTGATTCATTTTGAGGTAACAATCAAGGGGTTTTTGTAAGCACGAGGCAGTTACTACACAGCCTTAGAATACTTAATGCTATCAAGTGGACTACAGAAGTGGAAACAGCTGACTAAGATTCTATACTGTCCAGTACAACTGATGGGGTATAGGATAGGTTAAGAAGAGGATAACTGATTGGGCTATTAAAAGGTGATAAACTAGGCTATGACTAAAGAATAAAAGAATGAGCTGTGACTACTGTAGTACTCACAATGTGCAAAAAGGAATTGCAAAAGTGACAGTCTATGTAGGGTCAGTAAGGAAATGAGTAACAGCAGCAAATTCAGCTAAATAACTTCACCCAGTAGGGTAATATGGTTTCTACCTAGTCAGTAAAACAATAATCAGTGGGTAGTCTAACTCATTGGATCCAGATGCAGTAACTGTAATAGCTACAGATAATGTAATTGAGTAGTTTCAAATGCAGTAACAGTATAGCAATCTGTTAAGTAATAAAGGTATATAACAAAGGTAACCTTGTACTCTCTACTGTGGTACTGTTGAGCAGTAGCCTTAAATACTGTAACACTATATTAATTAGAACAAGCACATCTTCAACAATACCAGTGATCTAAAAGTGCAGTCAGGTAGTGTGGTAAATAAATATGTTTTTATACGCCTAGTATGAGCAAACAACAACACTGCAGTGTTATTTTAAATAATGCCAGTAGTATCAGTACCAAAGCAACAAGGCACAATTGTGCAGTATTATTTTAAATACTAAATAATAACATAACTATAGTCAGCAAATCAAAAGTGAACAGCAGTACAATGCCAACAAGGAGTAAAAGTGCAGTGCTACCTCACAGCAAGAGGTTTTCCCATTTGATTCTCGGCTGGAGCCCCTAATGTGTGTGGAGTCTGCATGTCCTCTCCGTGGTTGAGTGACGTTAAAGACATGTAGGTAGGTGCGTGTGTGAATGGGCGTGCCTTCTTTGAAGGTTGGGCATTGGGCTGGCAACTCGGCTCTGTAAAAATCCACTGCCAATCATTAGTGGATGGGAGTTCTGCTGTGGCGACCCCTAACCGGGAAAAGCCGAAAGACTTTTATTACAAGTACTGAACAAAACTGCTAATTTCAGCAAAGTGTTTGTGAGAAGTGTGGTTAGTAAGTTAATGAGGGCAATGATTTCCCATTATGAAATAAGGGAGAATAAAAATGAGTCACAGTAGTACAAGAAGGTTGTGAAAAAGAAGGCATTGAAATCTATATCATATAGAAAATAGACAAGAGATCCCATACCTTTTGTAGACCAGGCTGTCTTGTTTGATACCTAATAGGATGAGGATTGACTCACACTGCTGCTCTTGTGCAGCAGGGAGCTGAACTGAGCAAGCCAAGCCTCCTGGTATTTAAAACCTGTAATACGCCACCTCTGCAGAAGCAGGTCAATCAATATGCAGCCAATGCCACCACAAAAATGGGCCAATCAAAATCAAACACTCCAATCCCTTACTGGAACAGCTCAGGTAGTTGCTATGTGGAAGCAACTGCTCTCACCAAAGGCTGGAACACTGCAGACCCAGTCCTAGGAAGCTGATGAGTAGTGTTCTTCTCTTCATCCTTCTCCTCATTTGTAGTCTTTTTGTCTTTATAGAACCCCAGCACTAATGAACACTTAACTGTGTAAGCCTCCTGGTATTTAAAGCCTGTAATGCTCCACCCCTGCAAAAGACAACAATTCAAAATGAGGCCAACACTCCCTCCTGCAGAAACTGGCCAATCAAAATAGTGCATTCCAATTCCATGCTGGACAGGTAGCTGTCACATGCAAACGTCTGCTGTCATGAAGGACAGCAACACTACAGACCCTGTCCTAGGAAACCCATTAAGTCCTTGTAGTATGATGAATACATAGGGAACCCAGATAGAAAAGGGCTTTGTAGTTTTCTCCTCCTTCTCTGTAGGCATCTTGTCTTAGCTTTGTACATTTATTTTCATCCATTCATTCATTCATTTATTGTTGACCTATATAGTCTGATTGGTCTAAGAGACCAATTTCAGCAGTGTGCCAGGAGAAAAGCTACTCAGGTAATGCAAGTATATTATTCTTTTACTATTGTTCTTTTTAAATATGCATACTGATTAACTGTTATCCTTCTGAATTTAGTCTGGACCCACAAAAATGAATTCTGAATAGTTCATTTAAGTACACACCATTTTCAGACTTACTTACGCATCTCTTGAAATAGGTCTGGTATTCCACCAGAGGCTGTTATCACTACTTAGGAGCTGCTGTTCTCGGCTAATGCCAGGGAAGGGTGGGACTGATAGGATTTTGGATATATATATATATATATATATATATATATATATATATATATATAAGTATATGAGTACACATGCCACTTATATGATGCAGACATTGCGAAACAGCATCCACACAAAGTCTCTCATACCCCTCAAAAATGCACTACATCCTTTTACTAAATATAACCAACTAAAAGATCCCTGCACCTTAGTGAAAATGAAATTCTTCCCCATTCTGTACAATATGGGGTCTAACACTAGTGCATTTTTATACAGTTGACCTTCTGGCAGTTGTTCTCATTGTTGCAAGTCATTTTGTTGAATAGTCAGTTTATCAACCATGAAGTAAAACTTCACTTTTGAATTATCACTGATTCAGTCAATTTGTGTGCAGGAATGGGCTGTGTTTAATGGACTGATTGCCTTTTCATCATGGAGGTTGTGTGACTGTGGAGTTAGTATAAATCTGTCTATCTATATATCTATATAGCTATATATATCTATCTATATCTATATCTATATCTATCTATATATATATATATATATATATATATATATATATATATATATATATATATACATACAAAGTTCGCAGATGATTGCAAGCTGGGAGCCATTACTGAATCCACAAATGATGTGGATATACTACAAAAGGGCCTTACCGAAACAGATGTCTGGTGCCAGAGCCATGTGCTCAAGCTAAATGCCAAAAAATGTATAGTTGTCCCTTTTGGGAAAAAGCATGTACCTGTGAACTACCACATAGGTGGTAGTACACTAAACACCAAAAGTGTGATAAGAGACCTAGGGGCACAGGTGGACAGTGGTCTCACTTTTGATAACCACATAGCCACAAGAGTTAGAAGATCCTTCTATGTGGCACACCTCATCACTAAGGGCTTTTCATCCAGAAAAAAAGGAGTTCATTGTCCCTCTGTACTCATCCCTCATTAGACCCATTATAGAATACAATGCCTCATTTGGTATGCACCTCACAAGACATCTGCAACAACTAGAAAGGCCGCAGAAATACCTCACAAAAAGAATCACAGGCCTAAAGCAGATGCCTTATGCTGACCCTCTAAAGAAACTCCAGCTATACTCTGTCGCATATCGCCTACTCAGAGGCGATCTCTGCTTAACATACAAGGTGATGTCAAACCCAGAGTTGTTGGACATGCTACACTTAAAGAAATCCCAATCCCTCCGAGCCACACACTCCAGGGAACTTAACCTTGTCATCACGATGAATAGAACATGCTGGAGGGATAGGTTCCTGACCCAGGGACTCTCCATAATCTGGAATAGGCTGCCCATACATGTTAGGCAGAGTGCCTCAATGGCCCTCTTCAACAGGAACCTTGACAACTGGATGGGAGATAGGAAATTCACCCCGGGGATCACATCAGTAGCCCTGCTAGATAGGGGTCCAGGAAAGTAAATATTTGTGGGAAGCAATAGCCAGAGAATCTTTATGGCTAGGCTTGTATAGGCCCTAGGGCTGATAGCCTAGTACTTACCTATGAACCTAAATATATATATATATATATATATATATATATATATATATATATATATATATATATATATATATATATATGTCTACTTCTAAATTTCTGTTTCAAAACTTCAAATTTCTTATGGTCGAAAAATAAAAAAATCTTTTTTTTACGTTTTTGCATGGGGGCATGCCCCCCTGCACCCACCACACCCCCTGCTAATTAAATATACCAACTCTGAGATCACACTATAGTAAGGAAATGGTAAATGTACACATTCCACACTGTACAGTGATCTTCATTTAAATAGTTCAAAGTTTCAAAACTTCGATCATATGGTCTTGACCATAAGAAAGTCAAAGTTATAACTTCAACATTTAGAAGTAGACCCATATATATATATATATATATATATATATATATATATATATATATATATATATATATATATAAAAGGGAAAATAAGGTCACCTCCCCTTGTGTTGGTGGGTGTGGGAGACTGTATCCTCCAAGAGTTAAAGAATTGGCTTATCTTGCTAGAAGCTCCATTGTGCCTGACTAAGAGTGCTCCTTAAACAATCTGGAACTACAGAGCGGATATAAGTATATTTTTGCACTTTCTCTAACTGTTCAGTGTTTCTTAACAGTACTGCAATGTTTTTATTTATTTGCTTGACTGAATTATTTACTTATTTGTGTCTGCATTTACATATTTGTTGACCTCTGGCTGAATTTTGTTTCCTGATTTTTGCTGAAATTTTTATTTCTGTTTTAAGGCATTTGGCACAGCACTTTAGCTTTAACTAACTGGTTCCACACAGGGGGTCCTTTACAGCTCTGTGGGACAGCAGGGAGTTTGTGGTGAACTCATTCCAGGGTGGAAACACTGGTCAAACAGCTTTTGCATTATCTAATTGCCTCAAGGCTTGGCTTTGAAAGGGTCTTTTATCTTGCTGGTATAAAATATTACCTTTGTGGGAATTACTGCTTATTTTGCTAGAAGCTTCATTGTGCCTGACTGAGAGTGGTCCTTAAACAGTCTGGAAATATAGAGCTGATATAAGTATATTTTTTGTACTTTATCTAACTGTTCAGTGTTTCTTAACAGTACTGCACTGTTTTATTTATTTGCTTGATTGAATTATTTACTTATCTGTGTCTGCAGTTATATATTTTATGACATCTGGGTGAATTTTGTTTTCCCCTATCCTATTGACCAACTGCTGTTGTGTTCTTAAAGCTGGTGGCTTTTGCAGTTGCCCACCCCTACTTTAAATTTGATCTGGGACACTCCTCCCAGTCCCATCGCATTAGTTCATTCTACCTAATACAGAGATCATTTGGGAAGGTCAAAACCCTTAGTTTCTTAACCTTGAATTATCTCCTGTTCCTCCTCTCTCCCTTTCTACTTTACTGAAAAAACACATTATTCAGCTACTTTTACTGTATTTGTGTTTCCTCCTCCTACTCTATTACTTTATCTTGCTTTTTCTGCTGCTTGCTGCATGTTCTCTAAATTGTTCAATTACATTGTCCGTGTTGCATTTATTACTGCTTGTTTATAGCCTGCTTACATTGTAAGTGTTATTCTATGCCTCTTAGTTTTGGTTTAAGCACTTAGTCTTTAGGCCGACCCCTTTGCTCTCACTGGCCTTTCTTGCTCAGATTTTGACAAATATGGATGGACAATTTCCTAGTTTCTCCTGCCACTCTGGTTGATATGGCATCCTGAGATAGTGTTGCAACTGCCTCATGTACATGGACAATCATTTACTACTACAACCTAGGAACACAATTTGTGAGAGATGCAATTCCATTAGGAACCTAGACTCTATGCCCTCTCCCTCACAAGCCAGTATATCTGGCACTGATAAGGTTGTCAACACAATCACTACATGTCAAACACCACCCATTCCTACACCACACACACCCACATATGCAGAGATCCTCAACGAAAACATACCCAAACAAAGGAGACCTCTGAGGCAAAAAGACATGCGATCTCTGCAGCCCTCCACACCACATACCACTCACAGTCCACACACCTGTGTCTCACAGCCACTAAGTCTTAACCATAAACCCATCATATTAGTCATAGGAGACTCCATTGTGAGACACACAGATGTGCGTCTCACCAGGCTGGATAAAGAGAAAGTCACAGTTAGTTGTCTGTCAGGGGCCAGAATTCACCATATCACATACCACTCAAGTCTCTCAACAACAGCTACTGTTATGACTCTGTCATAGTCCATGTTAGCGTGAATGTCTTCAGACATACCTCCCTGGACTATATGAAGAGAAACATGATTGAGCTCACTGAATATGTGTCCCGGGCAGGTATGTCCCTAGCCTTAAGCAGCATTCTACCGTCACCCAGAATGATGCCTCAATACAAACAGAAAATGATTGACTTTAACAACTGGCTTAGTTTCTGGTATCATTCCAGGGGGATCCAGTACCTGACAGCCTGGGGAGATATTATTGACAGGGCATGGTGCTTTGCCAGAGATGGACTGCATGTGTCTCACTTGGGCTTCAGGCTTCTGGCAAAGGCTCTTGCCTCCCCATTGTGCCTTTTTTAGGAAACGTGATGAGGTTAAAACTACCAACATAAAAATTTCAACAAAACGCAAATTAAAGGTCATGTTGCTAAATACTAGTAGACTAAACATGAAACTACACTCACTGCAAGCATTCTTAACCCTGGAAAATACTGACATCTGTGCAGTTACAGAAACCTAGTTCAAAGCTGCGGAGAGCACCCCAGCCTTACCTGGTTACTCATCCTATCATACATTCAGACCCCAAACTGTGGACACTAAAGCCAAAGGAGGTGGAGTTTCAATATATATATTAAAGACATACACACCTCCAGGCTGGTCAAACAGTATGATGCACAGGAGACAGAGTCCAGGTGCAGTTAACCCTTGACAAGAACCCTATTCAAATCATAGCTAGCTACGGGACCCCAAATCTGACTCAAGATGCCAATCTGCCTACCTGGACCTCTTTGAATCTATCAAGATTCAACCCTTTACCCTGATCCTGGGTGACTTTAACTACCCAAACATACATTGGAAGAACTACTCATGCCAGAACACAAATGCAAAAGATTCCTTAAATTTTGTCAGTGCAAACACCTTGGAACAGTGAGTCGATACCCCCACAAGAGGTGATAATATCTTGGAGTTGGTATTAACCAACATGAGTAATCACTGCAGCATCCCTACAGTATCATCCTCCCTGGTAAGATGCAACCATAAAGCACTCACTTTCAAAGTCACCATCTCCTCCAACCCTCCTCTAGTTATGGTTAAACAAAAAAAACTTTTCCAAAGCTGATTACAGCCTCCTGAGGGATGGTATAAACAGCTTCACGACCCCTTCCCCTCTGTAGGAATTGGCACCAATATCCAAACTACACCAAAGCACTATACGAGCATTTATGTAGATGCAAGGAATGAAGAATATCTGACAGGACTAACTCATCATCCACAAGGAAGAGTAAACCTGTGTGGTGGAAATCTCTATAACAAAAGGATAAAATTGCTGTCTAGGACCAAGAAGAAGCAGGTGCCCAATTGGAAGCAATCTCTCCTTACCCTGAACAAGCAAATAAGAGCACTAGTGAAATCCTGCAAAGCAAACTCTGAGTCCAAATTGGCCACATATACTAGTGACTATCATAAGGCCTTCTTCACATATGTCTACAACCTTAAAGGAAACACCCAGATCTGTTCCAAACTGGTGGTCAAGGACACCACATATACAAATGCTGAAGATACAGCAAACTTACTAGCTGACAGATTCAGCAAAAACCTCACCCCTCTGTCCCCCCCAATCAGTAAATCACAACATCCCCAGTACCTGCCCCCTTCCCCTTATATCTAGGGAACAGGTCATCTCTGCTCTCTCAAAGGCAAAAAATACAACCTTCATGGGACCCAATAACATCCCAGGCTGCATCCTCTGTGAACTCAGGCAGGAACATGCAGCACCATCAGGCACCATTCAACCAAAGCCTGAGTACCAGCTTCATCCCAGCTGAGTGGAGGACAGTCACTGTCATCCCTCTGCACAAAGGTGGAGTGTCCACCGATCCTGGAATTTATAGATCCATCAGCTTAACTAGCCTGATCTGCAAGGCCATGGAACGGATTATCATGGACCTCATTAACAAGGACATTGGCAACCTCCAAACACTCGATTCCACACAGTTTGACTTCATCAAGGGGAGATCATGTCTGTTAAATTTGGTCAACTTCTTTGAGATAGTCACCAAAGCCATGGATGAGGGGAAGATAGTGCACTCCGCCAACCCTGACCTGGCCGAAGCCTTCAACACTATTCCCCACTTGGGCATAATAGATAAACTCTCTCAACTAGGCATCGATCCGTATGTTACCAGATGGGTAGCAAACTGGCTCACTGATAGAACCCACCTAGTCAAAATAGGGGAAGCAACCTCAAGCAGTAGACCTGTAATGAGTGGCATACCTGAGGGTTTGGTCTTGGGGCCTCTGTTATTTGTGATTTACTTTTCTGAGGTGCAGGCCAAAACCAGTGGGGTATGGCTGACCAAGTTAGCAGATGACTACAAGCTGGGCACTGTCATCAATTCCCCTAGTGATGTAGATATCCTCCAAGAGGATCTCACCCAAACAAATGACTGGTGCAGAAACATGGCCTCAAGCTGCATACCAAAAAATGCATCATCATCCCCTTTGGGGAGAGTGATGTCCCTACAAATTATCACATTCATAGCAACTTCCTGAGCATGCAATCAGTCCTGAGGAATTTGGGCACCCAGGTTGATAGCAACCTGACTTCTGAGCACCATGTTGCTTCTGTTATGTGGAAAGCTTTCTACATGGCCCACCTCATAAGTAAGGGTATCTCACCCAGGGACAAGGAGGTCATAACATTCCTATCTTCTTCACTTATAAGGCCCATTATTGAGTACAACGCCCATTTCGGCATGTTCCTCACAAAGCACGTGCAGCAGCTGGAGAGACCACAGAGGTTCCGCACCAGGAGAATACAGGGCCTCAAACATCTATCATACACAGATAGGCTAAAAGCCCTATCCCTCTACTCCGTTTCCTCAGTGGTGACATCTGTCTGGCATACAAGGTGATCTTGGACCCCGCCTTGATGGGACTGCTGCATATCCCCAAAATCAAGCTCCACTTGAGTAACCTGTATGCGTGGTCTCAACCTGGTCTGTGACATCTATAGGACTTGTTGGCAGGACAGATTTGTGTCCCAGAGACTCTCCCATCTGTGGAATAGACTCCCTCTCCACGTCAAGGAGAGTACCTCTTTACCCCTTTTAAAGTGCAATAACTGGATGGGAAACAGAAAATACACCCCTGGGATTCCGCCAGCATCCCTGCTGGACAGGGGCATCAGGTGCTGAGTTGTCTAAACATGGGCTAAACTCTTGGCTAGGCTTATAAGGACCTCAGGGCCAATAGCCTAGTAACTTCATATGATCCTATGTTCTATAATGATTTGCTGTGGGTTAACCGATTCTAGGCTGCAAAAAAAAAAAAAATCCAAAAAAAAAAATAAACAAAGCTATATGGAACATGGCTGAAGCATACAAAAAGCTTTAATGAAATGTTATATTTTAAAACACACTTAAAAACAGGTCACAAAAATAAAAAGGTTAGCGGTACCCATAAGGGATACACCCAAGTCAGTGAGATCAGTCAGTTGGGGTAGGAAGAGGACAGCATGCTCAACAGAATAAGCACAGCACCCCACACTCAAGAAGATGTGGAATCACAAGGACAATCATTTATCAGTAATTTACCAGATTTTGCTTTCACCAATACTCAATATACATTACTTAGCAAGGGGTTATCATATATTCCTGCTGTTCGCAGCAATATTTGTGACAGCATTCTTGATGTAAAACTTTTTATAAGGAATGTTATGTTGAAATTCATGTTTAAGTCTACTGAACATACAACTTCTGGTTTTTAGAAAACCTAGTTCCTATATTCCTAATCCCCATCCTCTCTTAGAAGCCTTCTCTAGAGTTTGTGAGAAAGATCTCATACAGCATAGAGACAATGGGGAAAGTTTTAAGAGCAATTTTAAGATTCTAACTAAAGATGACTAGCACTTTAGAGTTTACAGAATAAGGGCATTATTATAAGACCTGCAGACAAGGGTGGGGCCATTGTTATACCAAACAGAGACTATTATGAGAGTAAGACGATATGGATGTTATCTGACTTGCCAACATATAAAAAATAAATGGAAGGGACAAATAGGATTATTAAAGAAATGAAAGATGAATTATCTGATAATCTTATGTCTCGCCATATACCTTATGAGATATATGAATATTTTACAATGGAATAACCATACCAGTTATACAAGACCTGCCCAAAATTCATAAAAATGCAACGGATCCTCCCCTAAGACCCATTATCTCAGGAAATGAATGGTTAACTAAGCCCCTTTCAATTTATGTAGAAGTGTAATTGAAGCCAGTATTAAATCAGTCATTCACAGTCCTTCGAGACACAAAAGATTTTCTATCAACTATATATGTATTTTTATCCAATTATGAACAGAAAAAAATTCTATTTCATTAGATGTGAATTCAATATTTACTACTATTCTGAATGATCTGGGTCTAGAATATGTGAGATATTATCTTAGAGCACACAATAGATATTCTAATGCATCCCTTTCTTTGATTATTAATTTACTTGAATTGATATTAGAAAATAATGTCTTCTTGTTTAAAGATCTTTATTTTATATAGATTTTATATACATTTCTGGGGTAGCTATAGGCACCCCATGTGTCAACTCCTATGCAAACCTGGTGATGGCTCATTGGGAGGAAGAGTATGTGCTTAATAAATCTAATTTCTCCCATACATAAAATATTATAAATGTTGGTAGATGATATTTGTATTATATAGACAGGTAGTCCAGATGTTTTAAAGAACTTTCTATGTTATCTACATTCTACTATGTCTTTTCTACGTTTCATTATGGAATACTCTATAGGATATATGAATTTTTTAGATGTAAAGTTAACAAGAGAATTAAATGGGAAAGTGACTAGCAATTATATAGAAAGTTATGTGGAAAGAATATGCTAGCTGAAAGAACTAGCATGCATCCGGGCTATATATTTAAGAACATAGTGAAAGGTCAGGCAACACGTATGTCATTACTGACTAGTGATAAAAACAAATGTAAGGATTTTCTAACATCTTTTAGTGAGGAATTACTAGAAAGGGGATATCATGAGAATGAATTTAAGCACAATTTGACCTTTCAAGTAGTAGACAGGTATAACAAGGGACATTGGTATTTATCTAAAAAGAACGTATCTAGGTCACCTAATAGAACAGAAGAGGTAAGTTCTTCTGATTTCAGACAGACCAAAGCAGCAGCAAATGTTAGAATGTGCTTAGCTTGTTCATGTGGCATAACTAATATATGTGATATAATTAAAAATATTTGGCATATTTTAACAGTAGACGATAAACTTCAACATCTACTAGGAGTTGTTCCTTCTTTCACATTGAAGAATAGGAAGACATTAAAATGCACATTATGTTATGATCATTATACTGTCAATACAATTAAATCTCAACGGATGGGTACATTTAGCTGTATAACGTGCACTACCTGTCCATTTATAGAGAATGGCAATTCAGTCAAACATCCAGCTACTGCCAAGGAATATAGGTGCAATCTTTATGCAGACTGTGCAAATACAAATTTGATATATTTAGCCAGATGTAAGTAATGTCCAGCTTACTATGTTAGAAAAAGTAATTAATGTTTAAGAGAGAGACTATTAGAGCATTTGAGTGAAATAAAGAGATGTGTACCAACAGGGTCTATATTAAATTCTCGAAAGCCAACAATGTCAAATCTGACTTTGTCGACATGAGAATAGCGAAACTGCAGAACATCGAACAAGTAAACGGAAATCTTCGTAAGGGGAGATTTCCATTTACTTCAATGGAGTACGGTCTCGGAGTTGGTATATTTAAGTAGCGGGGGTGTGGGGCTTGCAGGAGGGCTTGCCCCCCTGCATGCACAGTTTAGGTTTTTTTTTTGTTGTTTTTATTCTGTTTTCTCAACATTCTATGTTTTAACAGTTCAATCACTAAAGGTCGACCTTTAGTGATTCGAACTGTTAAATATTCTATGTTGTAATATAGACCCATACCAACAAATGCATTAGCTAAACATGTTGACATGAATGATAATAGTCTTGTTTTCATTTTTCAAATGTTACCATTTGTTTATCCTACTAGACGTCTTGGTGATATTAGGAATCTAGCAGAAGTTTTAGAAACCAGATGGATCATTAATTTACAATTTGACAAAGGTTATGGTATTGATGATACTGTTTCTTTAAAACCTACTTTAAAATCCAGAGGCTTACGTAAGTGAGGCCCCATTGGATGCACACTATTTGAATGTTATTTTTAAATAACTGCAATGTAATCTGTTGGTAATGGTCTGATGAAGCATCTACACGATGTGAAAGTGCTAAACATTTTATTTTTGTGACCAGTTTTCTAGTGTGTTTTAACCTAGAACATTTCATTAAAGTTTTTTATACACTTCAGCTGTGTTCTGTACAGCTTTGTGTTTTAAACTTCACTCTCTCCCATGCGAAATCACTTTTTTACTTTTGCATGTATTTGGTATTATTTTTATTATCAGTTGTGATGATTAGAAATGCACTGCAGTTTTCCTTGCATTCTGATTTGGTGTTTTATTCAAGTATGTGCATTCTACACTTGTATAGTTAATGCTTATAATCTATATGGCAATCAAATATTATGCTTTTCAATATTTGATTATAAACTTGCCTTCACACATTTCTCCATCAGCTATTCCCTGGCTGATGCCGGCTGGGTCAGTATTCACATCTTTGAATGCATTATGGCATATTTTACTTTTTATCAGTTAAAACACTCATCATTTTTTTAAGGGATGTTTTGTTTTATTGCCCTTTAAATACAAGCAAAGCATAAATATAGCATTTCCTAAGGATGACTTAGTGAAAATGTGCACAGATGCAATGATTTATTCATGAAGAATAATTGCTGCTTTAGTGCATTTTCTTTCACAAAAAAATGGGGATGAGTTTGTACTATGTACAGCTTTGTCTTTGTCACTGCAGCCACTGATGATAAGGGATGTGGGATGATTTGCATGCTGTGATGTCACTGGATGTGCTATTGTCAAGAGATGTATAAAGTACTGCAATATTAGTAAACAATGAGAAAAAAAACACACTGAACAACTGGAGAAACAGTCACCATCCACTTTTACTGTGTTCCTAGTACTTCGGCATCAAGCCTTCCAGGGAATAATCATGCACAAGAATGGTGTACTTTATATACATTTCATTACATTCATTATTCAATTCAATTGTACAATAACTGATCAATTAATCAGTGTCAAGAAAATTAAATCTGAAGTGCATCCTGAGCAGTAAAGTGCTTCAGAAACATTCAAAGTGCATCAAAACATATAAAGTGCAACCTCTTACATTCCTATTGCATTTAACATTATAATATATGAAGTTAATACAAAAGCACTCATGCATCTCTAGATTAACAAATACTAAAACATTTTGCCCTACAATGGTTAATCAATTAATCAATGAGTCAAGAAAATGTAATGCTTCAGAAACATTTAAAGTGCATCAAAAAACTTTTAAAATGCAAGTTCATACAAAAGCACTTATACATCTCTAGATTAACAAATACTAAAACATTTTGCCCTACAATAGTTGATCAATTAAATTGGTCAGTGAGTCAAGAAAATTTAAATCTAAAGTGCATCCTGAACAATTAAAATGCTTCAGAAACATTTAAAGTGCATCAAAAAACTTTTAAAATGCAACCCCTTACATTCCTATTGCATTTAACTTAATAGTAAGATGTTCATGCCAATGCACCTATACATCTTTTGATTAACAAATGCTTAAATATTTAAATATTTTACCCTATACATATAAATCATTCCTCCTATATGTCTATGCATTTATAAAATAGTGCATACTGAAACATTTCAGCCTATACACGTAAATCTAATTACATATTAAGCCCATGGGGCCACAAAGTTCCAAAATTAATAATATATATATAATATATTAATAATATATATGCTTTCCATCCTTGACAAAATGCACCCATATTCCATGCAATTGCAGTACCAGTGGGGTTATTTATGCCATTGGATGTGATTGTCTACCTGTAAAGTGGTATATAGGCCAAACCAGAAGAATGGTGAAAAGAAGAATTATGGAAAATGTGGGGGAATGTGAGGCATGTTAGGCTTAATAATCCTGTGGTCCAGCATTTCCACGCTGTTGACAATGGTAACAATAGCAGTTTATTTTTTTTCTGTTTTAAACAAACCTTATGCAGTACAAGGCATGGAATATTGTTCTTACAAATTTAGAAAGTTGATAGAATAACAGGTTTTGCATTAGCCTGAATTTTCTGAAGGGTATGAAGTCTGAAACTTAAATGTCTGTCATGATTTTCTAACTTCAGCCTTTAATAATTTGCACTAGTTTACCAGAAAACCACAGTTTTATGAAAAACGGACCAAAAATGTCAGTCAAAAATCTGGACATTCTGTGAAAATCTGTACAGTTGAGAGGTATGGACCTGCATTATCCTCCTAAATCTCTCCATAACTTCTCCTTTTTCTGTATTTGTTTTAGCAATAACTGCTAAAGATGTTGCTAGAACTAAAGTAACTGATGAACTGGAGGAGTGTACTGGAGGATAACATAATGTAATGTGAAAATTCTGTTAGTAAACATTGTGCCACCCGTCTCCCACAAAATGACATTGACTCATTTAAGAGTTAAATTACTATATTATGATTTCATAAAACAATTTTGTTGTTGAATATTGCCTCCACCAGGAGGTCAAAGGTATTACACTGTGAAGACTAGCTTAGATGGGTCTTTCTTGGAGTTTTTACTGAATGGTTTGTCTGTGTGACCTTTACTCTTTGGCTTGGATGTTACTTTAGATATTTTGCAGGGGCACCTTATTGTTTATGAACATCATGCTTAGTTTTAAGCTTTGTATTTCCTAAGTATAGCCAAACAGTCCCCTTATGCTGTACTGCTGAGCTCGAAACTGGGTGAAACATAGCATGTTTACAGCTAGGGTGTTTGGTTTTATAAGCTTGAATGCACCAGTAAAGACATAAAAAGTGAAACGTCACGGGCATTCAGAAACCATGTAGCTGAACAACTGATATGTCCTAAAGGGGTTATTTACATACATCTCATGGACCTCCACTACAAGAAACTTAAAGTATTAAGTCAAGCCTCTGTGTTAGATGGAGATTTCTTGGAGTTTTTACTCTAGCAAAATTTTAGACCTTTACATTGAATTGGCAAGGGCTTATGAATCTCTACTGCATTATTTATTTATTTATACTTTGTTGATCCAGTTAAACTCATTTAAACCTCACAGGGGCTTGTGAACCTCTACTGCAGTTCATTATATCACATAATTTATTTATTTATTTATTTATTTATCCCCTTGAATGTGGAAAGTTGCACCTCTAGCTACCTACACATATCAAACCCTACCTTCCAGAACTTTTCCTGAAATGTGAAGTTAAAAACCTTAAGCCAAAAAAAATTTAATATTTTGTGAAGACAAATGCTACGTATTGCTAATTTGTGAAGACAAAGGCGTGTATTGCTCAGGCTGTGGATTGTATTTCATTACTGAAACTAAGTGGAAATTCCTTAAGATTCCAAAAGCAGGATAAGTTATTTCTTATAATTATTTCACTGAACTGCACTTCTGAAATGCTTATAATTGTGCTATACAGCTGATCTACTACATTTTGCACTGTTATAAAGCTTTTTTTTTATTGTTTCACTGCATTTATGTACTGTTTTATACTGGCTTAACTGAATTTTTCATTGCTAGATACTGTGTCATTACTCTAATTGTATGTTTACTGAATTACTTAACTGTAAACTGCTTTTTCATACTCAGAGTTATATTTTCTGTTTGTGAGTGCTCTATCTGAGCTTTTCTGTGTATTTTTAATTTTTTGAGGTTTCTGTGTTCTACAGCTAGGAACTGTAATAGTGTGCATTACTATAATTGTCTGTTTACAGTTAAAAGCATTTTCTAGGGTCTGCTTGCTCCTTAATCTGTTTAAAACTTTCATTTAGTGGTTACAGGTAGGAACTGTAATTTTTCCCACACACCCTCTCTAGTGTTGTGGTGTTCTTATACTTGGTGGCTTTGCAGTTGCCCGCCCATACTGTATATTTGATCTGTGACACTCCTCCCAGCCTAGTGTCATTAGTTCATTCAATCTAATAGAGAACATTTGTGAAGGCCAACCCACTCAAATTCTTAATGTTGAATTAACTTCTGTTCCAGCTTTCTCCATTTCCACTTTTACTGAAAAAAAAATTCTAAGCTTGCTTCCCCCCTTTCCTGTGGCAGGTCTTGTCCAGATATGGATTTGCTGTGTCCAGGACTGTTTGTGAGCTCCTGAGCCCCCCCCCCCACACACACACTTAACTAGGGTTAAACTATTCCTGGTGCCATAAAGTCTGCTCTTTAAATTTTTCCTTGCAACTAGCCAGCTTTTTAGTTTTAGCACTCAAATCTGTTTCTTTGAGCTCAGCACTTGTTCAGAACTCATTGTAAGCACTAAATAAGTTACAAATTACTACAGCACTCAACTTTCCTCACTTGTCTAGAGGAAAACAGTTTTTAGTACTTAATAAATAAGCACCTATTCAGGCATGTCTAAAGGTCAGCTCCCGGTATTTTCTCCTATCTACCTGATGAATCTGGGCATCTTGGGACAATGTAGCAATTGCCTCATGTACACAGAGAACCCTCTCCTCAAACCACCCAACACTATGACCTGTGAGAGATGCACTTATATAACCAAACTGGAAGCAAAGTTCTCTTCACCGAAAACTGGACAAGACAGTCAAGAGGAGAAGGTAAACTCTTGCACCGCACCACACTCATCACACAGTCCGCCAAAACCTACACCACCAAAGCACACACACAGAAGCACAAAACACACACCTACATTTGCGGAGGCTCTCAGTAAAAATCTACCCAAACAACTGAGACCTCCAAAGCAGAAATGCAAGCAACCTCCACCCCCCAATGCAACCCAAATGACACATAGCCCACATACTCAGTGTGCCACTCAACTACAGCCCATAAGGCATAACGTATCCAACACTCTAGTCATAGGTGCCTCTGTAGTCAGGCACACTGATGTTCCACTCACCAGGCTAAACAAAGAAAAAGTTACTGTCAGCTGCCTGTCGGGTGCCAGGATCCGCCAAATAACGCACGCACTCAGGTCACTCCACAACAAGTACAAATATGACTCTATCATTGTCCATGTTGGTGTGAATGACCTGAGACGTACCTCCCTGGATTACATGAAAAGAGACATGGAGGAGCTCTCTGATCTTGTAGCCCAGGCAGGTATGACCCTAGCCCTGAGTAGCATCCTGCCATCACCCAGAATGATACCACAGTACAAGGACAAAATGATTGACTTTAACAATTGGCTAAGCTTCTGGTGTCATTCTAAGGGAATCCAGTATCTGTCTGCCTGGGATGACATGATCGACAGACCACGCTGCTTTGCCAGAGATGGCCTGCACCTGTCACCCTTTGGATTCCGGATACTGGCAAAGACTCTTGCCACCCCTATAGTGCCTTTTTTAGGCAAGGTTCAAATGATAAATTCACCACCATAACAGGTACAAGAAAGCAAAATCTGAGGGTAATGCTACTCAATGCTAGAAGTCTAAACCTCAAAATGCACTCACTCGAGGCACTCCTTAAAATGGAGAACATTGACATCTGTGCAGTGACAGAGACCTGGTTCAAAGCTCCAGAGAGCACCCCTGCATTACCAGGCTATAATTCATACCACACCTTTTGGCCACCAAACCCGGACCGAAACACGACAGGTGGAGGCGTGTCCATATTCATTAAGGATATCCACACCTCCAAGCTAGTTGCTCAGCATAATGCATCCGAGATTATCCAAGTTCAACTAACTCTGGGCTAAAACGCAATCCAGATTGTAGCTTGCTACAGACCCCCCACCATGCCCCAGGATTCCCACTTCTCTTTTCTTGATACACTGGAAAATATTAAGGTACAACCCAACACTCTAATAATGGGTGATTTAAACTACCCTACCATTAACTGGGAAAACTACTTGTGTACCAACTTTTTTGCTCAACGTTTTCTGGAAATCATCAATATCCCAGACCTGGTCATCATCAACATGGGCGACCGGTGTTCCACACCAGAGGTCAGCTCCTCGTTGGTCAGATCCAACCACAAGCTAATCACTCTAGACATCCACATCCCGCTCCCATCCCCCATTAGGAAAACAACTGTAAAAAAATTCTCCAAACCCAACTTCACGCTTCTTAAGACAGAAGTGGCAAACTTCAGGAAACCCATGCAGATGGACAATAGAGGTACGACTGCTGAATCCTACACAAATGCACTTTATAATCACTTACACAAGTGCATGGATCGTGCTATCCCTATCAGAACCAAGATGCTATCCTCCAAACAAAGGAAGCCAATCTGGTGGTCTTCTGCCATAAACAAACTCTACAACAGAAGAAAGAAACTGTTGCAAAAAAGAGTAAAATCCCATGATTGGAGGAACTCCCTGGTCAGCCTCAGTAAGAAGCTGAGATCCCTCATAAAATACTCCAAAGCTAGTTATGATAACAAAATCACCACTTATTCTAAAGACAACCACAAAGCATTCTATAGCTATGTCAAGAATCTCAATGGCAACACTCAGATCTGCTCTGAGTTACAGCACAATGGCACTAATTATACAGAACCAACTGATATTGGCCAACATCCTGGCAGATAGGTTCAGTGCGAACTTTACCCCCCTCTCACCCCCTAAAGGGCCCATCTTTATACTGGAAGAATGCAAAGTTCCTGTAATCACGGCTGCACAGGTAAAAGCCTCTCTCCCCAAAGCCAAGAACACAGCATCCATAGGACCTGACAACATCCCAGGCTGCCTTCTACACGAACTACAGAATGAACTGGCACCCCACCTAAGTACCATGTTCAATCATAGCTTCACCTCAGGCTTTGTGCCCATTGAATAGCGCACAGCAATGGTTATCCCACTCCATAAATGGGGGCCACAACAGACCCCGGGAACTACTGCCCCATTAGCCTGACGAGCCTGGTCTGCAAAGCCATGGAACGTATCATCATGGAACTCATAAACAAAGACATTGGAGACCTCCAAACTCTGAACCCCACAAAGTTCGGGTTTGTAAAAGGCAGATCATGTCTCCTAAACCTGATAGACGTCTTTGAAGTAGTCACCAAAGCCATAGATCCCTGGGGTGAATTTCCTATTTCCCATCCAATCATCAAGATTTTTCTTGAAGAGTGCTAATGAGGAGCTTTGTTTGATATAGATAGGTAGTTTGTTCCAGAGTATGGGAAGTCTCTGGGACAGGAATCTATCCCTCCAACATGTTCTGTTTATTGTGATGACAAGGTTTAGGTCCCTAGAGCATGTAGCTCGGAGGGATTGGGAATTCTTTAAGTGGAGCATGTCCAACAGCTCTGGGTTTGACATAGCTTTGTGTGTTAGGCAGAGATCACCTCTGAGTAGGCGATATGCAACGGAGTAAAGCTGGAGTTTTTTGAGATGGTCTGCGTAGGGCATCTGTTTGAGGCTGGTAATCCTCTTTGTGAGGTATTTCTGTGGCCTTTCCAGTTGGTGTAGATGTCTTGTGAGGTACATACCAAAAGGAGTGTTGTACTCTATAATGGGTCTAATGAGTGACAAGTAGATCGGAACAATGACCTGTTTTTTCCTGGATGAGAAACCTTTTGTGATGATGTGTGCCACGTAGAAGGATTTCCCTACTACTGTGGTGATGTGATTATCAAAGGAGAGACTACTGTCCACTTGTGTCCCAAGGTCTCTTATCATACTTTTGGTGTTAAGTAGACTACCACCTATGTGGTAGTTCATGGGTACAGAGTTTTTAACCAGAGGGGATGACAATGCACTTTTTGGCATTGAGCTTGAGGCCATGGCTTTGACACCAGGCATTTGTCTCAGTGAGGCCCTTTTGTAGGATGCCCACATTGTTAGGAGTTTTGATTATGGCTCCTAATTTGCAGTCCTCTATGAACTTCATTAGCCAAAGACCTTCTGTGTTAGCCTGTACATCAGAGAAGTAGATACCAAACAGGAGAGGGCCCAGGACTGAACCCTGTGGTACTCCACTTGTCAATGGTCTGAAGTCAGATTTGGAGTCTGCTACTTTCACAGTGTGGGTTCTGTCAGTGAGTCAGTTAGCAACCCATCTTGTGACATAAGGATTTATACCTAGTTTAGTGAGTTTATCTATAATTCCAGAGAGGGGGATGGTGTTGAAAGCCTTGGCAAGATCTAGATAGGCTGCGTGAACCACCTTACCCTTGTCTATGGCATTGGTGACTGCTTCAAAGAAGTCTATCAGGTTTAGGAGACATGATGTGCCTTTTACAAACCCGAACTGGGTGGGGTCCAGAGTTTGGAGATTATCATTGTCTTTGTTTATAAGTTCCATGATGATATGTTCCATGGCCTTGCAGACCAGCCTCATCAGGCTAATGGTGCGGTAGTTCCTGGGGTCCATGGTGGCTCCCCCTTTGTGGAGTGGGAAAACCGGCACTGTGCGCCATTCCGTGAGCACAAAGCCTGAGGTGAGGCTATGATTGAACATGGTACTTACCTGGGTTGCCAGTTCGTTCTGTAGTTCATGTAGAACGCAGCCTGGGATGTTGTCAGGTCCCATGGATGCTGTGTTCTTGGCTTTGGAGAGTGTGGTTTTTACTTGTGTAGCAGTGATTACAAGAACTTTGCATTCTTCCGGTATAGAGATGTACCCTTTAGGGGGTGAGAGGGGGTAAAGTTAGCACTGAACCTATCTGCCAGGATGATGGCAATATTAGTTGGTTCTGTATATTTAGTGCCATTGTGCTGTAACTCAGAGCAGATCTAAGTGTTATGAGATTCTTGACATAGCTATAGAATGCTTTGTGATTGTCTTTAGAATCAGTGGCGATTTTGTTTTCGTAACTAGCTTTGGAGGATTTTATGAGGGATCTCAGCTTCTTATTGAGGCTGACCAGGGAGTTCCTCCAATAATGGGATTTTACTCTATTTTGCAACTGTTTCTTTCTTCTGTTGTAGAGTTTGTTTATGGCAAGGTACCACCAAATTGGCTTCCTTTCTTTGGAGGATAGCATCTTGGTTCTGTTAATGATAGCACGATCCATGCACTCATGTAAGTGCTTATAAAGTGCATTTGTGTAGGATTCAACAGTCGTACCTCTATTGTCAGTGCATGGGAGTCTTGAAGTTTTCCACTTCTGTCTTAAGAAGCATGAAGTGGGCTTTGGAGAAATTTTTTACGGTGGTTTCCCTAATGGGGAGTGGGAGCGGGATGTGGATGTCTAGGATGATTTGCTTGTGGTCGGATCTGACCAATGAGGAATTGACCTCTGGTGTGGAACACCGGTCGCCCATATTGATAATGACCAGGTCTAGGATATTGCTGTCCCTGGTGGGAGTGTGGATAAGTTGATCCAAGGCATTGGAATTTCATGAATTCCAGAAAACATTGAGCAAAAGAGTTGGTACATGAGTAGTTTTCTCAGTTAATGGTGGGGTGGTTGAAATCCCCCATTATTAAGGTGCTGAGTTTTACCCTTATATTTTCCAGAGTATCAAGAAATGAGGAGTGGGAATCCTGGGGCATGGTGGGGGATCTGTAGCAAGCTACAATTTGGATTGTGCTCTTGCCCAGAGGTAGTTGCACTTGGATAATCTTGGATGCATTATGCTGAGCAACCAGCCTGGGGGTGTGGATATCCTTAATGAATATGGACACACCTCTGCCTTTAGTGTTTCGGTCCACGTTAGGTGACTGAAAGGTGTGGTATGGGTTATAGCCTGGAAATGCAGGGGTGCTCTCTGGAGTCTTGAACCAGGTCTCTGTCACTGCACAGATGTTGATGTTCTCCATTTTAAAGAGTGCCTCGAGTGAGTGAATTTTGAGGTTTAGACTTCTAGCACTGAGTAGTATTACTCTCAGATTTTGCTTGCTTGTACCTGTTACAGTGGTGCATTTTTCATTTTGAACCTTGCCTAAAAAAGGCACTGTAGGGGTGGCAAGAGCCTTAGCCAGTATCCAGAATCCCAAGGGTGACAGGTGCAGGCCATCTCCGCCAAAGCATCGTGGTCTGTCGATCATGTCATCCCAGGCAGACAGATACTGGATCCCCTTAGAATGACACCAGAAACTTAGCCAATTGTTGAAGTCAATCATTTTGTCCTTGTACGGTGGTATCATTCTGGGTGATGGCAGGATGCTACTCAGGGCTAGGGTCATACCTGCCTGGGCTACAAGATCGGAGAGCTCCTCCCTGTCTCTTTTCATGTAGTCCAGGGAGGTATGTCTCAGGTCATTCACACCAACATGGACAATGACAGAGTCACCTCCTAAATCTGTCCTGAAAGCACCCGCTTTGTGATAACAGTTCTTCACACCTAGCATTATGGACAGCCGGACTACTCTTGTTTCTCCTGCCAGCCTTGTTGACTTGGGTCTCCTGAGGCAGTGTAGCAACTGTCTCATGTACACTGACAACCATCTACTAATATCCCACTCCAGTACAGAATGTGAGAGGTGTATCTACACCAAGAATCTTGAATCTTAAATCCCTGCTCTCTCACACTCAAATTAGTAACACTGAAGAGGTTGTCAACTCACCCACCACTACTCATTCACAAAGTACCACTACTCATGCACAAAGTACCACTACTCATACACAAAGTACCACTACTCATTCACAAAGTACCACTACTCATTCACAAAGTACCACTACTCATACACATAGTATGCATCCAACACAAAAATCAGCATATGTGGAAGTTATCTCAAAAAATTTATCGAAACACAGGAGACCTACAAAACAAAAGACTGCTACAACTTACACAGTTTCCACAGCACCTAAGACACATAGCAATACCAGTGTCGCACCTATCAAGCCCTTAAAGTAAAATACTCAAAATACAAATTTTCTTGCTATTGGAGAATTCACAGTGAGACACACAGATGCTTCACTCACTAGGTTAGATAAGGAGAAAGTCACAGTCAGCTGCCTGTCCGGTGCCAGGATTCGTCAGATCATGCATGCACTCAAGTCTCGGAAACAAGTACAGTTATGACACTGTCATAGCTCAGGTTGGAGAAAATGACCTGAGACATACCTCACTAGACTATATGAAGAGATGCATGATTGAGCTGTCCAAGTATGTGCCCCAGGCAGGTATGTTCCTAGCCTTGCGCAGCGTATTACCCTCACCTAGAATGATGGTGCAGTATAAACAAAAAATTATCAATTTCAATAACTGGTTTAGTTTGTGATGTCATTCAAAGTGGATCCAATTTCCGTTCAGCCTGGCATGACATGGTCGACAAATTTTGCTGCTTTGCCAGAGATGGTCAGCATATAGGTTCATAGGTTAGTACTACGCTAACTACCCTTGTGGGCCATTTCAAGCCTAGCAAGTTCTCCCATGTGAGAATCAACCCATGCACCTTGTGTCTGTAAGGTAAACACCTTAACCATTATGCCATCCTCCCACCCTACTGGCACCATTAGGCTTTTGGCTGCTGGCAGAGGCTCTTGCCTCCTCCATAGGGCTTTTTTTAGGCAAAGTCTCAAAAACAAAATTGCTGATGTGAAAATTGCCAACCATAACAAACACAAAAATTACTATGCTACTAAATGCTAGGAACTTAAACAAAAAACTGCACACCCTGGAAGCACTTCTATCACTGGTAGATTTAGATGTCTGTGCAGTCACAGAAACCTGGTTCAAGGCTTCAGAGAGTACCCCGGCCTTGCAATGCTAGAATGCCTTCCATGCCTTCTGACTTCAAAATAAACGTGTGAGAACAAAAGGCAGTGGTGTTTCTATCTATATTACAGATATATTCACCTCCCAACTGGTTAGACTAGGCAACTCCATGTTCAGATTACTGTGAGTAAGACCCCCTTTCAAGTCATAGCTAGTTCTAAATCCCCCTCCATGGATCATGATGCACATGAGATCTACTTGACCAAACTAAATTCAATTCAAATATTGCCAACACTCTGATCATGAGGGATTTCAATTATCCCACCATCAACTGGGAAACCTACTTTAGCCCTAACTCACCAGTGCAAAAGTTCCTTGATTTTGTTAAATGAAATGCCCTGGAACAAATTGTTCAAACCCAACAAGAGGAACAAACATACTAGATCTGGTCCTTACTAACATGACAAACAGATGCACCACTGCAACTGTCAGACCTTCATTAGTTAAATCTGATGACAAATCAGTCACCTTTAAACTGCACTAACAACAGAACTCACAAAGAGGAAGTCAGACAAAAAACTTCACCAAAGCAAACTATACCCTCCTACAAGAAGGTATAAATGCCTTCCAAGCCCCACCCCCAGCTAGAAGTACTAACTACACCAAAGTTTACACTAAAGCCCTGTACAATCACTTGTATAAGTGTATAGACTTGGCTGTTCCAGACAGAATCAAAGTCAGAGTCCCAAGTAAAAAAAGAAAACACTCTGGTGTAATCCAGCATCAACAAGAAATCTAAGGCAAGACCACAACAATGGAAAAGCACCCTGCTCAGCCTCAACACGCAAATAAGACAACATGTCAAATCCTCTAAGGATAACTTTGAGAAAAACTTAGCAATCACAGACAAGGATAATCATAAGGCCTTTTACAGCTGCTTAAGTAGCTGAAAAGGTCGGACCAAAGGATATGCAAACTAGTGACTAACAGTATCACACATACTGATCCCGCAGAGATAGCAAACCTGTTAGTGGACAGATTTCACAAAAAGTTCACTCCCTTATCCCCTCCGAACTTATCACAAACCTTGCCCCCCCCCCACCCACCTACATATTCTAAGAGCAGGTCATTAAAGCCTTGTCTAAGGCAAAAAACATAGCCTACATGGGACTAGATAGCATCCCAAGATGTCTTCTAAACAAAGTAAAACATGAACTAGTATCACCATTAAGTACCCTATTCAATCACAGCCTAATCACAGGCTTTGTTTCTGTGGAATGGAGAGCAGCAACAGTTATTCTCCTCCACAAAAGTGGCTTAACAACAGACCCAGGGAATTATAGACCCATAAGTCTGACCAGCTTCATCTGTAAAGCCATGGAACGCATGATCATGGACCTCATAAATAAAGACAAAGGCAACCTCCAAACCCTGGATTCAACCCAATTTCAGGTTCATCAAGGGTAGATCCTGCCTGTTAAACCTGGTGGATTTTTTCAAAAATGTGACACAGTGTACATCGACTTGGCAAAGGTCTTTGACACAACCCCACACTCAGACATTACTGATAAACTTAACAAACTGAAAGTAAACCCCTTTGTTGTAAGATGGGTTGCCAACTGGCTCACAAATCAGTCACACACAATCAAAGTGGGTGACCCCACATCAAATAGCAGACCTGTCACCAGTGGGATGCCACAAGGGTCAGTGCTGAGCCCCCTACTGTTTAGTATATACTTCTCAGAAGTTCAGGCCAAAACTAAGGGGATGTGGCTGACCAAGTCTGTGGACGACTGCAAACTGTGTTCAATTATTGACTTCCCAAATGATGTCAGTATACTTCAGGAGGGTCTTACACAGAGGAATGACTTGTTTCTTAGTCATGTTTTGAAACTGAATGCAAAGAAATGCATCATCATATTCTTTGATAAAAACAATGTCCCCTCATACTGTCAAATTAACAACAATAACCTATGTACTTATGAAGTGGTAACTGATCTGGGATCACAAGTAGACTGCGACCTTAACGTTGACACTATGTGTGTACTGTAGTAAGGAAGACTTTCTATGCAGCACACTTGATTAGCAATGGCATCACCTCTAGAGTAAAGAAGGTTATAACCCTTCTATACTCGCCACTATTTAAGCCCTTAATTGAGTATAATGTCCCTTTTGGCATATACCATACAAAGCATCTGCAGCAATTGGAGAGACCTTAGAGGTTCCTAACTGAAAAGATCAAGGAATTCCAGCATGTGCCTTACACAGAATGACTAAAATCCCTGTCACTGTACTCAGTATCATATAGATTTCTTAGTGAGACTTATGCCTGGCTTACATAGCAATCTCCGACCGAAACCTAATGAATTTGCTGCACATTCGTAAATCAAATGGGACTAGTGCTACCCTTCCCAAGGACCTAAATATGGCCTGCAACTTGAACAGAACATGCTGGAGGGACAGATTTGTCTCCCAGTGACTTCCACATCTTTGGAATAGACTGCTAATTCATGTAATTCATGTGAAGCAGAGCACCTCTATGACACCATTGAAAAGGAACCTGGATGAGTGGATGGGGCACCATAAATTCTTACCGGGGATATTGCCCACAACCCTCCTGGACATGGGCAGTCATTAATAAATACAATCCTGGGTATTGACTAGAGTATCTATGGTATTACATTGGGATGAAACGGCCAGGCTTGAGATGACCTCAGGGTCGATTTCCTCGTAACCTCCTACGATCCTATGATCCTATGACCTATCAAATGCCTGCAATGTTTTTCTCTTACAACTGTATTAGCTTTCCAGTCATATTATACCTTTATCATTTTATTTTTCATCCTCCATACCTAAACTGCTTGTAAATGTCCTCTTAACTTCTACCTCTAAATCTTTCTCTCAAGTGCATAATCTGCATCCAGGTGACTCTCTCTTTTAGGTTATTCTGGAATGTTCCCTGTATGCATTAAAAATAAAAAGTAATACTTGTGACATCTGCCTCATCTACAGCATGTAATTAGGAAGTCAAGACTTGAGAATGGCTCATGGATAAAGTACCTACAGCACTATAGGAGCCATCATCAACCACTGAGTCTGAAAGTTAACAGTATTTCAGGATACCAGACTTCTTGGAATACCCTAACTAAAGATTCAGATGTACTCCACAGCCAAACCTTATTAATTGGATTGTTTTAGATTTTTTACTTTTGTTTTCATTATTATTATTTTATCTATTACTTTGAGTCGATTGGATGTGGAGCATATTCGTAATATGTCATTTAAGTCCTTTATGTTTAGTTCCACAGCACTATTGCTGGTGATGAGAAAATAATTTATATATTTATATTTAATATGTGTTTTGTCATGCTTAATATGTATATGTTATTAAATAACATAACGGGTAAACACATGATCACTGAATATATTGTCAGTACAAGTGGTGATTTCTCAATGGCATATACTGAGGAACGTATCCACTTCATCCCACTGGAGACTGATGTGATCTGATGAAGTGCAACACTAGGGAAAAAGTGCACAAATCATGCCCATGAAGTGTCCTGGCACTGCTGCCAAGACTGTGACCAAAGTCAGGCCAGGCTCAAACCTAACTATCACCATTCACTACCCACCATGAGTAGCTATCATTCATATCCTGTGTCACCACTCATTCAGAGTCCCTGTCAAGCACCATTTCCATGTCACTCCTCTTCCTTTCAACCACAACTACTCCCTCAGGCACAACCCCTAAACCACTGACTGCCACCACAGATTCTCCTACTCACAGCACATATTGAGGGGGTATAAATGGAGAGATGATAAAATAAGCAAGCAAAAAAGCGTAATATTGCTGGAATTTAAGTAATCTGCAAGTCTTGATGAGTACCTTCACGAGGTGGAAGACCCTGTTTTTTTATAAAATCTCCCCAAGACGACACTGATATACAGACTGTATTTTATATAGCATATACCATGGACAGAAGTGGGTTAAAAATAAAAAAAAGACAGCTGGGTGCACAAGTCCCAGGATAAAAAAAGGGCCCAACCCTGGTAGTTGTACTGGTGCCAGGACTGGAAAAAAATGACAGAGTTGAATCCTCAAGGCATGGGAAAATTCCTACAATGGGATTAGGCCAGACTCAATGGGAAGATTGCCACCTGCTATAGTAGCAAGTAGTAGTCCACAAAAATCACAAAAAAGCCATAAAAATGATAGAGTGAACTATTGAGGGTAAGAAATAAATGATTTATTGTTACTATGCAAGAAGCCCAGAATTTCTTTACAGAAGATATACAAAAAGATTAAGAGAGAAATTAGAGGCAAGAAAAAATTATAATACTGAAGTAACTGAGAAGCATTGGAAACATGAGCCACAAAGCATTATAGAAAATGATGAGGTTTATATCACATGGGATCACCCATTACCAGCAGTTCAAAAAATAGATGTGATAAAACCAGATATACTAGTCCATGAAAAGAAGACAAAAGTAGCATTGATCGTTGAAATTGCTACACCCAGTGACTACAGTGTCTTATGTACAGAGAGACACAAAGTCATAAATATTAGGATTTACAGGCAGAAATGAGGGAAATGTGGAAGAAGGATACCCAAACAGTTCCAATAGTAGTAGGAGCAATGGGTTTTATAAAAATGTATTCATTTATTTATTGACATTTGTTGACCGGGAAAGAATTTACAATCTTACTTAACATATGTTACTGATACATGTAACTCTATATGAATCACAGAAGGAGCCAATTCTGGGCACATTGCAGGTGCTGCGAAGAGTATTTCTGGCTAACATCAAAGATTGAAACAATACTAATTTCATGAACTTTAATAATACTATGACTTAAGAATGGGGTTCATTCCGGTCATGGTATTAGAAACTCAAAAGACTTGGAGAAATTAAACTTGAGGAATGCATATTGAACCTATGGTTTGTATTTGTATATAAATTTGTACTCTGTTTATTTTCAAACCTGATATCTTAAAGTGTATAGAATAAAATAGAGAAAGCAAGTATCTATATTATTTGGTTCAAATAAGGCTTTTTTCTCTTTCACTTAAGCAATGTTCTTTTTTTTCCTATACTTCCTGGGAGCCTGGCCATTTTGGTTCACATACTGTATAGTATACTGTGGACAACAAGCTGTAGTATGTGATTTGTCTGGCTTTCTTACATCAGCTTGAATTTTTCTCTAATCCTCCTATGCTTTTCATAGGATCATAGGAGATTACTAGGCTAATGGTCCTGGGGCCCTTACAAGCCTAGCCAAGAGTTTATCCCCAAAAAGAAACCTCAGTCAGCACCTGTCACCCCTGTCAATGAGGGACAAAGGTGGAACCCCTGGGACAAATTTATGGTTTCCCATCCACTCATCAAGGTTGCATTTGAAGAGGGTCAGTGAGGTAATCTGACATGTATGGGAAGTCTGTTCCAGAGAGGGCAGCCTCTGGGAGACAAACTTGTCTCCCCAACAGGTTTTTTTGATGTTGCATATTAGATTTAGACTGAACCAAAGATACACAGGGTAGACTGAGTGCATGGATTAAACCATAGTAACCAAAAGTCCAAAAATGAAATCCAGCACAAGGGAAAGATGAAAATCTTAGAAATTTATTGTGGCAAGCTCCATAAATAAAAAATCCACAGCAAACCGGTTTCGGCTGAAAGTTCAAGCCTTCTTCAGTGCAACAAAATATATTCAGTAGAGCAGACCCTAATTCCTGCTTATATATATGCACAGATTAGCCAAAAAGGCTTAATATCTTAATTGTAGTGATTCATCAGTGAGTCAAACAATCCAAAGCAAAAATTAGCTTAACTCATTCAGGCCTGGTTTAAATAGAGCACCTAGCCTGATTATCCAGGAAGATTCCTTGTTATTTAATATATTATGCCATTCAGCTTTGGATATCCTGTTCATTTGTATTTTGTCTATGATAGTAAAAGTGAATTTAGCAGTTTTGTGTGTTAATGTGTGTTTGTAAAGAGCGTTTGAAATTCTTTTATTTCTGATTTCACTTAGATGTTCACTGATACGGTGTCTAAAAGGTCTGGACGTTTGTCCAACATAAAATGAAGAATAGTTACAAGTGGCTAAATAGATAATCCAATCGCATATTAGATTTAGGTCTATTGAGTGGGTAATGCGCAAAGAGTTAGACTTAAGGATATGGATCATATCTAGTAGGGCAGGGATTGATATTGCCTTGTGGGCGAGATACAGATTACCTCTGAGCAATCTGTATGATACCGAGTAGAGTGATAGTGATTTAAGCCTGTCCACGTAGGATAGGTGTTGGAGGCCATACCTCTTTGTGAGGTATTTCTGTGGCCTTTCCAGTTGGTGCAGGTGTTTAGAGAGGTACATACCAAACTGGGCATTATACTCAATTATAGGTCTAATAAGGGAGGAGTATAGAGAGGTAATAACCTCTTTTTTCTGGATGAAATCCCTTTATTTATGAGATGAACCAAGTAAAAGGCTTTTCTGACCACCTCCGCCACATGATGGTCGAATATGAGATTGTTGTCAACTTGAGTCAAATGCTTGGAGATTGCCTATGTCCTTGTTTATGAGATCTATAATAATATGCTCCATGGCCTGTCCTTGTTTATGAGATCAGACTAGTCAAGCTGATGGAGTGATAGTTTCTCGGATCAGTAGTGACACCACCTTTGTGCAAAGGAATGACAATGGCAGTTCTCCACTCTGCTGGAATGAAGCCTGTAGTTAGGCTGTGGTTGAATAGGGTGCTCAGTGGTGAAGCTAGTTTGCTGGAGATGGTGCAGAATACAGCCTGGGATACTATCAGGTCCCATGGAAGCTGTGTTCTTTGCCTTGGATAGCAGTGGCGGATCCAGGAATCTGTAAAAGGGGGGGTGCAGTGTGGTTAGTTGACTACTGGGGTGGAAGCAGGAAAGTGGGACACTGGTTTGGGGAATGTGGAAAGATCACCATATGATGTTCTGATATTATGTATAAAAAGACAGCACTATATGTTTAGTTGCACTTTATTTTGCTGTGGATGTGGTAGTAGAAACAGGTAATTTCCATACAGCACACAGCAGTACAAGTTGTTTTTTCAACATATGCCTGAAAGAGATGCTTGGATGCCCATGGAAAGTCACAGTCCCTTTCCATGGCATTGTTGTAAGCTAGGAAACATTCCCACTGAAGGTAATATTAGCCACAACAAATACCATAGTAAATTTATTAATTTACCAAAAAATTGCTTAATGATGTATGTCAAAATAGTGAAATTCAGTTAAGTAAAAGTAATACAACAATTAAGTAGATGTTATAAAAAATCCCAAAAAGCAAATACTCAGTTTAGTAATTGTATGAATCTTATAGATGTTACTAAAATTGATATTTCCATATAAATATCTCCTGACTATATACTTGCTGAGTTTTTCTTAATGTTGTTTTAGTTTCATCTTGAATTTGACTCTGTCATCATCATCATCATATTTCAGCTTTTCCCGTCAGGGGTCGCCACAGCAAATCACCTGTTTCCATTACTTCCTGTCCTCTGCATCTTGCTTTGTCACACCAACCACCTGCATGTCCTCTCTCACCACATCCATAAACTTTATCTTAGGCCTTCCTCTTTTCCTGTTACTTGGCAGCTTCATCCTAAGCATCTTTTTCCCAATATACTCAGCATCCCTCTTCAGCACATGTCCAAACCAACGTAATCGTGCCTCTCTGGCTTTGTCTCCAAACCTTCCAACCTGGGATGACCCTCTAATATACTTATTCCTAATCCTGTCCACCCTCGTCACACCCAGTGCAAATCTTAACATCTTTAATTCTGCCACATCCAGCTCAAACTCCTGCCTTTTTGTCAATGCCACTGTCTCCAACCCATATAACATAGCTGGTCTCACTACCCTCTTGTAGACCTTCCCTTTCACTCTTACAGGTACTCATCTGTCACAAATCACTCCTGACACTCTTCTCCACCCACTCCATCCTGCCTGTACTCTCTTCTTCACCTCTCTTCCACACTCACCGTTACTCTGAACTATTGACCCCAAGTATTTAAACTCATCCACCTTGCTTAACCTAAAAACCTTCAGTGTCTACCTTTTCATCTTTTCAGGGTATTCAGATTTGCAAGTCAAATAACCACTAATCTAGCCACTATGCGAATAATAGCATGTCCTAATTATGATTTCACAAATACAAATTTTTAGCAATGTATGGTTTAAATACACAAGATGCTTTGTTAAAATATTTCACAGACCCTGTTGGCAATATACAAAACCCATATATAATCCTCTTAAATCTGGGCCAGTCAGAAACCTGGCTGGCTATATTGATAGCAGACTCTTTACTGACCCCCTTGCCTCTGTGGTGGTTGGAAAATGCTTTGGTTATAAACATATCCTTTGCATTATCCCACCATGGTCTAATGATTCCTTCCTTATTAGGGTCATCATTGAATACAATGCCTGATTCAGCATGTACCTCACTAAACAATTAAACATTCTTATTTCCTCACTAGACTGAGTGAAAGCTAAGTCCACAGACTTTATTTCACAAAGACTCCTCAGGGGTGATCCTTGCTTATGAACAACCCAGTATTCTAAGACCTTATCCACCCTAAATAGAATCATTTTAAAGCAAACACCAGTTCTGAAGACTTAAACCTATATTAGACTATCAAACACACCAAACAGCATGATTGGTATGTAAACCTGTGTACCTCCATTTCCAGAATAGGCAGCCTTTATATATCAAGCAGAGAAATTCCACAGCAACCTTTAAAACCAATCAGAACTACTGAATGGAAGATCACAAACTTTCACCCATGCCATAATGGGGGAAGTTTACTTAATGGTGACATTAATGTCCCACCAGTATTGGGTGACAGGGCTGAGATTCTTGATGGCCCCTTAGCATTAAGGCTAACAACCTATATACCTATAATTTTCTGAGTATTTGTTGTGTGCAAAACTGGTCAGAAGTTGGTAGAGCACCAGACTTATAGTAAAGCTAAAGTTAGTGCTTCCATGTATGAAGCTATTTCGGCGGGTTCTTATGAGACATTATTTAGCTCTAAGCCTGTATGAGACAAAAAGTAATGGAAATCAATACAAGCTGTATTATGTGGAAGAATTACTGACCCTTAAAACTGCATTGAAATAAACAATATGGAGTGACATAATTTCAGTGAATTGGTATGCAGTTGCTGCAATGACATTACAGTAGGTCTGCAGTTTCATAAGCTGCTTGTAGTACTATATGATACTCTGAGGTATGCTGGGATTTACTTATGTACTTTATTAAACAGGGATTTTATTTCTTTTAGACATAATTCTGAGTGTGTGACTAAATCTGTTTTTGCTGCCATCACCGAGCTAATCTGAGCCAAGCCACGCTATGCTATCCACCCTATTTTCTCATTGCTTAACATATCAGATCACATCAGGTTGCATTAATGCAAACACACTTGCAAACTGATTATGAGTCACAAGTTGAGAAATCACGAGACAATAATACCAAAATCCATATTTCTACAACTGCAGCAATCTGTCTTGCTAGGGAACTGGACTTTAAATGAGGGCCTAGTACTTACCCAGGCAACAGGAAGGGTGGATAAAAGAAAGAGCCAACTCAGTTAAATGCGTTAGAGATACAACAGGTATGGTTGTGTGAAGCACCCATACAGTTAAATGCATTAGAGATACAACAACAGGTATGGTTGTGTGAAGCACCCATACAGGTTTTTGCATACTGGCTGAGCTTCGGGCTGCCCTGGGTGGGGCAGCTCTTCAATGTAGAACATTGCAACAGTGATATATAAACTGTAATACTTAATGTCCTTCTATATTTTGCATCCTTAAGGGAGATCTGACACTTCATAGTAAATCCTTAATTCTTGGAAGATCAGATTGATCATTTAGAGTTTAAGGTGTAGAGATCTTTCAGTTAGAAGACTGTATACAAGAAACAGTGTCTAGGGATGCAGTGCAGTGATGCAATACTAGACTTATCACAGTGAAAACTGGAAAGCAATCTCCCACCAGTACCAAGGGGACCCATGATGCCAAGAAGTGACAGGACAGCTCAGAAACTTCTGGAGGACAGCCTGGGTTCTTGGTAGGAGATGGTCAACATAACCTGCCACATCATCTGCGCCACACTACAAATCTCTGATGATTTTTTTTAATAATCAGCCAGAAAAGAGCAAGAAAAACTACTGACTCTCCGCTGTAGACAGGTGTTTGCCATGTTACTGGTGGAAGTTCCTGCTTACCTGTTAAGCTATAAAGATCAAAAAGCACCTCATCTTAATAATGAAAAGTGGGCCACAACTTCTTTCCCAAGCTTTTTACACAGGCAGGGCAGCCTCATCTTTGCCATCAAGTTGGAATGCAGTACTTCTGGTGAAGTATCAAAAATTGCAGTGTTTAACAGTCAAGTAATTAAAATCACAGGCCGTGCATTTTCTGTTCAATCTGCCTAAAAAAAAAAAAAGAAAGAAAACTCTAGCAAAAGAAATGAAAGAATGTTGAAATGGAGATGCACGTGACAAGCAGATAAGAAAATGAATGCTTAAAACTGACAGTAGCACAAGTTTTTCTTCTTATTTAGTCCATCATATTCTTTACATTCCTATTTTGGCGGGAATTGCATACCCCCTTTTAAGATTGTTGCTGGACATCCAAATATCAGCTCCTGAAATATGTTCCAGTACTCCCGAACTATAGAAGTGCAGTTATATCTGATGGCAACATGTTCCAATGTTTTCCAGCAGTATTTGAAAACAAG
This sequence comes from Protopterus annectens, assembly GCF_019279795.1. NCBI lineage: Eukaryota > Metazoa > Chordata > Ceratodontiformes > Protopteridae > Protopterus > Protopterus annectens. The sequence goes on along the minus strand of NC_056729.1, from coordinate 1,139,400,282 downwards.
GAATCACCTGCCAAGTTATTAGACTTGCTAATGCTACCTAGGAGTTTAGTGGAAGAGCGTAAGAAATTGAGGTTTGTATAGGGGGTAATAAGGTTAGAGAGTATCGGTGTGTTGTTAGGTTGGTAGAAAATCTTATGAACAAAAGTAAGTTGGGAAAGTAGCAAGATGTTTTGTAGTTCAAGCCAGTCTAGCTGCTGTAGGTTCAGACAATGATGAGTTCTAAAGGGGTTTCCAGAGGCAAATTTGGCAATATTATTATAGGAGTTAGCTAGTTTAGTAAGATTATTTTTCTTTAGGTTAGTAAATATGGGGGAAGCATAGAGAAGAGTGGAGACTAGATGGGAGTGGGCAATGGTAGTTCTGGCTATAGGGGTTAAGAAGGGTTTTAATAGTTTGTAAGTCACTTGTTTTTGAAGTATTAAGTACATATGGAAATATTGTTTATTATCATAATTTCTAACAAACACCTAGCAATATGTCTAGTATAGTGTAATATAAATGGACATTGACAATTCATTTTCTTGTCTTCAAACATGGAATTTCACACTATACCCCTCAATAGCATATAGGTCTCTCAGTTATGAAAATTTGAATAATAAATGTCAAACAGTGATTAATTCTTCTACTGCAGGGCATCCTAGATTAACAATGCTAGTGTCATTTTATGAATCAGTCCTTGCCCTTTCTAATACTACTAATAATTGTTATAGTGGTATACATATTACATAGTTTATCTCAAACCAAGATATTGAATACATTCCATCTTTACTCCTGGCTTTGCACAATGCCCACTTTCAAATGCTACCATAGTGCCAAGCTAACAAACCTGTTCAGAAAGCTCTTGGTGTAGGAACTATGTTTCTCTGGTTTACTTTATCCTGTACTTTAAAACCTTTACTATATAGACCAGTTTAATAACTCACTTGCTGATATGAACTTTGCTAAGATGTGTGTTATAAATTGTTTTTGGACATCTGATTGCCATGGGCTGTACATTATGAGCACCATGTTCAGACATAAGACTGGTCAAAGAAGTACTTCTTACCAACGCACCTGACTGGCTTCTGTAGTCCCATGATAACATGGGTTCCATTCACTGCATTGAAAGTTTCTTTCACCATAATGTTAATGGGCTGCATGCGTCATTTATTCCTGATTAATTGAAAGCAATTGTGTACAGGATAAATTGAGATTAGCAAACATTGGTATTAAGGAGTTTTTTCCTTATCCCCACTATTGTGCCATCTTGGATTTTTCTGTGTATCAGTTAGTGGAAGTTTATTTTAACTTTTTTATTTTATGTGTCAGGTAGTGGAGGTATTTTGTTTCATTAGAATGTACTCCAATGAAACTTTCTTTCATTGAACCAATACAAGATGTATATGGTTTGTGGTGGATATTCTAAACATACAGTAAAAAGAGATGTGGAGGTCAAAGGTGATCACTGTTTGGTGGTGAGTTGGATTAGATGGCAAACATGGCAGATGGACAAATGAAAAGATGCATTAAGGGTGTTCTGCAAATGCTTAACAGATGCTTCAATGCAGGGTGAGGTCAGCTCTGACCTCTTGAAAATTTCCTCATGTATACTTAGTTATGAAGGCTGTGGATAAGACACCCTTTTAGGCTGTGTCATGGAGCTGTGACTAAGAAGTGGTCAGAGGTGTCCATGGCTGTGATCAGAGATCTCATGTTGGACCTCAGTTGTGAAGGAAGTTATCGAAATAAAGAATGAGAACTTCCATACAATGCTGGTTGGGAGTGGTGGTCTCCATCTACATTTGATAGGTACCAATAGGCACTGAAAGCAGAAACTGCCTGGATGTGGAAACAATTCGGTGATGCTATGAAGAACATCTTTCAGATGGCCTAAAATAGGTATTATACTGAAGAACAATGTAGTGGTTTAGGAGGGAAACTAAAGACTATTTTTTAGGCTACTGTTAGGCATAGTAGAGAAACAATGACACTATGCTAGAGTGGTAGGTGGAAGGGATACTTGAGGAGCTTCGGAAGCTGGTGGACCAGTGGTTGTGAAGTTAAAGGTTTAGCTATATATGTCCTCATTCTTAACTATGATGACAGGCTTTGTGAAATGATTCCAAGAAGAAAAATGAGATTGTTTATGGAAGGAACAGAAATTCAATCCATTTGCAGAACTGCCTGGCTGTCTGTGATAGAGTGAGTAGTATAGCAATTCAAGGGGACTAAAAGGTAGAGAGACTGCTCTTTCTGGCTATGTGGAGAAAGATGAGGCGATTTTGACACATAATGAGCAATATCTTGTGTGCTTGTGGTGTGACATGTATCAAGCAAGATCCACTCAGAGGAGGGTCTGTGAGAGACTCAGGACATGTTGGGAAGATTATATCTCTCAGCTTACGTGGGAACATCTGGGAACTAAGAGGAAGAGCTGAGGATTGTTGCTATGGATACTGAAACCTGCCATAACTTGTTTAACCTGCTGCTACTGTAGTCCTTCCCAGAACAGATGATTCTAACTTTACTGGCATTCAAGGCATTTCAAGGCTGGTTTAAGGGGCAACATGGTAGCTAACTGGTTAAGGTTTTTGTTTATACCTCCAAGATCCACAGGCTCAGATGTGACCTTGCCTATTGTCTGTGTGGAATTTGTACATTGTTTTTTATCTGTCTGGGTATTCCAGCTTTTGTTTATATTGTAGAGGTTGTTGTTATAATAGGCAATTCTAAACCATCCATATATGTACAGAATTCACCTGAAGTCTTATAGCATAGGTCATAATTTAAAAAGATGGTTCTGGACCAGTTTACTTACCTATTTATGAAATAAATGACTTAAATATAATTGGAATCAGAAGGGGGAAGGAAACAATGGGCACATGCAAGGCAGCAGTAATGTCTTGGGCTTAAGTTAAAATGTGCACAGGAGAAATGGCAGTCTCAGAAACATGTGCATCGTGGGAGTGCTAATCTAGCATGTATCACAGAAAGCAAAAATCACAAAAAATGTATTCTGATTCCTAACAATAAAAGTCAGAGACAATGGAACTCTCAGCACATTCAAGCACCATATTTACAGGTAATTTTGAGACCTTTCAAATTGCCTTCAAGCATCAGATTGTGTGCTGGAAACTGAAACAGAAAAACAGTATCAAGAATGCCACTATATGCTTTCCGTGATGGTGTGCATTCTGTTTTGCAGCCTCAAAACCATCTTTTTAATTAAATAGATAAGTGAGAGCAGATGAACGACAGAGCAGTCCCAGGGAAATATGGGTCTATATTAGCAAAGCAAAAAACCCTATGCACGAATGCCAATACATCGACCCCTATACCGCGAACTGCGAAAATCCCAAACGCACTAAACCGTGAAAAAAAATATATCGAACTGTCATAGTCAGCCAACCCCACCACCTACTACATACTATTTACCCAAGCAAAATAAATAAACCACATACATACACTAACCAAACCCTACTTCTAACCTAAACTAAAGCACCAAAACCCTACCTCCAACACTACACTAAACCCCACAAGCACAACTATCTATGCACTGTACTTAACCCCTCCCTAACCCTAAGGTCCGTAACTACTGCACACATCCCTTACAGACATACACCTAAACAAAATAAATAATACACATACATACACTTAAAAAAAAACCCTACACCTAACACTACACTAACTCTTACATACAGTACCTATCTATGCACTTACCTTAACCCAAATCATAACACTAAAGTACTATCTATCGCACACTTACCTTATGGAGCTGTATTGCAGACGGGCCAACCAAAATAAATTGACATTTAGAAATTCGCGCTTTTGACCGTTCAGGGTTTATGTACTTCACGCAATGCGGTTCAACGTCTTCGTATTCGCCTAAAGGGATTTTCGATCACATAATAGGAACCCGGGAAATATATATGCTTCCATACTTTTGCATGTAGGTTATTTTATTTATTTTATTTACACTTTCTTGAGCGGATCAGTCCTATTTGTCAAAAGGCCTCTTTTTAGGGGGTAACCCGAGGTGATATTCATATTGACTTGGGAAAATTTGGCCAGGGCACCAGAGAACTTTCCGTACTCTTTTTGATAAGTGCATGTGATCTTTTACATCCACTTGAACTGTCACAATGGGGCCTCGTTTTATCATCTCAGCTGAAAGGTGGGTTCAAAGGTTGCAACTAAGCAAGCATTGCAGAAGACCACTGAGCAGCCTAGACCAATTTCCCAAGATTTCTGTCTGGTTAAATGACTTATTGAGAGTTGCACAGTAGGCAAATGGAGGCTGAATTCATCAAACTGTGGATTAGAGGGAGCAGCTTGTTAATAGAGAACAGCCTTCATCCTCTGGTTTTACTGCCAGACTTAAGAAATATGCAGGTACTGGTTCCTGTAGTTTTGGAAATAAGTTACATGGTACAACACAGAGCCAAAGGTGAGGTTGTAGCTTTTTCTAGTCTATCACATAGTAGGAGGCATTCCAAACAGAAACCTAGATCTGTTTCCTGAAGAAAATGTTTTATCCATATCCCTGAACGAATATTGCAGATGGACTTGATAGTAGAATTGCAATAAAGAAATATGACTATAGCTATTACCTAAAAAAGTCAGGTCAGAGAACAACAATAAATAGCATAAGTTGCAAAACAAAGCAAAATAAAAACATCTGTCTATAAGCAGTGATCTAAATATAATGAATATTTTCTTTTGAGAAGAATATAGTTTTTGATTGCTGGATGCTGAACCAACTGGCTGTACACCAAACACAGCGTACAGTTTTCTTTTGCTTTTCCTCAGCACAATAAAGAATACGTATAATTGTTTAATAGCTTAGACATACATTGCAGCTTTATGCCAATATGATTTGCAGTTGTTTTGTGTAAACTGAAGTGAAATTGCATCTGCGCCTTCTTTCTTTCTTTCCTTTACTATAACCGAAAATCGCTAAGCAAACAAATCAAAACTGTCAGGTGGAAAAACAATACAATATTATCTTTAAGAAATGGGAACCAAGTAACTTCCTCAGCACATATTATTTGCAATTAGTTAGTTATCCCTGACAGCCATATCATTGATATGTTAATATGACAGAAGTCCCTGAATTCCCTGTGAATGGCAGCCTAGTGCTAGGGTGGTCACAGCAGGCTGGGAAATTTCATTGTTGCCTTTGGCTTTAGCTAACACTGCTGCCAATCAGAATAGGCCTCTCATAAACTGCTTGCCAATCAAATGTCAGCTTTAAAGGGGGTTCTAGTCAGTTGGGGTGACAAGATTTTTTGACAGCATAATTATGGTCCCTGTGTGTTAGTGTGAGACTGAACAGACTGAGCAAATT
>NC_056729.1:1139344956-1139389956 GCF_019279795.1 Protopterus annectens | reverse complement strand
GGAGTTTTCGACTTCATACCCTTCAGAAAATTTGTGCTAATGCAAAGCCTGTTATTCTTTCTAAGTTTGTAAGAGCAATATGTAAAATTCATCCCTATTTTTGAGCCTTTGTCCCACTTCTGTTTATGGCTTTGTCCAGATTTTTTTGCTCTAAGAGGTTGAGAGGTATGTTGCACTTGCCCCTTGTCATTTGTATTCTGCAACCTTATCAAAGACTGTGTTTTAGCAACTTCTAAAGACAACCTCTTATGACTACACTTTGAATTAACTACTGTGATCTGATCTAGCGCAGATATATATTCTGCACTGACAGAGGTCATTTCAACTACATCAGTATCAAACATTATACTCCGATTTTCAGAAAGTACCTCTGTAACAGTAAAACATAATCTTTCTTGTGTAGCCTCATCATAATATATCATTCTTCATGACAATGGTGATATTAACCAGAAAACAGGAAAAGAAGTATCCCATGTCCTCATCGAATCACCCATAATCAGCAGATATACCAACATGGATCACCCATAAAATTACACATTTATCCTAGAGAAAACTATCAGCTGTATGAAGTAAAACAAGATTAAGAGGTAGCACCTTACATGCTGCCATTTTTCATTTTTGTTGAACTCTGAAAACAAACCCAAGTTATAACAGCTTTTCCAACATTTAAGCCACTTGAGACATTTCCTGTTATAAATGTCTGTCTCAGGTATCAGAAATGTTATCTGTAGAAGGGTATTTAAATCTGCAAACCATGAAGTCTAGAGAAATAAAATATTTTATAAAATTTCAAGACTGAAGATTATATCATAATCACTGGCACCTGAGTCACATTACTATGTTCTCTTTAGTCCTTCATTTCCATGTGATTATCATTTGTATACTCTTTTATTGCTGGGGGTAGTGTAGGGGGGACAGTTATCAGCCAAGGGTATAGCCAGGAATTTGCCATGTATGCCATGGCATACAATTCTCAAAATATCTCTGTTTTGCTTTTTTTAAATGCTAAGTCTAAAGTGTAATATGCAACTAACATTCTCTGGAGATTAGGAAAAAGAAAAGTGGTAGTTCAATAGACTGGGTTTGAGAAGGCAGCTGATATAACTTTTGGTAAAAAAGAAGGATAGTTTGAAAGCTTGTATTTTGTGCATTTTCCTTCCGGAAGTAACTGCAATCAAGAAAAGAGATTTTCATGAAAGGTACATTAAAATGCTTAATCTGTTAGTTCAAATAAAGGTAAAGCAAATTTTAATTGCATGAATTAAAGTTTAAGTTCCAAGGTGGTGATAATTGCCTTTTAGGAGTTCTTAAATGGGGAATTTCTTCTAGAAAATTATTAACTAGTAGATTAGTTGTAATCAGATGAAATCTAGGAATACACATTGAAATTATAGTCGCATGTACTTTGAAGATTATGCTAAAGTAGCTTCAAAGAGTTGATTGAAATAATCTACCTTGTAACTGCATCATTCAGAGCCTAGAGGGCCCAATCTCTGATGTCTATACCGAGAATCTCTTTAGTTTAGAATGTATGACTTTCTTGTATTAGGCCTCCTGACTCTATTCAGGACATTTAGCACCCCTGATGAGAACAAGTTCCTATTAAAAAAATATTATTTTATATCTAATGGTGAAATACTGAGGGACTTCAATCTGGGATAAAAGTCTTTGCTTTGCTGTTTGGTTAACCATGTCTACTTTAGAAGAAGTTGAATACGTTCAGTAAGTCATTATATGTTGAACTGCATATGTAGAGAGAAGTGCAGTTATCACGGCCCAGCTGGGAATATATCACCTAGTTCTGTTTTATGGGTTTATCATTCAGAAGCAGTCTCTGAATCAGTGACACTGTAGGGAAGGCCTAAATCAGATCTTATCACATAGGAAATTAAAAGGTATCAAGTTTCCAAGTGTCCTGGTGCTGAAATGGGAAATGGAATTGTAGAAGCTTAGTGTTAAGAAGGGTAATAAATAAATAGATCTGCTTTGGACATGCCCAGAGGTTTGCAATTTGTTGAATTACTGCAGTGTTCAGTCCCATGTGCTAAGGATGACTTTCAGCTAATTAAGGCTGTACACATGAAGTCTTTCTCATGAAGATAGATTGTTGTTAAGAACATGTTATGCTGGACTGCCAGTTGTCAAATTAATGTTTCATACAGGCAGATACAACCTTGTCACTAGCTGAAAATTGTCCTGAGTATGCTTTAGTTTCACTGAATTGTCCTAAGTCCCTTTAAGATTGCATGGAGAGATTTTTTCCAGTGACACCATAATCCCTGTGCTATAGTTTATGATTTGAATATATTGCTACATGGTTTTGAGCAGAATGAACTTTACTTTTGCTAAATGTAGTACTAGAATTGCAGTAGGGTTGTGTTTGCTTAATTGTAGGCTTTCTTTCAATTTAATTATAAATATGTTATTAACTTAGGTTGCATTACATTTTTGATCTGGTCCTGCAGTAAGCTGTGATGTGGAGCTTTCTTGATCATTCCTTAGTGGTCACTGAAATTTTCTTACATGATGTCTTACACGAAAAACCATAAATGCAGGATAATTTTTGTCCCAGAGGCCCAAGGCACTGTTTTATTGTTAGTCCTGACAACGCAGTGATTTCCTTCATAAAGGATTTGTATGTTTTGCACCTTGGAGCCATGAAATCTTTCACCTGAACTGAGTCTGTTTATGCACCCAGGGAAGCTGGTGTCAGAAAAGAAAGTTAGGATGGAGTTCTTTTGAATAACAGTTATGCCTAAAGTTTGGAAAAATCCCTATGATTATTTTCCAAATGCTATTGAATAAGGTATTGCTTCTGAATTAGTAGAAGTCAATCATTCAGGCAAGGAAAATATTTATTTATTGTTTCCTCATGTGCACATACATTGGGACTAAGGCTGCTGTAAATACTCTTGGGGATGTAAACAGATCACAAACAACAGTGGCTGATGATTTCAAAGCAAGGGCAGTACAGGAAACAATAGAACAGGTTGGGCTAAGAGGAATGGGGTGGGGTTGTATTGCTACAGGATCAGCTTTGAAAATAGTTACAATTTAGGTTATGTGCATTTGGTCAAACTGGTCACTTTGGAAAGCAAGGAGAGGAGTTTTAATAGACCAGTCCCCTATCAGGACCCATGTTAGCAGTCATTCCCTAGGTTCAATGGGATGAGAGTTACTGTTTTTTTGTTTGTTTTATGAGCTGCAGTACGATGATGCTGCTGCTACTGCTGCGCTCATTGGTGTACACTCTTATAATTATACATAATTAACTGGTCATACACTGTATTCAAAGCCAAACAGACTTCTGTCAGAAGCCTTCCTCTTTAGAATACAATCCACAGCTAGTTTGAGAAAGACTGTTTATTTCAGATGTATGTTTGTGGTTCGCTATTCACTGTCAAGTAATTCAAAGCTCTTTCATCAAAAGCTGAAAAACTAACCAATGACTATCTGCTCCTGCTTCTGCCAACATGGGGAACCTAAAGGATTTTCAGGTCATGAAACACCCATAGCCTCATCTCTTTTACACTATCTGTTGAAATCTGCTAAATACTAATATTCTACTCCTACGTATCTCGCTTCAACTAATATTGCACTAACTCATTTTTAACATGCTTTCTGACATTAATATTAACCAAAACTACGCTTTATTCTGAGTTTTACATTATGTTTACATAATTACATTCTCCAATTAACTTTGAAGAATAAAAATATATATTGTACTGTACAGAAATGTAAATACATATATGGTTATATGCTGATAACATGATTTTATGATCTCTGTTTTAGCATTGTATTATCTGTATTATAAATGTTCATATACACTATAAAAGTATATCAGATGTTACTGAAGTGTACTTATATTGTCATGTCTGCATCTTTTCTTCCATTGACTCCACTGGAGGTAACCAAATGAAAATAAATAAAATAATAAATTACAGTCACTTTAAAGATGGTGTACATCTCAGATGTAATTGTGCTCAAATACAAAATTGCCAGAAATGTATTTATTTCACTCAAACTTATACTAGCCTTGTCAAATCAGATTAATGTTTGTTTAAATGTGATCAAACAATGGTAGGAGTCAATCACCCCACTGACTGTCTCAGTACCCATGAATTATATCCACTTCATTGACTCTACCCCTTAAATGACTGCTTGTTATCAAATGAAGTAGTAAATAAGTAATGGTCGCAGTGATATATTTCAGTTCATTGCTGTAAGACATATACAATATAATGCAATGCAGCCCACCTGAACACACATGCATGAGACACACACACACACACACACACACACACACACACACACACACACACACACACACACACACACACACACACACACACACACACACACACACACACACACACACACACACACACACACACACACACACACACATGCCTATCTATTACATTACAGGCCCTTTATTAATGTACATCTTAGATGTGACAAAAATGCATGAATAAAAAATAAACAAATAAATAAATATACAGCAATGTACTAGACTGTGTAAAATAAAGAATGAGAATGAACATATCAGCAAAATGAAGAATGACAATGCAAAAATAATAAAAATGTGATTTATCACAAAGAAAGCACGAGGATTATGAAGATACTGTCTGCTAATAGACGAACAGACTTCACCCTCCTGCACTCAAAATGTGTGCATGCGCGCGCTTGTGTGTGTGTGTGTGTGTGTGTGTGTGTGTGTGTGTGTGTGTGTGTGTGTGTGTGTGTGTGTGTGTGTATGTGTGTGCACATGCATGCATGTGTGTGTGTGTGTTGGAGAGGGGTACTGTGACCTACATCCCTGTTACTTTTATGTAGTAACCCTGACATCATCATATGTTGAAGTAAGGAGAAATCCCTGACAAATCAGAAGCTTTAAATATAAATCAGAGAAATCACTTATTAGTGACTGCATATTATACAACGACCCCCCATTAATATTTCAAAACGTGAACACTGATTGGTCAGCGTGCACGTTGTAAATCAGAGTTATAGTAATGGAAAAAGGTCCGGTTGCCTGGACTTTTTCCATTAGTATAACTCTTTTTTACAGCAACGGAGAACGCAAGATCTCTGTTGCTTTTACACACTGTCTCGCTATGTTGAACGAGTTTAACATAATGAGACAGCTTTAAAAAAAGTAACAGAGATCTTCCTATCTCTGTTGCTTTTTTTAAAGGTGTCTTGCTATGTTAAATGGGTTTAACATAGCGAGATAGCTTTAAAAAAAGCAACAGAGATTCTCTGTTGCTTTTTTAAAGCTGTCTCGCTATGTTAAACTCCTTTAACATAGCGAGACACTTTGTAAAAAGCAAAGGAGATCTTGCTTTTTCCGTTGCTTTTTTCAAAACTGCCTCACTATATTAAATGGGTTTAACATAGCAAGACATCTTTAAAAAAAGCAACAGAGATTCTCCATTGCTTTTTTTAAAGCTGTCTCGCTATGTTAAACTCCTTTGACATAGCGAGATACTTTGTAAAAAGCAACGGAGATCTTGCTTTCTCCGTTGCTTCCACCTACAGCTCTGATGTACTGCGTAGGCATATGCATGCGCAGTACATCAGAACTGCCACAAAATACCAGACAGCTGCAGAAGGGCAGCAAGGAGGCATTATACAATGCCATTATTTAAGAAAAGTAATTTTTTTTCTTAAATAATGTCATTGTATAATAGCAATGACCCACTTCTGGGTGTGGGTAATGCTGAATTTACCCACGGTTGTCTTTGTTTGGCCACTCGGGCTTTGCCCTCATGACCAAACCACACCAACCATGGGTAAATCCAGCATTACCCACACCCAGGTGTGGGTTATTGCTATATTAGAGTACTGACCACTAATGTCTTTTAATTAAGCCTGACTCCCTAGTGATCCTATGTACAGAAACACAAAAGCTCATTTTTGATGGGGCATGACTAACAATTACTCTGCCTTTTATATCCTCTTTATTTGTACTTGATGATAAAGGTAGCACAGCAGAAGTGTTGCAAGGATGTCAGCATAAACAAATCTACAGATGCACTCAGAATCTTCCTATTTAGGGAGAAAGGAAAAGATGATGACAAGTAAAAATGTGCCATTCTCAGACTACTACTATACTGGGTGTTATAAAAGGTCACAGTGTGCAGCCAAGATAATATTTGTTACAGGGTCCTAATTATCACTGCTACAGAAAATGCAAAAACATTTATTCAAGCAAGTAAGTTAAGGTTGCAGTAAGCTATCTGTCAATTTATAGCTGTCTAATGTGATCCACATTTTAGGGTCTTAAAGCCTTTTTTCATTATTTCTGTATGAAAATTTGTTAGAGTTTAAGGCAGTTTAACAACAAACTCCTCTCTTCATAATGTATTTATAATTGATTCTACTGTGAATAAACCAGAACTGGTCTTCTGGGAGACTGTATTAGGATGTTTCTATACCTCATTAAGCTTAAACATGATGACGTGCACTCTCAGTGAGTTTATCCCAGCAACATTGAATCCCACATTTGCTGCTTTCTTTAAAAATCACTACTGGTCCAAACATCGACAATTATTAATTTATTTTGGGACATTTTGCCATTGTTCACATTTGCGTGGCCATGGGATTACTATGTATAAAGCTAGTGGAATGGGGGTAACCCCACGTGAGATGCATGGAGTTTGTACCCTCCTGCAGAAAAAATGCTTAATTTTATTTCATCTGGCTAAGGTTATTAGTAGCTGTTTTCATCCAATTGTAACCTTCTCAATCTTGTTGAACCATACTGAAGCCCACTACCACAGGTACATTTTCTTCATGTAAACATTTGAACAAACCTGCTCAGGATATGACCATTTAATCAAAAGACACATCTGACATAGTATAAATGTGATATGTCTGAAATAATCTGTTAATGTGCTGTAATATGTCATGATTGCAATGCTCATGATAAATTTGCTATACTTTAGAAGTATATATTGATAGCATGTATAACAAGTATAGAAGGTAATTTATTAAAGTAATGAGATGTCACACATATTAGTAATATGCAAATATATATTTAAATGGGTACTCACATTACATGGAACAATTTATGATATGACATAATAGCTTACACCTCTTGATTATGATTAGACTTACTTCTCTATATTTTCAACATTTATCCATGTGAAGATTGGGTGAAGATAGATGAAGGCTGCCAGCCTAGCCAGATAGAATTTTGGAGATAATTCTGTCATCTGTAAATATTAATGTAAACCACAGGCTTTTTGTCTTAAATGGTAAAAATAGTGTTACATGTGGAACTGGGAAAAAAATGTAACAAAAGTGCACTGTACTGACCAAGTAAAGCATGTTGTGACCCTTTGATGTTAGGACTCGGAGCCAGTGAGTCTAGAGTAGGGCATCCTACCTATTGTTTTAAGGTCAGAGGTAATGGCCAGAATTTGCATGCATAAATGTCCTTTATTGCTCTGGTTTCTGCCCAGAGGTGAAGAATGTAAATGCAAATTCTGTTAGCCTGGGAACCCAGGGGAAGTGTGAAGAATGATGTAATGTAACCCAGGGAAGTGTGAAGAATAATGTAATGTGAACCAGGAATGTGATTTTAAAAACAGAGAGAATAAGAGAGCATTAAGCATTTTTGTCTTCACCATCCAACTCACCAGTACTGTCTTGCTCTATTTGTAAGTTCATCTTAGACTTGTGTTTTCTCTTAGAAATAGCTAGAAACTAGAAAGATTAGACTGTGTTTTTCTGTGATGCCAGAACTGTACTACTGAATTATTTTAAGTATTTCTCTGTGATCTCTGAACTCCTGACTAGCACTGTATAGTAAAAAGTACTGTCTTGTGTTTTGACTATTTGTTATTAAATATTTTTAAACCCTTTCAACTGTGATTTCTGTGTGCTCTTAAGAGAAATTGTACTTTACTGTGTGCATTTGTTATCCTTTCCTCATATATGAGATGCCCCTCATTGGTGTTAGTGGTGAGGATTGAGGCTCCTTGATTGCTGGGCCAGGGCACGGGCATCACAATCCAGCCCAAAACAACCACACGCAGGGTGTTTCAAAGACTGGTATTCATTTGTTTGATTTTCCATCCTTCTTGTTCTGACCTTAGTTAATATGAAGATAAATACATTTTTGAGTCATTTCCTTACTTGGCTTTCTGAAAGATATTTACACTTCAGTATTGACAAGCACTCTGTAGTACATATTGTGTTAAGAACAACTGCTATCTTTGTATTGTCTGTAACACTGTTATGGATAACATGGAAGCCTGTAAGGACTTGGGTTCAATTGTAGGCAATAAATAAGTCTGCAAGTAGTGCTAATGCTATTAATAACAGATGACTCCAAAAATGTATTATGCTGACTTCTTTAAGATCCAGGAAGTCATATGTCCTAGTTTCAGAGTTTATACCAGTTATTAAGTAGAAGAGTAAATTGTAACTACCTTTATATTGACCTAAAAAACTGGAATGAATGCAAAGATTTTTTATTGGTGTACAGCATAGTTCAAAAAAAGCAAGAGCCAGCAAAACAGTGACAATAAGGTTTATTGTAATACAATAAGGAAAACCTTATTGTCACTGTTTTGCTGGCTTTTGCTTTTTTTGAACTACACTGAGGTCTTTTGGAGCCATGCAGCTACCATACTTGCAAGTTATTTCCACTTGAATGTACAGCATGAAAATTATTCTGAAATAATCAAGCATTTGAAGCTATGTTTAAATTTCATAGCCTATTTTGTTTCTCTTTTTTTTTTCTTCTGGCTATTTATAGGCAGCACAACTGATGTTTTTTAAGGAAAATTGAAGCTATGAAACCTGGACCATTAGAGGCTTAAAAGTAACCATGCATTACCTGGATACCAAGAATCAAGGGTGATTACTCACTTCAGATATCAAATACATTACTGTTGGGTATAAATACTTTCAAGCTTATGTGATTGGTATTTTAAATAATCTTCAACAACAATCTCACAGACAGGACCCAGGAAGTTATAACTGGGGAGTCCACCTCTACAAAGAAGCAAGTTACAAGTGGAGTCCCTCAGAGATTGGCCCTGGAACCACTCCTTTTTGGCATTTATTTCTCTTATGTTAAGGTCAATGTCAATAGCATCTGGCTGAGTAAATTTGCTGATGATTGCAAATTAGCAGCTGTCATTGACTCACCCACTGACACAAATGTTCTCCAGGAAGGGCTGATACAGACAAACAACTGGTATCAGAGCCATGGACTAAAACTAAATGCCAAGAAATGGATAATAGCGTCCTTTGGGATGTCATCCATCCCTGGTAGCTATCATATTGACAACATACACATAAAAGTTGACCACGTACTCAGGGACTTGGTGACACACATAAACAGTAATCTAACCTTCTACCATCACATGTCTATGGTAGTGAGGAAATCATTCTATGTTGGGCAACTTATAAACAAAGTTATGGCATCTAGGTGCAAGGAAGTACTTGTTGCACTGTATTCTGCATTCATCAGACTTATCATTAAGTACAATGCCCCCTTTGGTATGTGCCCATCCAGGCATATCTAACAATTGGAATGACTACAGAGGTTCCTCACTAAAAGAATACAGGGTGCAAGTAACATGTCCTATGCAGACCACCTCAAGAACCTATCCTTGTATTCTGTCTCTTACAGGCTGTTGAGGTGAGATCTTTGACTGGCATATGAGGCATTGTCAGACCACACTCTGGTAGACCTCCTGCATATCCACAAAATAAGCAGCACCAGGATCACCTGTTCTAAAGACTTAAACCTTGTCTGTGATATAAATAGGACATGCTGGAGAGACAGGTATGTATCCCAGAGACTACCAAAAAAAAAAAAACCAAGTAATCTCTGTGATATCCCCGAAGTCTTAAAACAACCCACTAAACAAGCATAGTGGGTCCAAAAACAAAACAGTGTAAGAAACTTCTCTGTGTGGAAGATTTGCAGTCCATGTATCGCTAGTTAATCACTGTATATTAATCAAATCAGACAATAGTAGCAGAAGCAGCGAACTTAAACTCGTCTTAAGTAAAAAAAATATAATAAAAATATATAATTGTACAGAATTACTAAGTATTCGAAAGTAATCCAAGTAAGGCAGGCAGAAAACTGGGACATTGTCACAGGAAACCCTTTTCTGATTAACATCTTAGGTGAAGCCCCATCCTTTGTTTTTAGGAAGGCCAGGAACATTAGAAGTTTTGTTGAATTTAAACCTAGACCATGTGAGAAAAGCACTAAAAGATATGAAACTAAGTGTACATTTTGTATATTTATACAGCAAGCTGATAGTTTTTATTGCCCTTATTTAAAGAAAATCATTAAGACCAGTGCATGGGGTGACTGTAACACTACAAAAGTAATTTACAGGGCACAGTGCAATGAATGTGATACATTCTATGTGGGCAAGACTGTAAATAAACAAACTGAAGTAACTAAACACTGAATAAACAAATCCACAAATCAAATCAACAAGGAGCAGCATACCCTAAACCACCTCCATCCCAGGGTAACTTTCTGGCCTTTTCTCCCTGGAGGGGGTCCAGGATGTGGCCAGTTCACATGGGGAACATGCTAATTCACATTTTAGTACTGCCTTGAATTTGTCATCCACGGAAGAATCCATCAGAAGGAGTGAGAGACTGGCAGTTCCAGCTAAGGTTGGTCCTGGGGAGGACAGGGATCCAGAGACACAAACTTTTCGTACTGTAGCCTCATCTCCCCCATCAGACCAGACCAGGAGGACCAACCATTGTCTCATGAACAGAAAGAACTGAATTCCATTTCTACTACAGGGGTCTGTGCTAACCAATGTGACATAGTGACGAACTATAAAAAGGATTTCAAAATATACAATTTCTCTGAATATGTGTTTGATGAACAGTTAGTGGAACTGTTAGCCAAGGGTGTTTCTTTTGTCCCTTCCAAAAGAGCAGAGGTGGCGTCTTCCATTATTGATTTAAAATTATTCATTAGGAAGTTGAATTTACAACTGTTATTAGGAAACTTTCCTAGAGAGAGGAAGGAATTCCTCTTGTCGAGTACATATAACCCCCCTTCATCCCACATTACACATGTTTGAACAAATTTGTGAACTAGATATTAGACATACACTCAAAAGATTTGCATCTACTAGCTTACCTAAATTCAACATGAGTAAAGAGGAAAAGCACCTATTGGAACTGCTAGCTGGCTCTACGGTCAGGGTGATGCAACCTGACAAGGGAGGGGTTTAGTGGTTATGGAAGAATTAGAATATATCAAGAGAATGGAGGAGATACTTATGACTGAAAATTATAAGGAGGTATCTAGGAATTAATTAAATTCAGGGAAAATTTAGAGTAATCTCCTACTATAGAGACATGTTTATGAATGGGTCAATGGACTTGGATTTGTTCAATTATATTTTACCGCTTACATACAGGATCCCAGTTATATTTGGAGCACCCAAGATCCATAAAAATCCATTGAACCCTCCTATGAGACCTTTAGTCAGTGCCAGGGGCAGCGTTACATATGCAGCGGCTAAGGTGGAAGATTCCATTCTAAAGAAATATGTAATTACTGAACCCCAAATTACCAAGGACTCTTGGGCTTTTTTGTCCATGGTCAATCAGACACCATATAGTGAGGACATCTATTTTTTAACGGTAGATGTCAGGGATCTTTATACATCTATTCCCCACTCAGTGGCCCTCAAGTGGATCCCAGTTTTGTTAACTAGGAAGGAAGCTCCCAATACTGAAATTTCACTAGTGAATGAATAGTTGGATATAATTTTAACCAACAATTATGTATCTTTTAACAACAAATATTATTTGCAGCTTGTGAGAGTACCCATGGGATCCCCTTGTGGGGCAAGTGTAGCAAATATGGTAATGGCCTATTGGGAGAGAGAGTTCATCATGGAGAACCCCTTATTTAAGGAGGTTGTCTTGTTATATACTCGTTTTCTTGACGATATTTTTATTATGTTGAAGGGAACGGAAGCAAACGTGCTGTCGTTAGTCCAACTTTTCAATTCCACCACTGAATTCTTAAAATTCACTCATAGTATTGCTTCAGATAGAATAGTTTATTTAGATGTAGACCTAAGGAAGGATCTCAGGCTAGGCTGTTTTTTAGCCAGAATCCACAGAAAGGAATCCTTCTCTAATAGCTATGTTCACTTTGAGAGTTTTCATCCATTTACACAGAAAAGATCTATTGTTAAAGGCCAGCTAGTTCGAGCAGCCCGGATGACATCCAGAGAGTCAGACTTCGAAGAGGAATGTAATTTAATTGCCAATCTCTTTTTCAGTAGAGATTACCCCCAGGATTTAGTCATAGAATTAATGAAAGGAGTTACATGTAAAAGAACTTCGGGGTACTACATACCCATCCTGAGGAAGAAAGAAATAGAACCATTTACACTACCTACGGTTTCGACAAAAGTTTCCTTTGGTTCCAACAACCTTATTTTAACTTACTCTCTAGATGCCAGAAATATCTATACTATTATATTAAAAAATTGGGATTTAATATTCCAAAATTAAATCACATGTCAGACGCTGGTAGAACGTCCCAGAGTAGTTTATAGGAGAGGTTTAAACATCAAAGGCATTTTACAAAGGAAACCTAGGCCCTTTATCAGTAATTTAGGCGTGTATAAATGTAATATGTGCCGTCATTGTGTATACATCAAGACAGGGTCTAGTTTTACCATCCAGAATACAGTTTTTCATTTAAATGGTAAATACAATTGTAATAGTACCCAAGTTGTTTATTTAGCCCAATGTGTTTGCTGTGCCGCTTTCTATGTAGGAAAGACCGACCGAAAATTGCGGGAATGCATTTATGAACATCAATATGCAATCAGAAAAGGTAAAATGGAGAATGCTTTAGCTAAACACTCAGTAGCCCATCTAGGTCATAATTTCTCTTTTACCGTTATTGATCAGATAACAACAAAGAAGGACGGGTCTACACTACACTTATTAGAAAGTAGAGAATTGTGGTGGCAACTTAAACTGGACGTCTGTCATACTCCAGGGCTTAACGGGTCTTCCAGTTTAGCATGCCTGTTGAAATTGAAACGTTTAGCTAGGTAGCATATTGGGTACGTGTATCAATGTTAGAAGTTAAGGGTTTGGATATCTAATAGCTTATGGTCAGTTTTTCAATAGATGCCCCAATATTAGACAGAGTATAGGTTTAATAAAAGGAGTATTTTAAGTTGTTAGAAAGATATAGTATCTATTTTGAATGCCTGTGAGTAGGGTTTTTTTTTACCCATTTGTTTATACTAGTCTTAGTCATTTACAAGACTAGTATAACTTATTTTTGATAATCAATAGAATTTAATTATAATCATAAAAATAATTATTTCTTTGATTTTAAGTTGATATTTATATTTATATTTAACTAATAGTCAAGTGATTAGTTAATTAGAGGGGTTTATATATGCATGATTAGGGAGTGGCACTGTTTGTTCAGTTTGTATTCTGAAGAAGTTGGAGAATGCTCTGACGAAAAGCGTTTGTTAAACGGCTTAAATAAACATATCACTTTTTATCGAGAGGTGTTTTTCTAGCAAGTATTTGAAGATTTAGAGTGTTTTCCTTCGTTTCCTAAGACTGTAAATAAACTCAAGCATAGGATTTCATGTCATCTGTCAGAAATCTGCTCTGGATGTAAAAATAATGTACTAGCCAAACACCTTTCGCTTCATAAAAGACACACAGGTTTTAAGTTCCAGATCCTGGATCACATATACATGGGTGACCCTGAAATAGACATCCCGAATATTCTGGAAATACATGAACTCATATTGCAACTAAAGCTGAACTCTTTTTGGAAGCCTGGACTAAACTACTACTGTTCAATTAAAAGTATACTGGAACTTAGAAAATTGCCACATTGTTTACATGACTAATTTTATTTTATTTTATTCTACCAGTTGGTTTTAAATACCATTTTAAATCAGTTGTAATTTAAGTGTATATTTTATTTCCATCATCATACATTTTTTCTTATTATTTTTTTCTTTTTCTGGTTCTCTTTTTTTTCCACTTTATTCAAAATGATGTGTAATAACAATACTAACTATTTATACGATAATATTTTTATAGATAGTTTTTAGGGTTTTTGTACACAGACCTGAAGAAGTCTAGAAGGACGAAAGCGATCTTTGTTAACAATAGGTTATGAAAAGAGAATATGATATTTACAATTGATTATTTTGCATGCAAAGTGTATATGTATATATATTTTTTATTGCCAAATTTTTATTTATTTATTTTATATTTGTTTATTTTACATTTGGTTTACTGGGAATGTCTGACTGGACACAGGTCTGTTTTCAGCGGAGGCCCGGAGAGAAAAGCTCCAGACATTAATACAGTTAAAGGAGATACAACAGTCACATATAATGAAACATAGTACAATACATGTTAAAAATATATTAAAAATAAATTTCAATTGAGCATAGGTAGGTCTGGGGAGAGAAGCTCCCAACACTAACCAGTTTGAATGAGACAGAAATAGTACCAAATAAGAAAACAGAGCCATACATGTTCAAAATATATATGAGTATGGATAGAAGTGATTGACAGTGTCTAAATTTCTGGTGGTAAGCTAATACCCTTGTATAATTATTGTACAAGTGGGACTTTGGGAGAAATCTTTTGATGTTAGCAGAATCCTAGCAACAGTGCAGTGGTATGGCCTAGCCTGGGGAGTAACATGAGCAATGCCAGTTATTATTGTAGTGGGTTTTGAGAAGCTTTTTAAACTGTGAGGTAGAGGTGATGGAGGTTAAGTGGCAAGGAAGTGAATTCCAGGTTTTGGCAATGGAACTGGCATAGAGAGATTTACCAGCTTTATTTTTATGTTTGATGACATTTATGTGATTCTGAGAACTAGATCTTAAGGTTCTAATGGTGGTGTAGGGGTGAATTAGATTCTGAAGTGCAGGGGCTTTGTTGGGAAAGTAGTGGAGCTTGTGAGCTGTTGAGAGTTGGTTGAGTAGGAGTAGCTGGGGTAACTCAAACCAGTTAAGTTGCTTGAGGGCTAGACAGTGATGGGATCTATGAGGGCTAGACAGTGATGGGATCTATGAGGGCTAGACAGTGATGGGATCTATGAGGGCTAAACAGTGATGGGATCTATGAGAAGCGTTGGTAGCAAACTTGGCAATCTTGTTGTAGCAGGATTCCAATTTGCTTAGTTCAGTGTGGTGAAGGCTAGTTAAGATACGGGAGGCATAAAGGATAATGGATAAGAGGTGAGTCCTTGCTAAGGTGGCTTTGGTAGGTTTAGTGATGAACTATCTGTTCCTGTATAGGAGACCAAGCTTTTTTTTTGACTTTCTTAATTGTTTGGGCTATGTGTAAGTCAAATTTTAGATTATTATTAATTTCAACGCTTAATAGTTTTTTGTGTGTTGTTGGGGTGATTTGTATGTTATCTTTAGATGTTATGGTAAAGTCATTATTTAGTGGGGATCTACCAGTGCTAAAGAGAATGAGTTTGTTTTTTTTTGGGATTGAGAATACGTTTTATGTTAGTGAACCATGCTTCTGCTAAGGAAAAGTTTTTCTGGGTTATGTTTTTTAGCTCCTGTAGGGTGGGGGAGGCACATATAATAGTGGTATCATCTGCATATTGCACTATTAAGGCAGAGAGTGAGGATGACGCTATCTGGTTAGTAAACAGTGAGAATAGCAAAGGCCCTAGTATGGACCTTTGTGGGACACCTATGCCTACAGGTAGTAGGGATGACAGTTGTTCTTGCCATAGAACAGCCTACTGACAATTTGATAAGTAGTTATTGAACCAGGATATGGTGGAGGAGCTTATGTTAAGGGAAGATAGAGTTTCTAGAAGCATGCTATGGTTCATCATATCAAAGGCTTTTGATAAGTCTAAAAATATTGAGGATACAAATAGTCCCTTATTTCTATGGTGACTGACAATGTTGGTAAAGGAGAGTAGTGCTGTAGTAGTGCTATGGGAGGGTCGGAAGCCATGTTGGGATGTGGATAGTAGGTCATTGTTAAGGAGGTACTGCATTAGTTGGGAATTAACTACTCTTTCTAGTATTTTAGATAGGGGTGATAGGATTGCAATAGGGCAGTAGCTGGTAAGCTCAAGGGACTTACCCCCTTTGTGTAGTGGTATAATATGAGATATTTTCCAGGAGTGAGGTACTTTACATTCTGATATTGACCTATTTATAAGAATGGATACTGGATAGGTTATAGCTTCAGCTGTTATTTGAAGGAAGTCTGTAGGTAGATTGTCAGCTGCTAGAGTGGTTGGTTTTAATTTTCTGAGGAGTTTCGCAATTGTATTAGTGGGGACTGGGTCCAGAGAAAAAGTGGAGGAGTTATTTGGTGTCCTGACATTGGGAGGGGTCTCTGCAGGTAAGGAGCTAGTAGTAGTATTTTGAGTAGTATTTCCTATGAACCTAGGAACCTATGAGGGTTGGCTAGGGCTTGAACTGTTTCAATAAAGAATTTGTTAAATTGGGTGGGGTTATTGTCATGGTTGTTTGGTAATACAGGGGTAGGAGTAGTTGAGTTACCTGGGTGCAGTAAATTATTTGTAGTGGCACAGAATTTTTGAGGGTTGTGAGCATATTTTTCTTGCATGCTTATATGGTAATTAGCTTTGTCATGTTTTGTTAATTTTTTAGCTTTGTTGCGGAGCTCAAGATAAGTCTGTCTCAAGGTGGGGTTTTTTTGTTTGTGGAATTATGCCCAGGCTTTGTCCCTTTCTTTCATTATGGTTTTAGTATCTTTTGTTAGCCATGTGCCATGGTAAGCTTTGATTCTAATGGTTCTGGGGGGGTGCATGACAGTTTAGGATTTAAAGAAAGGTTTAGTTGAAGTACTGCATGGCATCATCTAGAGGTAGTTGTCTTAAGGGGGTCCAGTTGCAGCATTTTAGTGAGGTGATTAGATCTTTAGCTCTGAAGGTCTTTTTATTACGTACTACTCTTAGGATGGGTTGTTTATTGTGGTGGGATCAATTCCTAATTAAGTAGGTCACTTGATGGTTACTCAGACTGTCAGGAAGACAGCCTGATTGTTGAGACAATTTGGGGTCTGATAGCAGAATCCAGTCAAAGATGGACTGGCGTTTGGAGGTTTTGTCAATTCTTATGGGGCAATTTGGTTAAACCCATGGAGGTTAATATGGATGGTGGGATTTTGGCTGGAGCAGTCAGACCAGTCAATGTTAAAGTCTCCTAAAATTATTGTTTTATGTGGGAGGGAAGATGACAACCAGTTTAGTAGGCTTTCCAGTATGATAGTATTGTTACCTGGTGGGATATATCCACCTGCAATGATTATTTGTTTGTTGGAGTTAACTTTTAATTTGGCTAGAATTAGTTATATGTCTTTTACTTCAAGGGAATTGCACTTAAATTGTTCAATGGTGAGGTGGTTTTGGAATAGTATAGCAACACCGCCACATTTTTTGGACTAAGGTTGATATATTTCCAGCCATATAGTATATTGTCTTTGATAAAATCACAGACTTAATAATCTACTTAATAATCTGGTTAAATAAGAGGTACCACATCCTTATAAATTTTATTTAAATTACATAAGGGTTATATTATTACTGCTTATATGCTACTAAGCAGGGCAGGACCAGCTTGATTCTGTCGATCAATTAGAGATTCGAGAGGCATGGCTAGGCTTAAATAGACCCTTGTGGTCATTAGCCTATTAAACACCTATGAACCTATGAACAAGAAAGGACTTACAAAGTGAATTAGAAATCACACTGATGGGGGATGGGATGTGAATTTAACATGTGTACCAATAACACTTTGTTTTACAGCACAATAAACCACTCCCTTGCCTGATAAAAAGTATATATATATAGATTTAGAAAGGTTGTGAGGAAACTATTACTCTATTTTTGTTTTACTTGTCTGTGTACTTAAAAAAGGATTTTCGACTGGAAACAGACTGCCTGCCTTGCTTGGATTACTTTTGAATACTAAGTAATTCTGTACAATTATATATTTTTTATTATTTTATTCTTTTGACTTAAGACAAGTTTAAGTTCATTACTTCTACTACTATTGTCTGATCTGATTGATATACAGTGATTAACTAGAGATATATGGACTGAAAATCTTCCACACAGAGAAGTTTCTTACACTGTTTTGTATCCCAGACACTACCCCGTCTCTGGAACAGGCTCCCCATCCATGTGAAGCAGAGTTCCTCCTTAACCCAATTCAAGTTTAGCTTGGATAATTGGTTGGGGAGCAGGAAACTCATCCCTGGTTTGCCATCTATGTCTCTAATGGACACAGGCAGCCTGTAAATGGTTCATCTCCCAGCAGGACCCTGCTTGTAAATGTTTCGCCTCCCAAGCCCCTGCTTACACTTAGAAAGGGTACCAGAACTTGTCAGAGATTCGAGAGGCATGGCTAGGCTTAAATAGACCCTTGTGATCATTAGCCTATTAAACACCTATGAACCTATGAACAAGAAAGGATTTACAAAGTGAATTAGAGATCAAAACTTTTTTTTTCTTTTTAAACATTTTTGTTCCCACTACAGTTGTATGCCATCAGCTGTGTCCTATAGTTCCTCTTCAGTCATCTTCCTTCACTGGCACTTCTCAGAAATAACCCTTCAAGCCAGGCCCCTAAGCAAGGAAATCCTTAGCGTAAGCAGCTGAGAGAAGTGTGCAGAGAGGAGGTCTGGGCATCCTGGTACAGCAGTAGCCTAATAATTGAGGATGATTATTTAAGTATTTCCTATGCACTGGCCCACTCCATTTCTCAATGTGCATTACATAGGCAGATTCACCTAGATTAGTCATTGGTCTTCGACAATGACTAACAAGTCATCGGCTTTAAACTCTGATCTTTCCCAGGAACAGATGAGCTGGCAAAAATGTTACTATCCTCCTGGCTGACTTTTCAGGGAATTAGTTTATAAACTAAACTTGATTCACAATTCTTGTTTTTCTGACAAATTATATCAAATATAAACTAAAAAAAAAACAGGATACATGCTCCACAATAGCCTTCTGGTGTAAAGAAATATTTATAGAGAAGATAGAGTGAAGAATCTCTTCAAACAATAAAATTGTCAGCAAATAATTGCACTGATGAATGGCCATTACTGTGCTTATAAAGAAAATGTTGCCAAGAGACTAGTGCATGTGGTGTCATCATCATACCACAGAACATCAAAAAACTATGACAGCAGAAGGCAAGCACTGGTCTTCACAAGGAAGAAGACAGTTAAACAGCTATGGAAAAAATAGACTGGCCAGCACAGCTTTGCTAGTTGCTAAATCTATACTTTATGATTTACTACTAAGTAAATATATCATCCATTTGCTAAACATTTTGTCTTACTAAGGGTCACAGTACCAGTGAACTGAACAGGATACACCAGACTTGACTCTATGACTAAATACCAGTAATACATTCAAAAGAGTATTCTCAAAATATCATAGCAAAAGCAGAGTCAGTATTGAAACTTAGAGTTTCACGTTCAAAGCGATTTTGGAGGGCTACAGCCCTGAGCACCTCAGGGGCCTTTACCCCTACATCCTTGCTGCTTAACTATATTAACTCTGAGTTTGTTGTATCTCAGAGAAAAGTGAATTTTCTGAGAAATCACAATCTTTGTCTTTAAACACAAAAGAAGCAAATGATGCATTTGTAATCGCACACTAGAGTGTCAATTATTAATGACTCAAAATTAAGAGTGGCACTCACCAGAATTCCATATCCTGGCACTCATCAGACTTCCCTATCTCTAACAAGACCTTCTTCTGCATCTGACAAGCTGAAATATATTATCCCTTCTATGTGTCCGAGATATGTCCCACAGCTTCCTGGGCCATACTTGTACTCCTGCACTCACATGCAGATTCAAGAGTGCATCTTTGCAATCCTTGCAAGATGCTCAAACAACTCAGTAATGTCCTGTCAACGTATATGAGCAACCATTGTACACTGAGATCCCCACATACCGTTTAACTCCTCAATTTATTACAGACAGTGCACCCAGTTACTGTACAAAGGAATTTAATTTCTGTTACTTATACTGACAACCTTGTACTATTCATGACCCAAAGCTTAGGACCGTAGGTGAAGATGGTGACATAGATGACCAGAAAACTGAAAGGTTTATCATGTGATGCAATTCTCATTTCACAGTGACAGTCCAGTACAATAAATGTGGTACTGCCAGCAATGTACCCATCCAAAGGGTTTTAGTGATTATATGGTACTACCTGCTATGCTTTAATTGTATGTCAAAACTACTATGCTTATGTAAATATCTTATGCAATCATATGTTATTATCTGCTATATTTTATAACTATATGTCTAAACCACAATGTTCATGTAAATATCTTATGCATAGCATGTTAGCAATTGTTCCAGAGCTTTTCTCCTCAGGCCTCCACTGGAAATGGACAGCTCTGTCCAGTCAGACCTCCCTGGTAAACAAATGTAAAATAAAATAAATAAATAAATAAATAAAAGAAAGTATACTTTTGGTTTAGAAGTAACTTGTACACTTGACATTCCAGCAATTTGTGATATAATCAAAAATGTTACAGCAAGAAAAAGGGGTGAGAGAAGCTCGTGATTTTAAGAATAAAAGAACATATTTGTGTAATATGTGCAATCAATGCAGATTTGTAGCAAACAGTCCTTTTCTTCTCTTTGAATACAGGGATACCTTATGTTGCACCAAAATGTTGCAGCTGTAATATTTTTAATGTAATTTATGTTGCAGAGTGTCTGGCATTCCAGGCATTTTATGTGGGCAGGTATATTAGGAAACTAAGTTCAGGAATATATGAATACTACTATGCAATAAAAAAGAATGGTAACAATGCTTTATATAGCTACACTTTAAAAAGCACGAGTTTTAAAAACTTTATTTTTTATGTTTTAGATGCTATAGAACCCAATATTTGGGGCGGAGATGATAAGAACATGTCAGACAGAAAATAATATGAGTGGCAAATTAGATTAAATGCCACAAATTCAGCAGGCTTAAATTACCATATTAATTTTAAATGTATTATAAATAAACAGAGGCTTAAGACCAAATTCTTTGTGGCAATGCTCTTTCTGTTTTACCTATGTAAAAAGAGATACAGGAACAACATAAAGCTAGATATACAACTCCTTTTGATTTACAATTAAATTTCTTTTGTATATAATACTTCTTATTCCTTATAAAAATTTTTTTTTTGGATTCAAATCTAATTTTTAAAGTTTTAAGTTAGAGGACTGTAAGTAAATTAATTTTAAGAGGATTAATATAAATAATACATTTTAATTATTTATATTTAAAAGTTTAGTTTTATTTTTTATATAATAATTAAATTAATTTTATTTGATGTTGTTAGTTATTAATTCATTTAAAGGTAAATTAGTTAAACTCTAATAGGTAATATTTATTTTGTTCATGAGATAAATATTTATATGTATTTTATATGTGCCTAACATAAGTTATGGTTTTTGTAGCTTATATATTTCAAACACCCATTTGCTGACAACTGAGCATGCCCGACCTCCTTTTAGTTTTTGGGCGCGCTTTTTTTGAATTAGAAGAAGGTTATATAAGGAAGTGATGCCATGGAATATAATTGTCTGAGGAAGTTTAAAACTTTTAAACGAAAGCGCTTACATATTTATTTCTTTTGTGGAGTTTGTTAAATTATTTTAACTATAATTGTGTGTCTACGATCCATTTAATAAATATACAATTCTTTCTCCGGTTGGTGGCCTTTCGTTTATTTGTATTCGTAAGTACAAAAATTGATTTAAAAGAGGGGACACGACTGGGTGTACCTTAGATGATGTAATATATATATATATATATATATATATATATATATATATATATATATATATATATTTTTTTTTTTTTTTACTTTTTTATGAGCTGAATTTTATTTGGTAGTCAAGTATGAAGAGACCTGAATGTGAACCAACAAAAGTGCTTAATCATCTTCTTCTTTTGGCTTTTTCCAGTCAGGGGTTGCCACAGCGGATCATCTGTCCGCTCATGATTGGCAGTGGAATTTTATGGTGTCAAGTTGCCAGCCTGGCAACATTCCACAGAAGGCACAAACATGCACACACTCACACCTAGGGCCAATTTAGAGTATCTAATCCACCTACTGCATGTCTTTGGGATGAAACCCATGTGACTACAGGGAGGACATGCAGACTCCGCACAGAAGGCACCCCAGCCAAGAATTGAACCGGAGAACCTCTTACTGTGAGGCAGCAATGCTAACTGCTGCACCACCGTGGCTGCTCGAGTGCTTAATCTGTGTGGAATAAAATATTGGTTTGAAGGAACAATGCAGTGTGTTTTTTGATTTTTTTTCTTGTTTTTAAAAGTGAGTATTAGTCTTGCACCCTTTGGCATATTATGAATGATGATTTGTATTGATCTGTTCTAGGGATGGCTGAATGATGTGCTGCTTTTTTATAGGAGCTGTTGCACATCAAAGGCAGGAATTATTATTACTTGAGCTTGAGGTGCATGGAGACCAGGAAGAGCACATTACTTTAAGCCACAGGTAATCAACTAAATGTGTCCTTTGTTCAAGATTTACCTTAGATTATCTCAGCTTTATATAATTTCATTGCTATATAATGGAGTTTTACAAGCTTTTACCAATAAATCAGGTATAGCAACTTATTATTAATTAAAGGATCTTCCCTTATAGGTTCATAGGTTCATAGGTGGGTGCTAGGCTATTGGCCCTAGGGCCTATATAAGCCTAGCCAAAAAGGTACCCTGGCTTTCGCCACCCAAGAAAATTATTTTCCTGTGCCCCTGTCAAGCAGAGCCACAGAGGTGATCACCAGGGTGAATTTCCTATTTCCCATCCAATCATCAAGATTTTTCTTGAAGAGTGCTAATGAGGAGCTTTGTTTGATATAGATAGGTAGTTTTTTCCAGAGTATGGGAAATCTCTGGGACAGGAATCTATCCCTCCAGCATGTTCTGTTTATTGTAGTGACAAGGTTTAGGTCCCTAGAGCATGTAGCTCGGATGGATTGGGATTTCTTTAAGTAGAGTATGTCCAACAGCTCTGGGTTTGACATAGCTTTGTATGTTAGGTAGAGATTGCCACTGAGTAGGTGATATGCGATGGAGTAAAGCTGGAGTTTTGTGAGACGGTCTGTGTAGGGCATCTGTCTGAGGCCAGTAATCCTCTTTGTGAGGTATTTCTACAGCCTTTCCAGTTGCTGTAGATGTCTTGTGAGGTACATACCAAAAGGGCCATTGTACTCTGTAATGGGTCTAATGAGTGATGAGTAGAGGGGAACAATGACCTCTTTTTTCATGGATGAGAAACCTTTTGTGATGAGGTGTGCCACGTAGAAGGATTTCCTGACTACTGTGGCAATGTGGTTATCAAAGGAGAGACTACTGTCCACCTGTGTCCCAAGGTCTCTTATACACTTTCAGTGTTACGTAGACTGCCACTTATGTGGTAGCTCATGGCTACAGAGTTTTTACCAAAGGGGATGACAATGCACTTTTTGGCATTGAGCTTGAGGCCATGGTTTTGACACCAGGTATATGTCTCCGTGAGGCCCTTTTGTAGGATGTCCACATTGTTAGGAGTTTCGATTATGGCTCCTAGTTTGCAGTCATCTGTGAACTTCATTAGCCAAAGACCTTCTATGTTAGCCAGTACTTCAGAAAAGTAGATACCAAACAGGAGAGGACCCAGGACTGAACCCTGTGGTACTCCACTTGTCACTGGTCTGAAGTCGGATTTGGAGTCTGATACTTTTACAGTGTGGGTTCTGTCAGTGAGCCAGTTGGAAACCCATCTTGTGACATAGGGATTTATACCTAGTTTAGTGAGTTTATCTATAATTCCAGAGTGGGGGATGGTGTCAAAAGCCTTGATGAGATCTAGATAGGCTGTGTGAACCACCTTACCCTCGTCTATGGCTTTGGTGACTGCTTCAAAGAAGTCTATCAGGTTTAGGAGACATGATCTGCCTTTTAAAAATCTGAACTGGGTGAGGTCCAGAGTTTGGAGATTACCAATGTCTTTGTGTATAAGATTCATGATGATACGTTCCATGGCCTTGTGGACCAGGCTCGTTAGGCTAATGGGGCAGTAGTTCCCGGGTTCCGTGGTGGCTCCCCCTTTGCGGAGTGGGATAACAATCATTGTGCGCCATTCAGTGGGCACAAAGCCTGAGGTGAGGCTATGATTGAAAATGGTGCTTAGGTGGGGTGCCAGTTCATTCTGCAGTTCATGTAGAACGCAGCCTGGGATGTTGTCAGGTCTCATGGATGCTGTGTTCTTGGCTTTGAAGAGTGTGGTTTTTACCTGTGCAGCCGTGATTACAGGAACTTTGCATTCTTCCGGTATAGAGATAGGCCCTTTAGGGGGTGAGAGGAGGTAAAGTTAGCACTGAACCTATCTGCCAGGATGTTGGCAATATCAGTTGGTTCTGTATATTTAGTGCCATTGTGCTGTAACTCAGAGTAGATCTGAGTGTTGCCATTGAGATTATTGACAGCTATAGAATGCTTTGTGGTTGTCTTTAGAATCAGTGGTGATTTTGTTTTCGTAACTAGTTTTGGAGGATTTTATGTGGGATCTCAGCTTCTTACTGAGGCTGACCAGGGAGTTCCTCCAATCATGGGAATTTACTCTTTTTTGCAATAGTTTCTTTCTTCTGTTGTAGAGTTTATTGATGGCAGGGGACCACCAGATTGGCTTCCTATTTTTTGAAGGATAGCTTCTTGTTTCTGTTAGGGATAGGATGATCCATGCACTCGTGTAAGTGCTTATAAAGTGCATTTGTGTAGGATTCAGCAGTTGTACCTCTATTGTTTGTCTGCATGGATGTCGTGAAATTTGCCACTTCTGTCTTAAGAAGCATGAAGTTGGCTTTGGAGAAATGTTTTACAGTGTTTTCCCTAATGGGGGTGGGGCGGGATGTGGATGTCTAGGGTTATTAATGTGTGGTTGGATCTGACCAAAAAGGAATTGACCTCTGGTGTGGAACACCAGTCACCCATGTTGGTAATGACCAGGTCTAGGATATTGCTGCTCCTGGTCGGGGTTGGGAAAAGTTGATCCAAGGCATTGGAATTTATGAATTCC
Organism: Protopterus annectens; assembly: GCF_019279795.1. Classification (NCBI taxonomy): domain Eukaryota; kingdom Metazoa; phylum Chordata; order Ceratodontiformes; family Protopteridae; genus Protopterus; species Protopterus annectens. The sequence continues at coordinate 1,139,364,805 of NC_056729.1, read as the reverse complement.
AGAAAATGTTGAGCAAAAGAGTTGATACATAAGTAGTTTTCCCAGTTGATGGTGGGGGTAGTTGAAATTGCCCATTATTAGGGTGTTGGGTTATACCCTAATATTTTCCAGTGTATCAAGAAATGAGGAGTGGGAATCCTGGGGCATGGTGGGGGATCTGTAGCAAGTTACATTTTGCATTGTGGTCTTGCCCAGAGTTAGTTGCACTTGGATAATTTCAGATGCATTATGCTGAGCAACTAGTCTGGAGCTGTGGAAATGAATATGGACACGTCTCTGCCTTTAGTGTTTTGATCCAGGTTATGTGGCCAAAATGTGTGGTATGAATTATAGCTTGGTAATGCAGGGGTGCTCTCTGGAGCCTTGAACCAGGACTCAGTCACTGCACAGATGTCGATGTTCTCCATTTTAAGGAGTGCCTCGAGTGAATGCATTTTGAGGTTTAGACTTCTAGCATTGAGTAGCATTACCCTCAGATTTTGCTTGCTTGTACCTGTTAAGGTTGTCTCTTGTGCATTTTGGCTGCATTGTTAACATTATGCTATCCATATAGTTTATTTATGAAGTCTATTACATCTGGTTGTGCAGTGGCAGATCACATTTTTCAGGAAGGATTTTATTACTTGATAAATCTTACCCTAGTAACTATAGTGTATATGATGATAAGCCCAGTCTCCCTATATGTGAAATACAGATTCATTGATATTCCAAGGCCACTGAGTCTCATGACCATTCATGCTTTGCCAGTACCCTCCCTCATGCTGCTTTTATTTTATCCGAAAGGGCCATATCAGTTAATCCTAAAGTAAATTTGTGGGTACACATCCAGTCACCAAGGTCATGTTTAAAGGAATATGCTTAATATGCATGACAGTTTATGCTAGGGGTTTGGGAGGTGTTGGGTTATAAACTTGCCCCTCATCCATATGTTGGGGAATGTTTAGGGCCCTAGTTGTAGCATTAGTGAAAAATATTGGACTTGCAGAGATAAATGAGTTCTAGGACAAATGGGTCCTAATGGTGCAGTAAGTAAAAAAGATCTTCCCTCAACAGTCTATAAGACAATGAATAAATTGTGATTTTTTTTTTTGGTATACTTACTGAGATATATTCCTAAGGAGCCTAAGGAGGCATCGTACTACAATCAAAGCTGAGCATAAAGGAGTGGCCATTTTCTTATAGGTTCATAGGTTGGTTATCGGAAGGCATTTATAAGCCTAGCCAGAATGTGTTGGCTTTCGCCACCCCCTTAGTTTAGTTCCCTGTGCCTCTGTCCAGCAGAGCCACTGAAGTGATCCCCGAGGTAAACTTTCTGTTTCCCATCCACTAGTCAAGGTGGATGCATTCCTTTGGCAGTTAGCAGTGCTAAATACAAGGATTTCCCAAACAACAATTGTTACATGATGGGCAGAAGACAGAGAGTTATCACCCCAGGTTCCCAGATCCCAAACTATTTTTTTGTTTTGTAGTGCTGTTTTATCTATCCAACATGATGTGCATATTAATTTTAGTTTTCAATGGAGAAGTTACTATTGCCAGATGGTGTAATAATAGTGGTGTTATGTTTTATAGCTGTGCTGTAATAAATTGCCTGATTGTTACTTATACAAATCAGTGCTTTTTTACTATATTGTAACTGAGTCATTTTGCCTGCTATGACCTTATTTCCCTATCACCAAAATGCAATACTATAGAAGATTGCTAAGGTCTGAATGAGCTACCTTTACTGCTACATTGAGAAGTGATAACAAATGTTGGACTTGTATGTTTGCAAATATGTGGCTTTTGACTGGCTGTGGGTGTCCTGCCTTCTTGTAATTGCTATATTCCTAAATCTGGTTTATTTACACTTACTACACTGCGGTGGTGGTGCTGCAGTAGCGTTGTCACCTCACAGTAAGACATTGTCCTGTTCGATTCTCAGTTAGAGCGTCTTCTGTGTGGAGACATGCGTGAATGGGCGTACCTTCGTTGAAGGTTGTACGTCAGGGCTGGCAACTCGGCACGTAAAAATCTGCTGCCAGTCATTAGAGGACCAGAGTTCCACTGTGGTGACCCCTAACCGGGAAAAGGCAAAAGATACAACAACATGCAGTAGGGCTTAACTGTCATCCTGCCCCTATAACCATTTTAATAATTACTTAAAAGTTATTTTAAACATCAAGTCAGATACACCTGGTTATTATAACTTGGTGGCTTTGGTTCTCCCCTGCAGTGCTAAAGCTCATCAAACACAGTGACTCATAATTTAGTATCACAAATGTATCAATCACAGAGTTAATCTTTTGGAGCAAAAATATTACATGAAATTCTATTTTTGATAGTGCACATTATTTTAGTTGCTGCTTGGGATGGAACCTATGAAGTTCTGCTTGTGAGCCCACAGGGAAGACAATTATATCCATATGATAGTTTGTGAGTTACTGATTTGTATCATTAATTAACAAATATTTCACTTATCCTGCCTTAGTGGAGACACTTATTTGAAAGCTATGTATAAGACCCTCGTGGTTTCAGACTTACTCATCCTACCACCTGAAATATGTGCTAAGCATGTTATATGCATTTTGTTTTGAAATTACTCAGATCTAGTCCCATCCTTGGACTTGTGTAATTTACCTTGGCCGTGGTTGCAAGGCTACTGGGTCTATCTCTTAGTTCTTTGCATAGATTTTGAGCATATAATCCAATCAGGCTCAGTTTGTATTATGTGCTCATTGTAACCAAGCACACAAACATGTAGCTAATTTAATCTCTAAAACTCTTTAAGTATTTCAATTTCAGTTATCTTACATCGATCAAGCTTAAGCATATTTCTAGAGCAAATATTTTGACACAGTCATAGGTTCATAGGTACTTAACAGTCTATTGATCTGTGAGGATTTTTAAGAAGCCTAACCCTGCATTTTCATAATTATTAGCCTTTATATTTTGTAATAAGACTTTCCAAAGACAGGTTGCACAAGTATGTAATGGTTACTTACATGTTTCCTTTTGTCGATGGGTGCTATTGGAGTGAAACCAGATGTGAATTTGTAGTAACAACAAACATAAATGACCAGCATCAAGTAGCAGCGTTAAATCACAAACTTCATATCTTATTAGCATCCAGGATTAACAGAAACACAAACCACTTGCCTTATTCAGTGTAAATCAACAACAAGCACCTCTGACACACATAAAAACCCTAATCAAGCATGCTCTACCTCCCCCTAATTCAGCCGGGTGTATATTAGATAAATGAACGCTTAAATGTTAGAATCTCTAAAGGTCGACCTTTAGAGATCGAACAGTTAAGTGTTTGAATATCTTTAAAAATTTAAAAAAAAAATAAATAAAAGTAAAACAAAAAAAGCTAAAGGGTGTAAGCAGCACACCCCCCCACACCTCCGCTACTTAAATATACCAACTCCAAGATTGCGTTACAGTGTAGGGAATGGGAAATTTCCCATTTCCACTCTTCCGTGCACTGAAGTGCGATCTTGGAGTTGGTATATTTAAGTAGGGGGGGTGGGGATTGCAGGGGGGCCTGCCCCCTGCTAAAACCCTTTCAGTTTACCTTTTTTTTTTCTTTGTTTTATTACATTTTTGAACAGTTAAATGTTCGATCTCTAAAGGTCGACCTTTAGAGATTCAAACATTTAAGCGTTCGTCAGTGTAATATAGACACACATTGAGCCCAGGGGGAAATAATGCTCCCAATTTAATAATCCAAGTGCATTCCCTTTTACTGAGAATTTCATGTCAACCCATTTTATTTTGTTTATGCAAACAAATTCTATCAATACCAGTAAACAAAAAAGTAGCCATAGGATGTTTAATAGTATGTTTATACAGGGCATTCTGCATGTCCTCCCTGTGGTTGAGTGGGTTTCCTCCGGGTGCTCTGGTTTCCTCCCACATCCCAAAGACATGCTGTAGGTGGATTGGACACTCTAAAAATTGGCCCTATGTGTGAGTGTGTGCGTGTGTGCGTGTGTGTGCCTTCTGTGGAAGGTTGGGCGCTGGGCTGACAACTCGACACTGTAAAACTCCACTGCCAATCATGAGCGGACAGGTGATCCGCTGTGCTGACCCCTAACCGGGAAAAAGCAGAAAGAAGAAGAAGAAGATACAGGGCATTAGAAACTCTGCAATTCCTAATATTGCTAAGATGTTCAAATATGTAGGTTTTAGATTGCCTAGATGTTTGGCCAGCATAAAATGCAGAGCAGTTACAAATAACCAAATAAATTATCCATTCTGAGCTACAAGTAATAAAACATCTGATATCAAATACTCTAGCGGTAATACAGGAGGAAAATTCTTTAGATTTCATAACTTTATTGCATGCTTTACAGTGTCCACTAGATTGACAACCCACTAATAATGTACCATCCAAGCATCTAGGCAATTTAAAACCTGCATATTCGAACATCTTACTGATATCAGGAATTGCAGGGTTTCTGATGATTCTGTGTCATTTGGTGGCACCATCTGATGATGTCATAAGAAAGTGTGTGCAGTTCAAAGGGTCTACTTCGACCCTTCAAAAGCTCACTTTTGTGAATTGCAAGTGAGCGAATGTACTTCAGCAAAAGTGCATTTCAGCAAAAATGCACTTTCATGAATTTCACTTCACCAATCCACAAAAAAAAACAAAAAAAACATAACAAAAAAAAAACAGAAATAAAGCACACTACACACATGTTTCCAGGAGGGCAAGCCCCCCTGCACCCCACACATCCCGCTACTTAAATATACCAACTCCGAGATCACACTACAGTGGGGAAAATTGTATATTCCCTTACCCCACTTACTGTGCTTTGGTGAAGTAAAATTTGTGAAAGTACATTTTTGCAGAAGTGGATTCGCTCACTTGCTATATGCAAAAGTGAGCTTTCGATGGGTTAGAGTAGACCCAGTTCAATATCATGAGGCACTGAATTGAAAGGAATCTCGTTATGCTAGGAAGAAGTACTGAGATTCTGTACCATTCTATATTGTGTGTGTGTGTGTGTGTGTGTGTGTGTGTGTGTGTGTGTGTGTGTGTGTGTGTGTGTGTGTGTGTGTGTGTGTGTGTGTGTGTGTGTGTGTGTGTGTGTGTGTGTGTGTGTGTGTGTGTGTGTGTGTGTGTGTGTGTGTGTGCTCTTTTCTAATGATCCTTGAGCAGTGTTTAGATGATCATAGCTCTCAACTGTCCAGATTTTTGCAGAATGTCCAGATTTTTGCCACCTATTTTTTGTCTACTTGTAATAAAATTGTGGTTTTGTGAAACATCACTGGCAAATCATTGAGGACCAAAGTCAGAAAATAATTGCCGACATTTGAGTTTCAAACTCATTCAGAAAATTCATGCTAATGCAAAACATGTTATTCTATCAACTTTCTAAGTTTGTAAGAGCAATATTTAAAAAGTGTCCATATTTTTGGGCTTTTGTCCCCCATTTATTTGTGGCTTTGTCAAGATTTCTTGCTCTAAGATGTTAAGAGGTATGTCTGATATGCCTCTTATACCAAACTCTCTTGAGTGGTCTCCATAGTGCTGTAAATTTTTTAAACATTAACAGAACTGCTCTGACGTTTTTAAAATATTTTTCTTTGCCTTTTTGCTTACATCTGTGTCATATATAAGGCACTGGACTGAAGGGAATCTCATTATGGCAGGAAGAGCTACTGAGATTCTGTACCATTCTATATTATAGAACATAGCTCTCAACCTTCCATCTCTAAAATGAGGAACACTACCTCTGATAATGTGGAACAAATGAGCAATATGTGGAACACCTACTAACAGCTTAGTAACAGCTTCAACTAGGAAGCACACAGGATGGTTAAATGTGCTACTTTATATCATAAACAGTTCATTTTATGAATTCATATGATTCAGTACTGTTTGCCATAGATTTCAGTTACAAAAATTCTTAAGTCTGAATGTGTGACAGACTCATTCGATGTGGAACTTTGAGGAACATGGGTTTTTAGACTCAAAATGAGGAATGTTCCTCATAATGAGGTACATTTGAGAGGTATGTTATAGAATCTCATTACCTGTTCTGTGAAAATTCTCAAATTCCTGGTGGACTTGGAAGGAAAGCTGAGTCTGGACAACGCTGTCTGGTGCAGCAGCGCCATCTTTATGTTACACTTGGTATTTTATTCATGGAGTCAGGCACTGACTGCAGCACCTAGTCCCACGTATAGGTGAAGCTTCCATCCTGCTGAGAAGCCTATTCAATTCATTGAACATTTTCCATCCTTGTTTTAACCTATTAATGTAAAACTCACAGAAATATACTTTACTCCAGGCTCCTTTGTGGTGATTCACATATCTCAAGTTTTCTCCTAAAGGAGATTGTTCCAAGGTCGACAGTTATTTATCACAGTGCTATATCTGTTATTGCACTGTATGACAAGCACTATATACACTTTACTAGGAATTTTATCCTGTTTTGTTTTCTTTTGTTACTTTTTTATTTGAATATAAATGCTTTTAGTTATTTATACATTTATTTTCTGATTGCCTGACTGAGTAACTGATTGTGCCATTGCTTGAGTTGAAATGTACTTCAGATTACATAAAGCATGTCTATCCACTTCAAGCTGTTTACCCTCCAATCTTATATATATATATATATATATATATATATATATATATATATATATATATGTATGTATATATGTGTGTGTGTGTGTGTGTGTGTGTGTGTGTGTGTGTGCGTGTGTGTACATATATATTTATTTATTTGTGTTTGATTACCAGGATGGGCCAACTGGGCAATGCAAGACCACTTTTCTGCAGAGGCCTGGGAGAAAAGCTCTACAAAATTAACTTTGTTACAATAAAAAGAAAAAAAAATGCAAACAGTACAGAAAAATATGATACAATACAAGATGAGAAAATTAATGACTTAGCACAAAGACTGTTTTCAGGAGAAAGAAGGAAGGAGCCCCCCCCCCCCCCCCCAGTAAGGAAACCTTCGTAAAAAACTTCTCCAAAGCCAACTTCATACTACTTAAGTCAGAAGTGACAAACTTCATGACACCCATGCAGACGCGAACTGAAAGTTCGACTGCTGAATCCTACACTAAGGCACTGTGCGAGCGCATCCACTCGTGCATGAATCGTGCCATTCCAAACAGAACCAAGATAGTCTCCTCCAAAAAAGGGAACCCAATCTGGTGGTCCCCTGCTATAAACAAACTTTACAACAAAAGGAAAAAAATGTTGCAGAAAAGAGGAAAATGCCAGGATGCAAAAAACTCCCTTACCAGCCTCAGTAAGAAGCTGAGATCCCTCATAAAATCCTCCAAAGCTAATTACGAAAATAAAATTGCCAAAGATTCCAAAGACAACCACAAGGCATTCTATAGTTATGTCAAGAATCTAAATGGCAATGCTCAGATCTGCTCTGAGCTAAAACAGAATGGCTTTAAATATACTGATCCCAAGGATATTGCCATTATCCTGGCAGATCGATTCTGTGCCAACATCACCCCCCTCTCACCCCCTAAAGGGCCCATCTCAATACCAAAAGATTGCCAAATTCAGGTAATAACTGCCACACAGGTAAAAACTGCACTCTCCAAAGCTAAGAATACAGCATCCATGGGACCAGACAATATTCTGGACTGTGTACTACATGAACTACAAAGTGAACTGGCACCTCACCTAAGTGTCATGTTTAATCACAGCCTCACCTCAGGCTTCATGCCCACTGAGTGGCGCACAGCTACAGTTATCCCACTCCACAAGGGGGGATCCACTTTGGATACTGGGAACTACCACTCCATCAGTCTGATGAGCCTGATCTGCAAGGCCATGGAACTTATTATCATGGAACTTATAAACAAAGACATTGGCAACCTTCAAACACTGGACCTCTTCCAGTTTGGGTTCGTGAAGGGCTGATCTTGTCTCCTGAACCTGACTGACTTCTTCGAATCAATCTCCAGAGCTGTGGATGAGGGTAAGGCTATCTGGACCTCGCCAAGGCCTTCAACACCATCCCTCATTCTGGAATCATAGATAAACTTACTAAGCTGGACATTAATCCCTACGTCACTTGATGGGTTGCCAGCTGTCTTACTGACAGAACCCAGACTGCAAAAGTTGCCGACTCCAAATCCAGCTCCAGACAAGTGACAAGTGGAGTACCTCAGGGTTCAGTCCTGGGACCGCTCTTGTTTGGCATCTACTTCTCTGAAGTACAGGCCAACACTAAGGGACTCTGGCTAACAAAGATTGCAGATGACTGCAAACTGGGAGCCATTATTGAATCCCCAAATGATGTGGATATTCTACAAAAGGGCCTTACAGAAACAGATGCTTGGTGCCAGAGCCATGGGCTCAAGCTCAATGCCAAGAAATGTATAATTATCCCCTTTGGGAAAAAACCATGTACCCGTGAATTACCACACAGGTGTCAGTACACTAAACACCTAAAATCTGATAAGAGACTTAGGGACACAGGTGGACGGTGGTCTCACCTTCGATAACCACATCGCTACAACAGTGAGGAAATCCTTCTATGTGGCACACCTCATCACTAAGAGCTTTTCTTCAGGAAAAAAGGAGGTCATTGTCCCACTGTACTCATCCCTCTTTAGACCCATTATAGAATACAATGCCCCATTTGGTATGTACCTCTCAAGACATCTGCAACAACTGGAAAGGCCACAGAAATAACTCACTAAAAGAATCACAGGTCTAAAGCAGATGCCCTATGCTGACCATCTAAAAAAACTCCAGCTATACTCTGTCGCATATTGTCTACTCATAGGCAATCTCTGTTTAACATACAAGGCCATATCAAACTCAGAGCTGTTGGACATGCTACACTTAAAGAAATCCCAATCCCTCAGAGCCACATGCTCCAGGGATCTAAACCTTGTCATTACAATGAACAAAACATGATGGAGGGATAGGTTCCTGACCCAGTGACTCCCCAGACTCTGGAGTAGATTGCCACATACATGTCACGCAGAGCGCCTCTTTGGCCCTCTTCCAAAGGAACCTTGACGATTGGATGGGAGATAGGAAATTCACCCTGGGGATCACGTCAGTCGCCCTGCTAGACAGGGGTCCAGGAAAGTAAATATTGTGGGAAGAAATAGCCAGGGAATTGTTATGGCTAGGCTTGTATAGGCCCTAGGGCCGATAGCCTAGTACCAACCTATGAACCTATGAAACTATAATAGTTACAAAGTAGTGCAAGCTACCTAAGAGGGATATGGAGGGAGTATTAATGAGGGTGGAAAAGATTATAATTTGGAAGAGATAGAAGAGCAAGGAAGCATCATTAAAAGGAAGATTGTTGGAGCAGTTTGCAGAGAGAAGTTTAGTGCTAGTGGAAAGCTAGCAGTTTACAGCTGGAAGAGAGGGAGAGTAACATTAGAGGCTTTTAGAATGATAAAAAGGGTGGATAGCATCATTACTAGGAATTTCATCATCAAAATGCAGAATCACGACTCAACATCAGGAAGTACATGGTAGCTGCACAGCATACATGAAATATAAATACATGTTTATTAAACTTAATAAATCTAGTTCCATTGAGAAACTAAACTGAACATTATCATTTTAGAATCACATCACACATCAGTTACATGATGAGTGCATAAAAAGAAAGGGTAAGAAAAATACTTCTGCACTTGATCTTGGAGTCTTCAAGTTTCTTCACCTGAGATCTCCATGTATAAAGTTATTATAGAAATCATATGAAATTCATATTGGATTCTACAAGTAATATTTTCACCCTCCCTGCTCCATATGAGTATATGTATTAACCTTAACCCTGCCCCTATCACAAATGTTCATCTTAACTTTAAAAAAGCCCTTCCGATAATACTACTATTATACAAGACAGCTCAGGCACTCACCACTCGCATGTGCACACCAATCCATACTCACACACTAAATCTATCCTCTAACCCTGACCCTAAATACTTACAATCACACACATATACATATTCCCCTTCCTAATCCTTAGTGCCCCGCCCACCTTAGTAATGGGTATTAACTCTGACCCTAATGCTGCCTCTTCCCCAACCCCTTACTTAAAAAAAAACATTCCCATAACACTGCCACTATTCAGGCAAATATGAGGCCAGTGTTATGGAGGGTAGGGGTTAGCATGATGATCTGGAAATGAAATAGTTTTTCTTTCCTCAATATTTTGTGTTTGATATTTGTTGGTGTGTGTGTGTGTGTGTGTGTGTGTGTGTGTGTGTGTGTGTGTATGTGTATGTGTTCTTTTCTAAAGATCCTTGAGCAGTGTTTGGATGATCTGATATTCCTCTTACCAAACTCTCTTGAGTGGTCTCCATAGTGCTGCACATTTTTTAAACATTAACAAAACTGCTTTGATGTTTTTAAAATATTTTTTTGCCTTTTTACTTACATCTGTGTCACATATAAGGATTTCAGAAAAAGTCAGCAATGTTTGTTAGACCTATTAAATGTATCACCTAATTTTCCAGTTCTTTAACCACATTCTGTGTAAGCATTGGTATCTATTTAAGGCAATTAAACTTGCTACTAGAAAATAATGAATAAATACCTTCCGTATGACTGTGAGATAAGCTGACGGATGTTGCTATATAATAAATATTTGACTGGTTTCTTGTGGACTTATACGTGTAACAGAACCCCTCTGGCAGTTAATTTCTCCTTGCTTCTATTTGCAAAAAAAAAATTCTCATTTTCATTTCCGAGGACTTTACGTTTTGATGTTTTGCATGTAATAAATATGTGCAATGACTCCCCATGTTACTGCATGTATATTTCTAAAAAGCAAGACCCATCATTTCAGAAATGTGACTTTTGTTTGAAATGTAATCTGAGCCAAATAACACTTGCATTCTGACACAATTTATCATATCTACTGTCACTTCTGTAACGTTAGAACCTTATGTAAATTCACAGTTCCCATTATTTTGTTTTACCTAATAAACTCCATGCAACTATTTACATGATATTTATGTACAAACCAGTAGATGGCAGCATAATTCCAAAATTAGCAATGAGTCCTACAGTTGAATATTAATTTAGCTACTCATAGTCAGAAATGACACTGCCTGTCATAGACACTAAGTCCATTGACAAATGCAGCCTTTCCCTTTTTTACAAGGCTGTTTTTATTGATGTCACATATTCCTATTGCTGCTTATTATTTTATCAGTTTCTCTTTATCATCATTCATTCTTTTACTTGTTTCTTGATACAGTTTTGCCTACATTTTCCTGTTCTTATAAGGTATTGGCACCATATGTTAGTATTGTGTGTTCGTTCCAGTGATGTTTTCTCTCTTTTTCAGGGTTTTATACCCTGGATAATTTTGAAATTTGAAATTCCAAACTGAAGGTTGCCTGGTTATGAGAACCTACAAGCTCTATGTGGCTTCCTGTTTCCTTTCCTTTCCTTTTTGTTCCTTATTATATACTATGACACCTGCCATTTTCATTAGTTATACTTAGCATCATGTTCTGCATTTTTTTATTTTTTATTTTCATTGTATTTCTTTCCCTTGGTATCAGTCTTAAAAGTTATGTTTAAACCCATAGACAGGCACTCACTGAACCTTTTTAATTTATTTTATTAACTTTAACAGTTTTGAACATATCAAAATAATATGTCAAAATGCTCACAAATAAATATATTCAAATTTAAATTAAGAGAATAAAGTAAGATAAACATTTACCATTTATATTTAGCAGAAAGTTTATATAAGTAACTGTAACAAATCATACCAAATTATTTTCATATCTTTAAATAAGTGTTTAAATTTCAGATTCAGCTTTACTAGGAACATTATCTCTTAGTAAACTCAGTGAGGGCTTGTATCAGAAGCATGCAAACTATATTTAAATCATTATCTGAAGCCAAGAACTGAACCTGTCATGCCTTTGACTACCCATACTCATGACAGTACTGATGTCCATGAAGTGAGAGTCAACCACTGTTATTTATAGTATATAATTAAGCTTTTATAACTATTTTTGCTTCAGATTTACATCTACCCATGAGCAGCCGCACTTCACATAAAGCTGGATTAGCGTGCTTCAGTTCCTCACACATTTTTGTAACAGAACATTTGTTGGCTTTATTAATCCATTCTTAATCAGAGGATCATTTTATATCCCACTGCAGGTATTATCACTTGAATTACAACAAAATGCTGCTGCTATGAAAATCTTTAAATGTACACATTCTCCTACAAATAAACTGTGTTATGGAAAAAGATAAAATAAAATTTTCTGTGGAAATATAGATAAAACCATGACTAACATGAGAATTGTTTTAGCAAAATGCCTGCTAGTTATGTCCCTACCTCTTTTACTGCACAATCAGCCACATAAGAGTCATGTGGACCTTGTAATGATTTTACATTAAATCTGTGAACATTTTTGTGTTACTTGTCTGTCACTATACTTTTGTATCTTCACTTCTGTCTTGTTCTTTTTGTCTCATTATTTCCTCAAATCTTATCTCTGCTCATAAATATCTTGCATCCGTTCTGGCAATAATAATGCTGTTGCCATGTCCACATCAACAGACTCAAGATTTCCTGGATGAAATTGTTTACTCACACTTGGCTCATTCATTATAATGTTTCAGATGTTTGTTGTGGTAGCTAGCCTTGCATTGCTGATGATGTGTCTATCTGTCTGTCTTGCAGAAACCCACTCTGGCAATGTTTTCAAGTCTTCTGTCACTGAATTTGTTGGGTTAAACATTTCTATTTTCTGCCATTTCTGATGAGTCTCATTCAGCACAGAATTCATACACGATATTCTGCCATTCTTAGGGAACTTGATTATTCTAAGTAACTTCAATGACTTCCCCACTGAATCAATTAATACTTTTTACCATACTATCAGCCAAAAAACAAGTACATGAATAAATACAGTGTGCAAAAAATATACCAAATCATCTGTTCCAACACAATACACTCACTTGACATTCCGATCATATTGCATTCCTTGTTATGTCTTCAAAATATAAGATATATTTTACCATATCTTGACAAAATCTTGTTTAACTAATATTCATTTCTGTCTATAATAGAATCTGAGACATTTATTCGGGATGTTCGTATCTAGATTATCATCAGAAATTAACTAATGACTTAATACCCACATCATTTTGTATCTATGTAGTCCATAATACATTCATAAAATAGTTCCATGCCCAGCCCTCTAAAATTATTCATATGCACATATGATATTTATCACAAGGAAAGGGCACTTAAGAAATCTGCATTCTGATATCAGATTATGTAAAAACAAGGAGGAAGCATACTCTGTCACTTCAAGCTGAATCCTTCACCCCTCTTTGTGTCAGATTCCTGCCACTGAAACATTGTGATGTGTGTGTACTTTCTGGCTCAGCTTCCACAATGTGAAACATGGTATCAATTCAGCTTCTACATACACTCCATTATCTTTAGGTCCAAACATCTTTTTTTTTCCCCATTCCTGGCCAAATACTCCAAAACATTGCTATTTTATTACATACCAATTTTAGGCTTTCTGTTGACTTATTTTCCCACTTTCTTGCTGCCGTACCAGTTTAACTTTCTCCAGAATGATATGAACTTCCTGTGTTTCAGTTTTTTCAGACTCTTTCGTTTTACTCATCACTACATGCTACACAAAGATAAAGGCATTCTGTACAACCCTGTATGCTATTATGATTCCATCTCTTCCACCTCTAGCACAGCTACTCTTTCTTAAATCACGGAGTACTTTACAAACCTTCCTTAAATATGCAAAAGACTGGCTTCCCTAAAACAAATAAAACCTTTGAAATAATGACATTTTAGCAACTTACAGTCACCTGTTAATCACTTACACAACTGCTCAAATAGTGAGCCACTAACTAATGTCACTCTTGCTTGATACACATAAGAAACAGATCTCATGTGATACTTCTTTGTAGGATGTAGAGCCTTGAGTCTCCCAGAGTAGAAGCAAAGCATGTTTTACATTTCCTGTCAGTGACAGTCATTTTGCCCAAGTACAGTGGCGTCAGAGTGGCCATAATAAAATAAGAGAGGAGCTGGAGTTGAGGCATTCCATAGATGAAGTGCAGGGACCCTGCCTTGGCAAAAATGACTTTTTTCTTTACACTTATCTATATTATTATGACCCCCCCAATACATGTGTTGTGTAGGAGCTGTTAGTGCAAAATCCTGTAATATGAGCTTGGACTGGTCAAGAATGCATAAGGAATCTAGATTTAGCTTGTTATCGAATTCATTTATTATTGATTTGCAGTTAGATAAACACATTTATGAACTATTACACTTCTGCATTTATTCTAATCTCACATCAAATTAATATAAAACAATTAATGCATTAAATGCACAACACAATCAGATTGCTTGAGCCTCTCTTGAAACAGAACTGGGTCTTCAGAGGAAGCCTTACCCAACCATTTAAAAATGCTGATGTAGACAAGTACAGTGGTCCTGGTGGTATTTTGTTTAACCATTAACAGTATATATATTCATAAAAATCATATGCTTACAAAAATTGTTGTCATTTCCTTTAGTAGTGGGTAAACCTGATTATTATTCATTACATGAAATTGCTAAAAACAAAACTCAGGATATTCTTTACAATCCTATTTGCAAAAATTCTGGTAACAAGAATAGTTTATAGAAAGTCATACTTTCTCTCCCTGATAATTTTTCTCTGCCATCTTTCTATGATTTCAGTGCACTTACATAATAGTACACTCTGTCTGGATTTTATTATTCTTATTTACTATTCTTGCTTCTAATCCCAGCGGTTTTAATGGTTGGTTTTAATTGATAGCAAAAATGACTATTTGCATACTGGCCTCTAAAATGATTCCATCTTAGTGTTGTACAGAATGTATGGGTTCTCTTGTATGACCATATTTCTAATTATAGGAAGTCAAAATTATCTGCATACCTAGCACGGACTGGAAATAAAACCGTTGCCCAATTTTTCTCCCTCCCCGAGAAAGTAGTTTTAATTGCAGCATCTATAATTATATCAGAGTAATACACAGAGATCTCCACACTCATGTTTCTGATCTGCCACAGTTATGCTAACAATAATATCCAGAAATGCAAAACTCATTTAATATTCTTGCAGCAGTTAGGTTGAAACACAACATTTGATGCTTTGTGTTAGTTTAGATTTGCATGATATTTATTTCACTTTCATATGAACTGTAATAAAGGGAATAACTAATTATCATATCCAATATATTTGTCCAGTTTAGTAAACCAAAATGCCATAGCATCCAAGGTTACAGAAAACTGCTGATATTTGGCCCTGAGTACTTTTGGGATAAGCCACCAGATGTCTTTCAAAGGCTGGGATTTTCAGATTCAAATTCCCATTTGCTGGTGAGGTGAGGGTAGGGCGGGATAAAGACATAACCCTTACTTGAACCTGAGCACCTTAAGTCCATCCAGGAACTGCTAGATATCAAATAACAATAAAAACTGTATTTTGGCTTTTCCCAGTTAGGGGTCACCACACTGGAACTCTGGTCTGCTAATGACTGGCAGTGAGTTCTTACGGCTTCGAGTTGTCAGCCCGGCACCCAACATTTAAGGGAGGCACACCCACACATGCACGCACCTACCTGCATATCTTTAAATTCACTGGACTGAAATATAAAAATAGATTTTTGTATAACATATATTCACTATGTGCCCATTACATTTGCCCATAGCCCAACATATTTCATAAGCTGCAGTTTGTACTTAACTAGCAAAATGCTTTTCAACATTATGTTTTCTTAAGCTTCACAATAAGTCACTTCTGACTTGGAATAAGACATTTTTCAGTGGAGGCCCAAAGAGAAATGTGTCAGATGCATGTTTTTGTAATGTGGGAGCAAACCGGAACAACCCCACACAAATGCAGGGAGGATATGTAGACTCTGCACAGAAGGCACCTCAGCTGAGAATCAAACTAGAGAACCTCTTGCTGTGAGGTGACAATACAAACCCTGGTACCACTCCACTGTCAGTTCTCTGCAGCATCTCACAGTTTTTGCCGTAAAAGGCACTTCAGATGGCTGTTCCTGGCATCTGACTTCCTTTTATGAATCTTGTAAAAAAAATGCTCTACATCTTCTTCACCTCATACTTCCCAGCTGAGACCCTTTGTTAATTTTTATTTCATTTTTTATTTATTGCCTCTGTTTACTGGGAAAAGTCCAAAAGGGAAACAACTCTTTTTTTCAGTGGTGGCCTGGGGAGAAAAGCTCTGTATAAATATGCAATGCATAAAAAAAAAAAAAAAAAATCACATGCATTATAGGTTCATAGAAGAGTACTAGGCTAATTGCCTTGAAGGGCCATTTTAAGTCTTGAAAATAACTCGAGACCAGAATCAAACGCTGCGTTTTGTGATTATGAGGTGAAGACCTTAACCATTATGCCAAACTCATACCTCCTAAATTTTAGGCAGTTTCCTCAAAGTTGAGAATCAAACCGTGAATCTTGTATTTTTGAAGCAAACACCATACCAATTATGTTAACCCTCAGCTCCTTATACTAACTGAAGCCCCCTTATGTCATCTCTGAACTGGTAATATTTAACAATAAGGTAAAACATTTTACATGTATTCAATTGGTCATATTAGCATTAATGAAGTTGGTTAGTATAATCAGGGATGTAACAAACAGTTACAAAGAGCACATTTGTACTAGAGTAGGAGCCAAATAGGAGGCAAAGCAACAATGCAAACATTATTTATTTAAACATTTCTAAATGTTTTGGACACTATGAATTTTAATGTCAGAACATACGTATATGACATGAACTTGTCCGAGTACTCTGAACATGCCTGGATGGACCCTGGTACCATGATCCATTGATACTGGTTGCTGTATATCTAGATCTGATTCTTGCCATACTACTTCAACCGGTCATTTTCCGTCCTTACGTGCTTATATTTCACTTTCGTAACCACAGGCGCCCATCTGTGCTATGTCCAGAAAACCAGATGCCTTATATAAATAGCGGACTATTGATAAGTTTTACTATATTTTCATCAAAACAGACCAATGCATTAACATTTTAATAAGATGACAGGCTGGTGAATTATTTTCTGTGTGTTACTCGAAGAAAGTTACTTGACTAGAGAGGTTTCTCAATTCTCCCCTGAAAAGAAGGATTTTGTGTAGTGGGGCTTTGCAATTAAGAAACTGTTTAAATAAAATAAAATAACAGACCCATCATAACAAGGCACTCCAAAAAAATGAACCAATGTTCTTGTTTCAGCAGAGATGCCACAGAATCTTTCACTGCACTGTACTCAAAAATATATATAAAACAATTATTGCTGCTTTCCTAAAAGTTTCAAATGCACCTCACGTTAATACATTGTAGGGGTAAACCTTTATTTTTCAAATTAGTCAAATTATTTTTAAAGAAATTACTCTCACTTTCTCTCTCTCTTTCATAATCATATTAGTTTTCTCTTGGATGGGAATTTATGTAGCTCCTTATGCTTTTGAAACAACCATTATGATTTGTGTCTGGCTGGCTTAAAGTACTAATCTCTTCTAAATAAAGATGTCTACTTATAGACTGTTGCACCACCATTACACTTGTCTCTCTAAATACAATTTTTCACTCACTGTCTTTTAAAGTAAATTCTTTTGTTTCATGTATTTTTCATTTACTCATTTGGTAGCTCTGTAGTCTACCTTTATGCAGCTTGTAAGTTTCATTGTCATTTATGTTTCACACGTTGTCATCTGCCCCAGCTAGAATTTGCCGTCCAATCATCTGCTCCATCTCATCTGCACCAGCTAGAATTTGCTGTCCAATCATCTGCTCCATCGCTCACATTATTGCATTGTTTTCTTTTTCTTTTTCAGCAGGGGTGATGACCTTTAGCTCTCCATGCTTGCAGAGGAAGGGGAGTTGTTCTTTCTCTGCTTCATGCTCTCTGGCTACTCCGAAACCCACACCCATCACTTGGTCTATCAGCCTCTTCAACTACCCCTGGACTATCACCATTCTAAGGCTGTGTCCAGCACAGAACCTGAGGACATCTTTGAGGGGTATGTTATTGACTGCTTCTACTGGGGGATTTTTTCATTCATAACCTACCCCTTTGTATCCCTCACCTACATGTTACATACAAGGGCACTCCCCTCTATGGACTATGCCTCCCAGCAGGGAATGTCTAGATGAACATCCTCACCCGCTGGGATGGGCATGTTCATTTGTCAATGCCAGTCCCACAGTAACCTGAGCTGATAATTGAATCTGTGTTGCATGAACCATAGTTAGTCTCTCTCTTTAAAGAAAAGGTCAGTGCTGTGGGTGATTCATAGAATGAAATAAATGGACACAACAACTAAGCAATTAAATAAGATGATGAATGAAATTAAATAAATCCACACAGCTGTCTCCATTGTATGGATTATAGAAACAGTCATTTTTTGTTAGACCACACCAAATAAACAACAGGAATTAATGATCACTGTATCTGTATTTAACTGTTCAGGTTTCCAGTAACACACTTATGCATATAGTTTTGATACACTCACAATATCTCTGCAACAGCAAAACAGTATTAACTGGGATATATCTCATGTTAATGAAACTTCTTGTTACACGTAGAAGGAGGAAGGACTGAAGGAATGAAGGACATTAGCTAATGCTTCACCTCAAGAGATGTGCTCCTAAATTAGTTAAGAGGATTGGGACTTTGAGGTGCTAATGAACAGCTTCCTGTAGTCAGTGGTACATGGTTTGATTCCTTTCACCTGTGACTTTCAGCAAGACACTTAACCACACAATGCTCCTGGGTCACCCCTGTAAATGGACACTGTGTCCAGTGGGATTATCTAGTTAGCAAGCAGATTTTATAAAAGTGTGTAGCTAATCCTTTCAAGTCTAATTTCAGCCTCAGCCAGTAGACTATATGTTAGTCTCTGGAGAAGGGCTGACATAATATAAAGGATAAAGGTTTCACAAGAGCAGAAGTATCTTTTATTATTTTGCACAGTCTCCCCATGTGATAAGACTTATTTCCCAGGATTTATTTATTTTATTCAGGGAAATGATTAAATTATTACTGAATCTGTTTAGCCACTCAGTGTTGGATTCATTTACATTTTCTAACAATTGTACAGACAAATGATTTGAGTATGCTCAACTACTCTTTCATAGAAGGCCTGACATATTTACTCTGTCTCAGGGCATGTTTAGCTTTTATTTGATGAAAGGTATGAATGTAACTCAGCCACTTAACAGATAGCAAATGACAGTGAGCAGAATAAAATGTTTTATTGTGCATTATACCATGTTATATCATATTAATGCAAATTACCACAAATCCCAAAACTTAATTGTAAGTGAAATGTCCCAGAGTAAATAAATAATTATTTACTGCTGAAATAGATATTTTCAAAATCACAAGCCCTGAAGTATGTTCTCTACTCCACACAAACTATGGCAAGTGATTTATAATCATAACAAAACAGAATATCTAATTGAACATCTAGGTCCACAGAACATATTGATAGTGTTGAAAAATGTCAAAATAGAAAATTAAGCTTAGAGCTCAGTCTACAAAGTAAGTATACTTATAAATAACTAGAACAAGTAACACCACTACAAATTTATATTTCAGCTCAGAATGAACCCTTTGATTGTAATGCATCATAAAGAAAAATAAATATTTTAAATGCTTCATGAAATTGGACAAACCTTTCTAATGTTTTAGTTAGCTATGAAACAAATAAAGTAGAACTTAAAAGAAAAAGGGCTCCATTGTTTTCAAATGTCTAGAACTGAATAAATGGTAACAATTGTAACTTTAACACTGTGTTATGGATTTACAACACATGCTTATGTT
>NC_056729.1:1139337456-1139342456 GCF_019279795.1 Protopterus annectens | reverse complement strand
GAATTGATTGTGTTCCCAAGATACAAGGATTTAAAAGGCTTATTCTTTCCATGGATGATGCATTCAGTTATTTCATTTCAACAGGTTTGTGGTACAGAGTGATTACATCCTGCTAATATCCCAGATAACTTAGTGCTCTGGGCACTGGAGGAACTAACCTGTAGTGAGATAGGAGAGACAAGGCCCATTCCTGCTCACTGGGTAAAGGTATATGAGTAAGCTGGGATACATCAGATGTCACAGTTCTTCATGGACACTGAGAACTGATGAGAGAGACATTATGTAGCAGGTGGGGTAATGGAGTGCTACATCACTGTGGATTTGAGATAAAATCTTGCAACACCCACATACACACCCCCAGAATGTTATCTAGCATGCTAGGGCACATCACATGTCATAATCCCCTGTGGATACTGACAACTTATGAAAGATGCATTAGCAAACACTTGGGTAGAGTAAGGGTAATGTAATACATCACCATGGAGGCAAGCTGAGAACTTTGGAGCAGTCACATGCACACTCACCTACAGAGTGTTACTCAGCATGCTGGGCCAGATACGTGGCATAAGATAAAAGCCCATGTGAAGCAACATTAATAACAATATACTCAGAATGCTGCTCAACTTACACTCCCCTTAAAACTCACTTGTAGATTAACTCACCTGGCTGTATGGTGAGGCTGGCAGCCCCCAGTCTAGGGTGAGGATTAAGCCAGAAACCCAAAACGGAGGGACTGAGGAGCAGGAATGACTGGCAGAAGATAGGCTTGTTACCACAGAAGTTAAAATATTACTTCAGCTCAAAATGATGAAAACCACTGACAGTATAACGACAATTAAAATTCTCGCGTTCGATTCTCGGCTTGGCTTGGGAGTGCCTTCTGTGTGGAGTCTGCATGTCCTCCCTGCGGTTGGGTAGCATTCGAAAGACATGCGTGCGTAAATGGGCGTGCCTTTGTTGAAGGTTGGGCATCGGTCTGGCACCTCGGCATTTCATAAAAATCTACTGCCAATCATTAGCCGACTGGAGTTCCACTGTGGCGACCCCTTACTGGGAAAATGCCATAAGACAAACAACAACAACATAGAAAATCTGTGGTTGTTTTAGTGCTGTGATGAAAAACCGCCATGACCTTGCATGATGAGCTTTGGAAAATACATTATTAAGAGAGAGGTATAAGGAACCATAGATCAGTGTACATCACTCATTTGGGAATTAAGTCCACAGCAGTTCATTCCCAAGAAAGCTATCTGTATTGTGCATGGCCTGAACACTTCATTATTTATATTCTTATGCCATCAAAAGTACGGCTTACATTGAGTATAACACTGGAGATACTTTGGAAAGTATACATTAAAGAAATGCAACATTTTAGGATGCAATTCTATCCTGAAATATCTCTGTTGGTAGGAAAATACAAAAAAACTAATAGGTTCATAGGTTCATACTAGGCTATCTGCCCTAGGGCATTTATAAGCCTAGCCAGAGTGTATTTGGCTTTCGCCACCCATTTTAAATTAATTCTGCTATGCCCTTTTTCGAGGTTAGTATACTGTGCCTCTGTCTAATAGTGACACAGAAGTGATACCCAGGGTAAACCTATGATCTCCCATCCACTCATCAAGATTCCTCTTGAAGAGAGCCATTGAGGGACTCTGCCTAACCTGGACTGGGATTTTATTCCAGAGTGAAGGGAGTCTCTGGGTTATGAATCTGTCCCTCCAGCATGTCCTATTTATTTCAGTGCTGAGGTTCAAGTCTCTCGAGCTCGATGGGATTTGGATTTTCTGAGGTGCAGCATGTCCATTAATTCCGGGTTGGACATGGCTTTATACATCAGGCACAGATCGCCTCTGAGCAGGCGGTATGCCACTGAATGGAGCTGGAGTTTCTTTAACCGGGCAGCATATGGCATATGTTTGAGCCATTTGATCCTCTTGGTGAGGTACTTTTGGGGTCTTTCCAGGTGACTGGTGAGGTACATCCCAAAAGGGGCATTGTACTCAATTATGGGCCTGATGAGGGATGAGTAAAGAGGCACGATGACCTCCCCTGATCTAGATGTGAATCCCTTCATGATTAGGTGGGCTATATAAAACATTCTTCTAACCACTTTGGCCATGTGGTTGTCAAATGAGAGATTGCTATCAACTTGGGTCCCCAGGTCCCTAATTACTTATTCCGTACTTAATGGATTACCACCTATGTGGTAATTTGTGGGTACTTTGTTTTTGCCAAAGGGGATGACTATACACTTTTTGGCGTTTAGCTTGAGGCCATGGTTTTGGCACCAGTTGTCTATTTCTATGAGGCCCTTTTGGAGGATGCTTGTGTTGGCTGGAGAGTCGATTATGGCGCCCAGTTTGCAGTCATCTGCGAACTTGGTCAGCCACAGTCCTTCCGTGTTGGCCTGTACCTCCGAGAAATATATACCGAACAAGAGAGGTCCCAGGACTGAGCCTTGTGGGACACCACTTGTAACTGGTTTAGAGTCTGACATGGCTCCAGCAATTCTAACCATGTGGGTTCTGTCCTTGAGCCAGTTTGCAACCCATCTAGTGACATAGGGGTTTATATTTAAGCTGGTGAGCTTATCTATAATGCCCGAGTGGGGTATTGTATCGAAGGCTTTTGCGAGGTCCAGGTAGGCTGTGTGGACCGCTTTCCCCTCGTCAATGGCCTTGGTGACTGTTTCAAAGAAATCGACCAGGTTCAAGAGGCAGGATCTGCCCTTAACAAAGCTGAACTGGGTAGGATCCAGTGTCTGTAGGTCCCCAATGTCTTTATTTATGAGGTCCATGATGATCCTTTCCATAGCTTTGTAGACCATACTAGTCAGGCTTATGGGGCGATAGTTTCCAGGATCCGTTGAGACGCTACCTTTGTGGAGAGGGACCACTGTTGCTGTACGCCACTCTTTGGGTACATATCCTGTAGTAAGGCTGAGACTGAACAGTAGTTTTATGTTTGGGTTTAGCTCTTCTTGGAGTTCATGTAGGACGCAACCCGGGACACCGTCTGGTCCCATTGATGCTGTGTTTTTTGCTTTGGAGAGGACGGCTCTTACCTGAGATTCTGAGATGTCAGGGGGGCAGCACTCTGCTGGGATGGATATTTGCTCTTTTGGTGGTGAGGGGGGTGAGAAATTTGCGCTGAACCTGTCAGCTAGGATGTTGGCAATGTCTGTGGGTTCAGTGTATTTTTTGCCATTTTGGACTAATTCTGAGCATATCTGGGAATTCCCACCCAGGTTCCTAACATAACTAAAGAAAGCCTTGTGATTATCTTTAGTGTCCTGTGCAATTTTTCTCTCTAAGCTGGCCTTGGACGATTTTATGAGTGCCCGTAGTTTTTTGCTAATACTGATCAGAGATGCCTTCCCTTTTTGGGATTTTGCTCTGTCATGTAGTAGCTTCCTCCTTTTATTGTATAGTTTATTTATGGCTGGGGTCCACCAGACAGGACGTCTGCCTTTGGAGGATTGGGTCTTGGTTTTATTTGGGATTGCATGATCCATGCATTCCTGAAGGTGTTCATAGAATGCGTTTATAAAGGATTCTGTGGTCTGGGCCATATTTTCCACAGGCCCGGGGACTTTGAAGGATTTAACCTTGGTTTTGAGGAGTGTGAAATTTGCTTTAGAGAAGTTTTTCACTGTGGTTTTCTGGGCAGGGGGTGGGGTCGGGATGTGAATATCCAGTGAGATTAGTTTATGGTCTGATCTTACCAGTGAGGGATACACTTCTGGTCTGGAGCATAGAGTCCCCATGTTGGTGATGATCAGGTCCAGTATGTTTTGCCCTCTTGTGGGAGTGGTGATTAGTTGTTCCATGGCGTTTGAGTTTATAAATTCCAGGAACCTTTGAGCTAGGGTGTTGGGGCTTGAGTAATGCTCCAAGTCTATGTTTGGGTAGTTGAAATCTCCCAATATGATAGTGTTTGGAGAGATCTTCATGTTCTCCAATGTTTTCAGGAAAGCCGAGTGGGATTCCTGATTTTGAGAGGGTGGTCTGTAGCATGCTATAAACTGCAAAGTAGTTTTGCCCACTGTTAGTTGCACATGGATGGACTCCGATGCTTCGTCCAATGCCACTAATCTGGAGGTGTGGGTATGCTTGATAAAAAAGGATACTCCTCCTCCTTTTGTGGTTCGGTCCGAGTTTTGAGGCCGAAATGCATGGCATGAGGTATAACCTGGTAGTGCTGGGGTGCTCTCTGGAGCCTTGAACCAGGTTTCTGTCACTGCACATATGTCGATGTTCTCCATACTGAGGAGAGCTTCGAGTGCATGCATCTTGAGGTTTAGACTTCTGGCATTTAGCAACATTACCCTTAGTTTTTTGTTCATTGTGCTGTTTATGGAGGTGGGTTTGTCTTTTGAGCCTTGCCTAAAAAAGGCACTATGGGGTGGCAAGAGCCTTAGCCAATATCCGAAAGCCCAGGGGTGACAGGTGCAAGTCGTCCCTAGTGAAGCAGCGTGGCTTGTCGAGCATGTCATCCCAGGCTGACAGACACTGGATCCCCTTTGAATGACACCACAATTTTAGCCAATTGTTAAAATCAGTCATTTTATCTTTGTACTGCGGCATCATTCTAGGTGAGGGTAATATGCTACTAAAGGTCAGGGTCATACCGGCCTGGGCTACATGATCAGAGAGCTCCTCTATGTCTCTTTTCATGTAGTCGAGGGAGGTACGTCTCAGGTCATTCACACCAGCATGTACTATGACTGAGTCATATTTGTACTTGCTTTGGAGTGATCTGAGTGCTTGCGTTATGTGGCGGATCCTAGCGCCCGGCAGGCAGCTCACTGTGACCTTCTCTTTGTTCAGCCTGGTGAGCGGGACGTCAGTGTGTCTGACTATAGAATCACCTATTATGAGTGTATTAGGTGTGTTATTCAGCCTTAAGGGCTGAGACTGCTTGGCACACTGACTTTGTGAACTATGTGTTGCATGTGATTTGTTTTGTTGTAGTGTTTGCTTGGATGTCTGCTTTGG
>NC_056729.1:1139282456-1139332456 GCF_019279795.1 Protopterus annectens | reverse complement strand
TGACTGACACCTCACTTTGTCAATGGCTACTATGTCTGATGTCTGCTTCTCCTTGTGTTATTAAGTATGATGATGGAGAGCAGTGTTTCCACTTGGTGTAGCTATGCACCAGTTGTGTGGTGCACAATCATATGCACCAAACCTGGCAGTTCGGCTCAGGTGACAAAATCACCCCCCTGCCTCTGATTCCAGAGGGAACCACACACCTATCATCTGGGGCAGAACTACCTGAGGGTACAGGTCAGGCAGGGGCTGCAGGAGGGGTGCTGCCAAGCTGCAGCCCAGAAGTGCTGGGCCTTGGTGCTGTAGCCAGTGGAGGAAGTGTAGGCATTCCAGTGGGAACTGTCCTACCCTGCCATGCTGTATTAATATGAAATAAATATAACATCTGAAAATGAAATAAACATAACACAACATAATATACAAATTAAGGTTTACATAAAAATAATTAATACAGAATAAGTATTATAATGGAAAATATGATTAGATGCATAATATAGTTACAATAAAAAAGGAATGGAAAAATAAGAAGGGAAGTGGTGGGTTAAGAGAAAAAAAAGCATATTAGTAACCGCACAGATAATATTTATTTATTTATTTATTTATTTATTTCCAGTTTGATGACTGAGTAAGTCCACTGGGCTAAGCAGAGCTCATTTTCAGTGGAGGCCCAGGGAGAAAAGCTCCAAAAGCAGTTAACAGAATATAACATAAGTAAAGTATGGAATGTACAGTATACAAAAGCATAAATATACAATTTAAAATACAAATACAGAATCAGGGATTATACATTTAAGAACACAAATGTTAAAATAAAGGTAATACATATAATATAATTAAAAGTATAAGTCATAAAGCGTTTTTACAAGTGTAGTGTTTGTTCTAACAATAATGTTAGTGAAGGGAGGTTTGAAAGAGATGACAGTGTAATTTAGGTGGGATGGGAGCAGGGACAGTCCCAGTCTGAGGTAAGATAAGAGTGGAGGAGAGATTTGAAATTAGAGTGGATGTGACTACAGTGAAGGGAGGGGGGAGAGAATTCCATAGTTTAGCTAAGGAGTGTGATAGAAGTAATTGGCCAGGAGGCCAAAGGGGTTTATAGATTTTAAGGAGGTTTTGGTTTTCAGATTTAAGAGTATGACTGGGGAGGTAAGGGGTTAAGATAGATGAAAAAGAGGGGCAGATGGAGTGCTGAAATATGAGTTTGTGAGCAGTGGTGAGTTGCATGAATTTCAGATAATTAGGAAGCTCAAGCCAGTTTAGGAAGTGTAGGGAATGGCAGTGATGGGTGGAGCATTTGGACCCTGTAGCAAATTTACAGGCTTTATTATAGCAGGCTTCCAGTTTGTTTTTTATACTAAGTTGGAGATGAGTAAGTAGAGGGGCACAATACATAGACAGGGGAGCAGATACTAGGAGGCTAGAGTACGTCTGGTAGAAGCAGTTAGATAGCAATTTTTCTATACAGCAGACCTAGTTTTTGGTGGCTTTTTTTGAAATCATTTTGGATGTGGATATAGAATTTTAAACATTCATCAATGATGACTCAGAGTAGTTTGGTGTGATATACAATATCAATTAGAGTCCTATTGTGGATTTTTATTTTAAAGGAGTTTTTGTCTAGGGTGAAATTTCTCGAAGGAGAGAATATCATGATTTTTGTTTTGTTAGCATTGAGTTATTGTTATTGTTTATCATCCAAGTTTTGGTATTGGAAAAGGCAGTTTGGGTTTTTGAAGGAGTTTGGAGCAAGAGTTTGCTGTACAAATGATTGTGGAATCATCAGCATACTGGATCAGTGTAGCATTATATATGGATCTGTGAAAGTTATTAATGAAAATATTGAAAAGTAAGGGGCCGAGAATAGAGCCTTGGGGAACGTCGGAGAGATTGTTGAGAAAGGGTAAAGGTAGTTTTTCCATTTAACAGCTTGTTTATTGGAAAGAGCGTTTGTAAACCAGACTGCAGGATGGAGAGAAATTGAGGGAGGAAAGTTGAGATAAGAGTAGAGGATGTGAGACAGCGTCAAAGGCTTTGAAGAGATCTAAGTAAAGGGTGGATACAATTTTCCCAGAGTTGCATGCATGATTAATGGTGTCAAGGAAGGACAGAAGAGCATTTGTAGTACTGTGGCAGGCCTGAAACCATGCTGTATTGGGGTAAGAAGATGACTGTGTGTTAGGAATGGCAAGAGTAAGTGATGAATGCATTTTCTGAGGATTTTGGAAAGAGGTGAGACAATAGCTATAGGATAGAAGTTAGTAGTGTCAGTGTTATTTCCGCCTTTGTGGAGAGGGGTGACAAAAGCTTTCTTCCAAAGTGAGGGGACATAGGCTTCTTGGATGGACCTGTAGATAAGAATGGAAATGGGGAGGGCAAATGCTGTCTGCAGCCATCTTAAGGAAGGATGGAGGCAAATTATCAGGAGTGTAGAGCAAGGTTATAGTTTAAAGAGGAGTTTTTTATGCTGCTGGTGGGGATAGGTTTAATACTGAAATGTGTAGTGTTAAAGGGAAAAGCAGTGGATGTGGGACTATGACAGGGAGAGAAGATGGGAAAGTTTGGGGTTAGTTCAGCTATGCAGTCAACAAAAAAGGTGTTGAAATTAGATGCAATTTCATGGTCTGGGGATTTTGGGTTAGGGCATGGAGTGTCTTTTCTACCAGGTTTTAGAAGGGAGGAAATGCAATTCCAGAACATTTTGGGGTTAGAATTATGTTCTGATTGGAGTTTGGAGTAATATGTCTTACAGTCTTTTGTTATTAGTTTTTTCACTGAGTTGTGGAGTTGTTTGAATTTGATTAGAAAGTTTGTTAACTTAGTTTTTGGTATTACTTCCAACATTTTTCTCTGAGGTGCATTAGTTTTCTGGTTTCTTTAGATAGCCAGGGAACAGTTTTGGATTTTTTCTTTTTGTTCTAAGAGGAACTAGGCCATTTAGTAAGTCTAGGAAGGTTTTGTTGAAATAATTAGTTGCACTGTTCAGATGCAGAGTCTTTAATGGGGCCTAATTCATTTTTTTCAGACAGTCAGAAAATGTCTATGGATTGAAGTTGGTGAGATTACGAGTTTGAATGTATTGATGTATTTGGACAGAGGAGGCACACTGGAGGGCATAGGCTGGTAGGTGGTCGCTAAGGGGATCAGGTATCATTCTGCTGTGTGAGATTAGGTTGGAATGAGTTGCTAAGACCCAATCTAGTATAGTGCCAGAGGAGCTGTCTTTACTGAGTCTGGTAGGATAGTTTATTAGCTGGGAGAAGTTAAAGAGATTAATTATTTGGCTTGGAGATTGTGAGGAGATGGTGGCCCAGCTGATTGATGTTTACATTGCCAAGGATGAATGTTTCCTTTTTTATGTTGGAAGAGAACCATGAGAGAACATCTTCAAGGATGAAGATGTTATCAACGGGGGGAATGTAGATGGCAGCTATACATAAAGATTTATGTTTGTTGATTTTTAGGAAGGCTATGGATAGTTCACCAGGAGAGAATTTAGGAATGGGGTTAGTGTATGCAATGACTGTTAGAGAAGAGGAGTAAATTATGGCTACCCCTCCTCCTTTCTGATTAGGTCTGTCATTCCATATGATTTGGTAGTCAGGGGGAAGAATTTCAGTATCTTTCATATGAGGTTTGAGCCAGGTTTCTGAGACAGTTAATATGTCCGGATGGTTATGTGACACCCAGGTGTGTAAGTTGGGTATTTTAATATGAATACATTGGGTATTGATTGTAGCTAGGTGGATGATTTTAGGGGAGGATGATTGTAGTGATGTAGAGGAGCAGATGTTGGTGGAGACAGTGGGACCAGGATTGGGATGGATGTCACCAGAAAAAGATAGATAGAGAGAGAGAGAGAGAGAGAGAGAGAGACTAGATGTAAAAGATGGGTGATCAGATTCAATGGGGAGGGTAAGTTAGGAGTGTAATTGAGGAAAGGTCTACTATTGCCAGTGAAGTGGGTTAGCAGAGAGAGGTACTGGAGGGAGCTTAAATTTATAGAAGAGAGTTGTATTTAGAGAGTATAGCTCATGGGATATGGAGGAGAAGGCATGAGGGGTGATTGTTTGGGAAGAAGAAGTTATATGTAGTGGTAAAGACTGTGAGGACCAGGGAGAATAGTAAGGTATAGAAGGGGGCAAAGGAGGGATATGAGGAAGGCTGAAGTGAGAAAACAGGTGAGGAGATGGAGCATGGTGTAGAATGAGAGGTGTGTAGAAGTAAATGTGAGATGGGCTGGTAGAGATTAGTAGGCTGAGGTTGGAGTGTGGGCAGTGGGAATAATGAGAGACAGTTGGGGAAAATAGTTGGAGAGCAGGAAGTAAGTGGGTGGAGGAGGGTTACCTGTTAGTGATTATTGGAGGTTGGGAATATAGTGTGTCAGAGTAAGGGAGATATTAGGAAATATGAGAGGATTAGAATTCTAGGGGAAGTGGGTTGATTGGATGAAAATGGGTTTGGGAGGAGTTAAGGCAATATAAAAGTAGGACCACTGGAGGGGGAGGGAATTGGAGGCAGGAAGGGAGTGGAGTGAGCCAACAGGGTGAATGGAACAGGCAGAAACCAGTCAAAACCAGAAAGGTAAGCAGTGGAAAACTTTCTACAAATAATGTACTATATTATGCTACGTTTTACTTATAACAATAACAAATGCTAATAAATATCTTTATTATGTTGCATAATACCCTATTGCTTACCCAGACACACTATACTACAGATCAGATTGCATCCAGCAATCATTCATGTTTGCATATATTGGACATATGCATGTTTGATGTACAATGTTTGTATTTGACAGCAGGCCATCTGGGGCACAGGTATAGAGGTCTGCACTTCCAATGCTATCATTATGAATACATAACACTACTCACTTTTACTGATGACAAGCTAAAACATTATTGTAAAGAGCTGCCCTTAAATTTGGGAAGTGTGTTATACGAACTCACAATCAGTGACTAATGTAAAACTGTACTTTCCATATGGTATACAGCAAAATTCCAGCACTCTTTCCTTTTACATTTTATAGATATAGGTTCACTGTTATAATGATAACAATCTGCACCATACTCTTGTGTCCATGTCTCTGGTGTATAGGTAATAATTTACAGTGCAATATTTATGTCAACTGAAACATGTCCTGTATAGCTTGGAAGTGTAGTTTTCTAAATCACAGCCTCTATCTACTCTGTAATATTGGACTGTTGTTTTACTAAATATACTAATGCATGCACAAGATTGCATTAAAATGGACAAATGCATGCTCAAAGTGATATAAGTGTTTAGCACAATAAGCTGTATTTACTACTAATGCAAAAATACCAGTACTGTTTTGCTGCATACATACCACTTGCATCTCTCATCCTTCTCAGTCTTTCCTCATAGGCTCACACATTTAGTGCTCTCTCCACATTAGCCATGGGAAAAAAATAAACACATTAAGATCAGCAATCAGAAACAGATGTAGCTGCTTCACCGTTCAAGCAGTGCCTGTTAGTCATATGCACACATCTGTGGAGTGCCATCAGTTCTACATTCATTATTCCAATGATCAAGTGTATCTCTCTTCCTCATCCTGAGGGCTTGATAATGATTTCTACACTGTTCACAAGTGTGGCGGATGCAGGTAACAGTGGACAAATCCTGGGCCAAACTATTCCATGCATCCGATTTGTAATCTGATCCATGATAGTGCTCCTGCAAAATCCGGGGACAATAATATTTCACCGGGAGTTCAATAAACACTTTGGACTCCTGCACACACCACCTTTGAGAATGAAATCTCAAAACTTCACCCTGAATGCTAGCCATCTGTAATACAGACGAGCACCAATGTATAATGTGTTTTCTCACTAATTACAGTTATAACAGATACTGAGAATGCAGAACGTTGCAAACTGCAACATTTTAAGATGGTGCACACTGCTTAGCATCACGCAAACACAGCCAATGTGTTTGTGTGAAGCTAAATAAGCACAATACATGAAATATTCAGTTATTAATACAAAAACTGCAAAACTGATGATATGATTGTCTCATCCATCAGGACAATAATTATTATATAGAAAATACTAAGTCAATTTCTATAATTTTTCATGTGAAGTGGGACACCATTAAAAAGGACAGGATTCTGTGGTATTAGAACCCTGGATCATAGCTATGGCGGTCCTACACTCACAGTTGTTTCCACAACAAGAATGAAGATATAACTGTCTTGAATTTGTTGCATTGCTAGCTGTTACAAGGGCACATTAAAAAAAAAACACAAGGCTGCAAAACTTGTATTTGAACCCAGGACCATGTGAAATTAAAAGTGACACTTAACTCCTTGCACCACAGGAGAAGTTACATAAGCTCTGGCTGCATTTGTATCCATTGTAAGTTTAATAAAGACTCAAAATGTGATACAAAAGTGATAACATGCAGAAAAAGAATTCAGTTTATGATATATACAGTCCAATTTGTTAGTACACAGGGAATATACCTACATACATGTGGAATCTAGATCAACATGCAAAGTAGAGTCAGAGCAATGCAGGAGTGCCTTAAAGCTGTTGTTCTCACATACACCACTGTAGCAAGCAGTAACACTCATTCAGCACATAAGCAACTTCAACAGGGAATTTACATTTATATTGAAACAGTACATGTTAGATGTACCCAGTTAAATGTTTCACTTGGAAACTACGACACTTATTCCTTACACAGGCTACTATGATTCCTGTTGTCTAATATACAACACTGTCCTAACATGCCATATTCCTTGGTTAATCAGCAATCATCTGACCAGTACTGTGGTACAGTGTGTGTTAAAACAATGCTATATTATTGCCTTTACAATGCTGAAGGATATTAACGGGAAATATGTTATGCAGTTGGCTAATACGTAAAGCCACATTGGCAAGCATAAACAAGCATTGACTGTTATTTTGTGGGTGGGGAGCAGAGGCATCCACCACTATGTGAGCCAGTGAGATATCCCCCATAGCACATATCTGGAGCATCCGGGAGATGGGGCACATGTGGGAGTCATGTTAACTGGCAGGTTTGCCAGCACACATGTGGCAGATGATGCACATGCTGTTAAACATGTCTTTGCAGTTTGAGTTGTACACATCATGGTTAACGAAGACCCTCTTCTGTTCCCCATTTCTTGTCATGTGTACATGACTCTAATGTAAGGCACACATTAATTTAGGATAATGCAATTCATGTTACAATTGCAACACTCATCTGAAAATATACTCAGAACTAATATATAAATTTGCCATGTTGTAGCATACCATGCAGGGATGTTTTGAAGATCATGGATGGTGATGCCTGTAACACACCAAGCATGTCCCCTGCTAGTCTGTGAAATGTCCAATGACTAGGAATCACATTTAAGCACATACCTTACTTTCCACTCAGATGGTTTCCTGAACTTGTCTCTGTCTCTGAGTCAATGTTGAGAGAGGTCGCTCATTTCCTCCAATGTCTATGTTCCCTGCAAACTTTCCATCTTCTCTGTGTATGGCTATCGCCAGCAGCAGCAGTGTCTTCAGCCTATATTACGCACAGATGTATTCAAAAAGCAGCAGCTAATAACATTTTGTGTGTGCTGATTTTATGTCTGTACTCCAGGATTTTCTCAATCCACAAACCAAAAAAAAGAAAACGGAGACAACATGGATGCTTTTATATCTAGTTGACTAGCTCCATAGGATTGGTTGATTATCACGCAGTTCAGCTGTGTATACTGCAATTAGCATCTCTGAAGCACAGAGTAGGACACATGCAATCAATTATTGATGTACTCCATTATAAAAAGGCAAATGAGTAGCTGGGTAAACTGATGTGAATGAGCGTTAGTAAACGAGTGTAACTTAGATAAACATTTTGCGTGATTCACAATATGTCAAGAGAGGAGTATTGCACTCCATCGGGTATGTATCCATCTTGTAACTTAAATAATGCATATGCTGCAATGTTGCTAACAATGAATGTGAAGTAAATCTGTATGCATTTGTTAGAAACATACTCATTACATTGCCTTCTTTCCCAGCAATGCGAGAGGTACAGAGGATAAAGGGTAGGCATAAAGTATAATGTTGTGTGCTAACTATGTACACGTGTTCCATGGAAAGGATAGTACTTTTAACATTTCATCCTTGTTTGCTTAACAGGATTGTTCCTGACCCAGTTATTTAGTGTTTTTTGTGGAGTGGGGAGATGATGTCCTGCTGTGGCACAAAGTACAGTGGACTGTTATATAGGGTGGAGGACATAGTGTAGTATCTGTTAAGGTGCAATCAAGAATATGTTTCTCCTGTTACTCTCTTAGTTTTGCAACCACCCTTGTTATTTACTGCCCCATGTTGAATCTTTACAGTTTAATCCACTGTTGCATATTGGGAGTCTTCCCTTAATACATTATCTGTACAACAATTTGTACCTATGTGATCATTATATATGTTATCATTATTTTACTTTTCAGAAAACAAAATGTCCCCTAGATGTAGGCCTCCATTCTCTGAGGCCAAAAATGAGATGATCATAGATGTGCTCAGTCAACACCATGAAGTGCTCCTGTCAAAAGGGTGGGCCAGAATGGCTGAACATGCGGAACTCTGGGATGACCTTGTCCTACATATCAACAGGGTGGGCCGACAGAGTTGTACATATCAGGAGGTCCATCATAAAGCTACCAACATGATCTATGCAGCCAGGAGGTGTGTAGCTGAAGTGGTATGTGATTGTGAGGTCACTGGTGGTGGGACTGCAGCAGAAGAATCCCTAAGTGCTATTGAAGGTCACACAGGAAAGCGCCCAGCAGTCCAACAGCTAGGAAGTTGTTGACGTGGGTGCTACTCCTGAAACTCAAGAGGAGCATCTACGTAGGCTTTTTTAGATCATAAGTAGAATACGGTTACATTCATTTTGTAATAGTGTATATAGTTTTAATGTATGGAAGGTTGCTTTTTTTGGTGAGGAGTAATTAAGATAGTTGAAGTGTGCAGTTCCTTTAACTGCCACAGAGGAATTCCTGGCACACATCTCCACACAAGATAGCTCCCAGTAATACTTGAGCCAATATGTTCTGGATGTGGGTGCCACTCCCACATCATATGTGGGGCTGCTAGGTATGCCTTGTTGCATCATAATTAAAATAGTGCTGCATTCTGTCATAAATGTATATAGTTGTGTCCAGCTGTATGTGTGTTGGTTGGGGGTATTTCAGGTAGCTGCAGTTTTATGCTTAATTTAAGATTGTCAGCCACATTCCTGATAAAATTTATTTGACCCTACATATAAATGAGTAACAGTATTAACCCTTGTTGTACTGCTAAATGTGTGGTGCTGGTGCCATTATGGCTTCCTTCACTTTTCCCAGGACCATCAGGAATTCACTGGGTAAGGGCTGCAGCAGTTGGTAATTGGAATAATTTTATCTATCTATCTATCTATCTATCTATCTATCTATCTATCTATCTATCTATCTATCTATCTATCTATCTATCTATCTATCTATCTATCTATCTATCTATCTATTTATCTTTATTTGTACTGAATATACCCACATATCTGCTATTCTGTCCTCTCGGGCCTGCTGTGTATTGCAGTACTGTCTGCATACCTGCCCACTTCTCAGATTTTTGCTGAATGTTATGATTTTGTACTCATTTTTCTGGAACGTATTTAAGATCATAGTAATAGACTGGCAGATTACTGACAAGTTATTAATGATTGCAAGCATTACATAACATGACACAGAACTCAGAGTCAAACTGCATACTCTTCAGATCTGTCATGGCGAAGCAAAACCTGTTATTCAATCAGCTGTATGGGCTTGCAGGAGCATATTATGTCACATTTGTCCCTATTCTTGAACCTTTGTACTTCCACTATTTATAGCTTTGTCCACACTTATTGCTGTAAATGGTGATAGGCTTAAATGTATGTAATAGTGACAACAGTGTAAATTGCTTAACGTATACTGTCTGCAGCATAGCAATGCAGGCATTAATGTCGTCATGTTTTTCTTTTTATCACTGGGAACATGAAAGTAGTTCTGTGTCCCCTGCACCACCTGATGTAAGTGTCTCATCAGAGTCTGATGATGATGGTGGCCAAAGTGAGGCACAGTCGAGGGTTGCAGAGGCTGAATTTGACACAGAAGTTGACATCCAGCACCCACACTCAGGATCTCCAGACATAGCCAGTATACCTATGCATACCCAGTCCACTGAGGCACAGATATTGGACAGTTGGAGGGTGTGGACATAGACTGGGGAAGTATGGCTACCATGACTTCAGTGCCTGTTGACACTGTCTGTAGCCAAACTGTTGGTGAAGTGCCACACAGGCAGATTGATAGGGGTGCTCATCAGAGGCCGCTGTCCCTCCACCAGCTGGTGCAAGTGTCTCTTCACGTGTCACATGATGTATGTTTAGGGCTATAATGGAGGCACAGGCACATTCAGAATGTCACTCCAGAAGAATGCTCAGGGTTCTAGATGTGGCACAGTCTGACATCCATGACTGCCTCCACTGTGATGTTGATGCACTGGATCGGTTCAATGACATGTATGAATAGGATGTGTCTGTGAGGGAGCGCAGAATATCTGTCATGTAACGCACATTGTCTGTGATGGAAGGTCTACTGGGAGGGGAACGTTGATCCCGTGGACATAGGTCAGCAACTACCTCTGCTGAGAGCCAATGGGGCCATGCCTGATCAACCTCCCGTAGAGGTAGTATATCCGCTGCTCCATCAGAGAGTGTGCTGTCCTCACCCAGATGTAGCAGGCCATGGGGTCATGGTCCTGGATGTTCCCTTGAAGGGAGCATGTCTAGCAGACATCAGTCACCCTCAGGTAGTAGCACACCATCTGACCTTGGGCATGGAGGTGCCAGTGCAACTCCTGGCAGAGCCAGTTCTTGTGCTTGGGGATAAAGACAGTGAGCTGTCAACTCTACCATGCATGGCTCACAGCTGTCCAGCATACAGACATGTACTGGGTTTTCATTAAACCACATACTCACTCAATACCTATATCTTGAGGGGTGGCTGTATAAAGGTCCTTTACATCTATTGTTAAAAAGTTATGGGTTTATGAGACAGCCTTAGTTCAGGAACTGTTAGACATAATACTTACAAACAACTGTTTTCTATTTGAAATGGATTATTTTTTACAAAAAATGGGAGTAGCCATGGGCTCACCCTGTGGGGCGAGCTTTGCCAATTTGGTCATGGCACACTGGGAACATGAGTTTGTATTTAACAATAACCCATTTAGTGTGTTGATACATTACTACACACGTTATTTAGATGATATTTTTATTATATTTAAAGGGGATGTTGAACAGGCAACAGAACTCCTTAGATATTTTAATAATACCACCCAGTTCCTTGTATTTACCCACACATACCATGTTGATTGTATTCCTTATTTGGATGTTGATTTGTATAAGGACAGAGTGAGTAAAAAATACAAAGCTAAAATTTATAGAAAAGAAACATATTCATACTCATTTTTACACTTTTCTAGTGCCCACCCAATCCATCAGAAAAGACTGGTGGTTAAAGGCCAATTAGTTAGAGCTGCAAGGATGATCTCTGATGCAAGAGAATTTCTTACTGAATGTGATTTACTGAAAAGCATGTTTCTAAAATGTGGGTACCCAGTTACTCTATTAAATGATTTATTAGAGGAAGTACAACGAAAGAGAATGACTGGGCATTTTAAGGCCATCTTAACTCACGAAGAGACATCAACCATAAATAATGAAAAAGGAGATGTATTAAATATTACAGAAACAAGAATTAATTATAGTTTGACATTTAATACCACTTTTAGTATGGACGCAGGGTATAGCAAACAAATTCTAACAAAGAATTGGAGTTTAATCACTTCAGATGAAGAACTGGGACAGATTGTAGAAATACGACCTAGAATTATTTTTAAAAGAGGCCAAAATTTAAAAAAGTATACTCGGATGAAGTAAGAAAATGATAACTATAGGAATGTAGGGATTTATAGATGTGAGCCTTGCCCATACTGTAAGTACATTGAAGTGGGAGGTTCTTTTATGATTCAGGGAAGGACCTTTAAATGTAAAGGGAGATATAATTGCAACTCTAAAAGTGTTATTTACCTTACTAGTTGTAAATCTTGCCCGTGTTTCTATATAGGAAAGACCAACCGTAAACTAAAAGACTTGAGTTTACGAGCACCTATATAGCATTAGAAAAGTGAAAATGGAGAATGCATTGACAAAACATGTATCTATATTTCCAGAACATAGCTTTGTATTTAAAATAATAGACCATTTAGACTTTGATATAAGGGGAGGACCAACATCATTAAAGCTTGAACTACAAGAATTATTATGGCAGATAAGGCTGAATGCCTATAACCAACCAAGGCTTAATGATGCAAACTCTATAGCTTGCTTATTAAAGATGATGAACTTGTTAAGATAGGATTTTTATATAATGTTTTTTATATATCATGTACCTATTGGTTATATTGAAATTTAAATCAAAGGGGAATTGTAAAGAATGTTTTTTTTTATTACATTTTACCAAGTGGAGGTGGAGTTTGTGTGAATCATGTGATGTACTTGGACTATTTAATGAGAATTTAGTAGATGCTGGTTGTCTGAAGACGTTTTAGTCATTGTACTGAGATGAAATAGCTAACTGTATTGAATTAAAAAGTGTGTTTTACGACCTCATTTGCCATTCCTTTTCATTTTGCAGTAGCATTTGGGATTTCCACAGTTTGTCCCTGGAACAGGTGACTGTGGACCCATATGACTTAAGGATGTGTAGCATATATAGCCCATTATGTGCAGCATATTCCACCCATTTGGGCCAAAGACAGCCATGTAATCCATACATGTCCTGCCTCTAAGCTATATATATATATGATACTGCGTACAGTGCTAGGTTCCTCATTCTGCCCATAGAAGATACAATTTGGAGACCCTCTGATATTTTATCACTTAGAGATATCTGAGGTCTGTCAATGTGCTGCAGGTGTCTGGGACAATACATATCAAAGGGAGGATTATAGTCATTAATAGGGCTGATGATGGATGAATATAGGCGATTGATAACATTAATTGTTCTTGATGTAATGCCTTTGGTAATTGGATGTAAGATGTAAAATGTCTTTCTCCCCACAGTACTCACAGTTTGCAATCGACATGTGTTCCAAGGTATATTGATGCAAAAAGTGGGAATACTGTATTCTGGGTTATGTTTTAATAAGCAGGAAAACTTATTAACACAGGGTATGGTGATGCATGTTTGTGTAGTTGTTATAACACCCATGGCTTTGCCAGCAGTCATTAGTGGCACAAAGATGTTTTGCCACAATCCTCTGTTTTTCTTTGGACTTTTGATAAATATAGGACAAACAAGAGAGGCGACAGCACTGACATATCTGTTGCCACACATGTGACAGGTCTGCTGTTTAAGGTGAGGTCTTCTACTTTGACCGGATGTTGTTGTTCTGTGATCCCATTTGCAGAATATCTGATAACACATGGTGTGATATTCACCTTGGTTAGTTTCTCATTGTGACCAAATGTTGGATTGTGTTGAATGGCTTGGCCAAGTCAAGATAGGATGAGTGCACAGCTTTGTGTATGCCTCTGCTCACAGTTTTGATTTCCCACAGGTTTTGCAGGCACAAGCTACTCTGGAGAAGACCTAACTGGAACAGAGGGACTGTTTGGAGATCACCTATGTCATTTTGCCTGAAATGCATTCAGATTGATTCCATTGCCTTACAAGGAAGGTTAGATACAGTTATGGGACTATACTTCCAATTGTATGTTGACTATACTCCATTGTGTGGGTGGGAAATGGTCACTGTATTCCATTCAGCGTGGGCAACAGCAGTACTCAGATTGTGGTTGAATATAGTGCCTAGTGGTGTAGCTCACTGTTGCAGCAAATGAAGTACACAGCCCAGAATGTCATCTGTTCCCATGGTGACTGTGCTCCTAGTCTTGGGAGAACAGTGATAACTTGCTCTTAGTAGCTACCACAGTTTGGAGGTGATGATGCACACATGTAGTAAGATTGGTGTTGTGAGGGGGGACACTTAGAACCACCTGTGTCTGCTTGCAGGTTTGGAATTTACAGTGGATCAGTGTGTGCAATACCATCCAGAAGTAGTTCAAAGCACATACGAGTGATATATATCAGTTTGCAGATGTAAATGAAGACAGGGTTATGGTTATCCCTGGATATATGTCATACATTATTAGCATAGATGCTATATGAGGCTTTTTCAAGGTGTCTCATTGGTTTAGGAGCAATATGGTGAGTGGCCTTCCAAGGCTGTTTTGTACATGTTGTATTTGTAAACAGCAGCTTATTTTAATTACTGTAGAATGCAGTAATGACAGCCATCCACCAGTATGGATTGTATTTCCTGGTGGATCTGTCTTTGAGCGTATTAGGCACAGCTGTGTGTATATATTAGTGCAGATGCACAAACAGGGCATCAGGGTGTACCTTACTACAGCTGTCAATGCCCTTTGTAGAAATCTGAGCTTAGAAGTTGATTATACCATCCCTTAAGAGGGTGTAATTACCTTGGTGATGTTTTTGTACCTGAGTCCTCCTTTAGGGAGTTCATTAGGTATTCCAAATTCTACACATACTGTTTAATGGTTGGATTAACAGTGCAGGCACTACACATGTGCTATAATATTGTTCACTCATATTGTTAAGGAACAGGTCTGACATATTACAGACCCTTGTGGAGTGGTGCATTATTTCTTCCATGGCATTTCAGTTTGCAAGATCCAGTTATATTTACGCAAGTGAGCTTGTCTTCCTATAATTATCCAGGTGAGACATTATATGCACTGAGTATAAAAAAATCATGTCAACTAGGCATGCAGAGGAAACAGAGAGAAACTTATAGGTGAGGATGGGAGGTTTGAACCTGGTATCTTCATAGAGAATGCTAAAAGGAGGGGTAAAGGTGATCTCAGTGTTATTTTCAGGGGAGTAACCTATGGGGTGTACATTAGGAGGTCTTTCATAAGGTGGCTCTATAGTTCTGTAATTGATCAGTAAGTGCTTAAATTGCTGCTTGTTATTGAACTGAATGTATGACAGATAGTTAGAGCTGTTAAGGACCTGCTCTACTACATATCAGCAGTTGCTTGCATTGGGAAATAAGGATATTGACATTTCTGTATGTATGAGGGCAAAGTGTTAAGAACTCTGCGCATAGACCAGAAGAGAGCATGTAATACAACAAAACGCTGTTAAAGCTCACACTGGGTCCAGAAACACTAACCATCAAATAGATACTCCTACTGTACACTCCTAACACAAGTGTACAGGTGGGATTTCACCAAAAACAGATGTCATCCTAATCTTATTCTTTTGGCTACTACCATCAAGGGTCACCACAGTGCATCATCTGCTTCCATTTCCTCCTTTCCTCTGCATCTTGCTCTGTCACACCAACCACCTGCATGCCCTCATATTACCACATCCATGAAACTTATCTTAGGCCTTCCTATTTATGCTTACCTGCCACCTCCATCCTTAGCATCCATCTCCAAATGTACCAGAATCCCTCCTAAGCATGTCCAAAGCAACACAAGCTCACTTCTCTAACCATGTCTCCAAGTCGTATGGCCTGAGCTGACACTCTAATATGCTGATTACTAATCCTGTTCATCCTCAGTACACCCAGTGCAAATCCTAACATTTGAAACTCAGCCGGTTCCTGTTATGACTCCTGTAATTTTGTCAGTGCCACTGTCTCCAAACCATATAACATAGCTTTTCTCACTACAATCTTGTAGACCTTACCTTTCAGTGTTATTCGTACCCATCTGTCACATATCACTGCTGACACTCATCTACATCCACTCGACCAGGCATGCACTGTCTTCTTCACCTCCCTTCCACACCCACCGTTACTCTGAACTTTTGCCCCCAAATATTTAACATCATATACCTTCAGAAACTCTACTTCCTGCAGCCTTACCATTCCTCTATCCTCCCTCTCATTCACATGCATATATTTTGTCTTAGTCCTTATGCTTTTCATTACTCTCCTTTGTATAGCATAACTGTACCTCTCCAGCATCTCCTAAACATATTCCCTACTGTCAATACAGATCACAATATCATCTGCAAAAGTCATAGTTCATGGCAACAACTGTATGATTTCCTCTGACAACCTGTCCATCACCATTGGAAAGAGATGTCATGATGTTTGTGCATACGATAAAAGGAATGTCACTGTTGTCAGTTGGTCTTATATTGCACAAGGTGACATCTACCTGTCTGCCTGTCTCCCAGGCCAGTGTGCGCCCATGGCCTGTGTGAGGAATACATATCCAGTTACCTGATCTACCTGATGACATCAGCAGTGCCTGTTGAAAACATGAGGACAATGTCCCATAGGCTGATGTAAAATGTCAATGGCTAACACACAGACACCAAGTTGAATGTAGTGAGATTAGAACCCCTACCTATCTAGGGTTATAGACTACAGAACACAGTACTTAATGCGTGCACCATGGCAGAAGTCTGAATTTAACAGGGTGCAGGCGATCGTATAATAAATGACATCAACAGGATCTGTGGGGGACAAGAGATTGCAGGGCTGCTACAAATGGACGATTTTGCAAGCATGAAAACACTGCAAAAAACATTCTGTTTGACAAGGAAGTGTTGGATACACTCTCCCAGTCTTCTTCATGGAGAACAACACACGCACACACACACACACACACACACACACACACACACACACACACACACACACACACACACACCAAGTTAGCTGTAGTGAGATTAGAACCCCTACCTATCTAAGTTTACAGACTAGAGAACACAGTACTTAATGTATGTGGCACTGCACAAGTGTGAATTTAACTGGACTGCAGGTGATCTTATAGCAGATGACATCAGCACCCTGTGGGGGGCAAGAGGTTGTAGGGCTGCTACACATGGATGTTTTTGCAAGCACAAAAACAATGCAAAAGCCATGTCATTTGACAAGCCAGTGTTGGATACACAGTCCCACTCTTCTTTATAGAGGTACACACACTACTATAGTGAGAACTGAACCCCTACCTAAGTGTACAGACTGGAGAACACAGTTTTTAACACAAGTACCATTACATATGTCTGATTTAAACATGACTGCATGTGAACTTATAGTAGATGACATTGTCAAGGGATGTAGGGAATATCAGCTTGGGAGCCCTGCACATCACTCCTTAGTATTATCTGAGGCTAGTACATTAACAGTAGTATACTGTTTGGAAGACATAGCTGGGTAACAACACCAGTCCCTTATTGAGCATATTTGGATGTTTGACTTTGACAGTGGAAGCCTGTTAACACAACTATATGGCCATGCTCATGAGGGAGCACACAACATTATATCTTACACTTTTGTTTTGTCTTAGATGTATATGTTGTATAATTAAAGAGATTCCATGGTTGTACTGGTTGTTGAGTTTGGGTGTGAGGAAACACATGGATGGTTATTAAGCTTCTGGACAGATAGTTATACTGTGCCCTCAGTCTTCAATGTTTCCACATGTAGTCTTAGGCCAGACAAAGCACTGGGAAATATGGAACAGTAAGAACACAGATCTATGTTTGTAATGTAATAGTCAACATACCTCTCAACTTCTTAGAGCAAGAACTCTGCACAAAACATAATTAATGTAGGTGTAAACTGGAAAAAAAATAGGGTAAATGTTTAAATATTGCCCTTACAAACCTAGAATGTTGATGGAATAAGTTTTGCATTACTGTGAATTTTCTGAAGGGTATGACATCCACAAATGAAATGTATGTTATTATTTTCTGACTTCATTCTCAATGATTTAAAAATACTTTTGTAGAAACCAACATTCTATCGGGAACAGACTACAAATATTATGTAAAAATATGGACATTCTTCATACATCTGGACAATTGAGAGCTATGATATTTTGGCATAGGGAAAATGCAATGATTATTGTGCTAAGTGTACATGCGTGTGCATTTCCGTCTTTTACCTGTTTACGCATAGGTAAGCAGTGCACAAACATGAGGTGCATTGCTAACATCCAGCCTTCCTATTATGTAATGTATATGTCCTACTGCAGCCCACTCCTATCACTACTCCAGGCCTTGATTTCACAATTGCTATAGGCAATAATTGAATGTATCCAGTGTCTGCTATTGACAGTCTGACATAACTCTTATCTGCTTATTTCCTTTTTTCTGCAGTTTTGTGCTTTGTGCAAAATATTTAAACACCATTAAAACTGTTTTCAGCATGTGTCACATCGAGCAAATTTGTAGTAAAAATATGAAGATTAAAACATTATGGGACACAGAGTCACAGTCTGTAAAAAACACTATTGCAAAAACACCTCTGAAACTTCAACTTCCAGTAGGGTTTGATCCCTAAACACCAATAAAGCTTCTGCAAGCAGAACAGCTGCCTTAACCCTTTTGGCCACAGAAGCTGCTTTCCAAAACAGGAGTCATTCCTTACACAACCACCTTCAAAAATGTACACTGCTAGCAAACCATGCACTGTTTGTTTACAAGTACTCCTATGACATATATTTGGACACAGACCAGTTAGCAGACACAACTCCTGTCATAATTATGATTATGACTATACATCTCGCTTGTCTTACAATCCTAGTTTTGTGTGTGGGGGAAAAATACATTTGCTGTTAGGATACTAACTAGCCTGAAGTCAGAAACTGCAATAGACTAGAGTCATTTCCTAACTTTTCTATTGCATGATGTAACAG
The DNA here is from genome assembly GCF_019279795.1 of Protopterus annectens. Classification (NCBI taxonomy): domain Eukaryota; kingdom Metazoa; phylum Chordata; order Ceratodontiformes; family Protopteridae; genus Protopterus; species Protopterus annectens. The sequence goes on along the minus strand of NC_056729.1, from coordinate 1,139,313,655 downwards.
TATTCAGCTGTGGTTAGACTGTGTGAGTGTAACATGCCTGATGCATAAAACTTACATATGTTAACATAGTAGTAATGTTAGTGTGTGTGTACTCACATGTTAAATTAAGTTATCTATAAAAGCACCACTATATATTTGCATACTGTAACAAGGTAAGACATATACAAGGATATGTCATAATAGTGTTCAACACTACATTCTAGGTTCAAGTCTTACCTTGCAAATGTGGCAGTTGACACAGCATTAGTTTAGGGCTGACACTGCCTGATGCAAGCAGTACACACCCAATACATGTATATATAACGGTTGTGTGTTTCCTGGCATTAATTTTAATATATGCATGTGGGTAGAAGGAAGGCATTAGACCTTAGGTAGTCAGTGCATGTGCTATGTGTTGTCTCTTAGCCAAAGCAAGGGCATACTGAGCACATCTACATCTACCTACAGGAACAGCAGCTGGAGGTTCCTCCTTCGAGTTCTCCTTTGACTGTGGCTGTGGTGACCTAGGCATTGCTGGGGGATGTTTGTTCATTCCCCTTGGTGACCCTGTTGCAGCTGTTTCCACAGGATCCGATTCTGCAGCATAGCACAAATTGTGAATATTTGTGTACATATGCATATAGAATACTGCAAAGCTCCACCGGATATATCTAGGCACTGGAACCATGATTTCAGAAGCCCAAACACATGCTCTATGATGTTCCTAGTTTGTGTATGTGCCTCATTATGGTGTTCTTCCCTGGGTCTGTGTGCATTTCTGATGGGTGTCGTCATCCATAGTTTTAGTGCATAGCCAGCATCCCCCAGTAAATGCCCCTGTGGGATGTCCACCCCTAGCAAACATCTGGTACAGCTGTGATGTGTGCCAGATAATATATGTGTTCACTGGTATGTATGAGCATAGCATCCAGGAACTGGTGGAGGATCCTGTATGCTGATGCTTGTGACACACCCATCATGTCCCCAGTTGGTCTTTGAAAAGTACCTGTAGTTAATATTCTAAGGGCAACACATACCTTAGTTTCCACTAGGATGGGTTCCCCTTGGTTGCCTCGGGTTCTGAGTTGAGGCCGGCAGAGCTCACAGAGTTCTTGTAATGTGTCCCTGTCTACCCTGTAGTGCTCCACAATCTCCAGGTCATGTAGCACCTGGTAGGTTATCCTGGGCCTGAACACTCTTCTCCTTCTTGGCCTAGGCCTATTGTCATCAGCACCAGCAGCAATGGCTTCAGCCTCGAGCACATACAGGTGTAGAATAGCTGCAGCAGTAGCTAGCATTATGTCAATTAAAAGTTCAAAGTGTCTACTCCAATGTTGTTGAAGTATCGAGGGAAATTAGAATGCAGGTTATATGCATAGTTTAAACATTTCTTGCTTAGGAACACCATCTGGTATTGGTTACTTTAAATGACAGTCACCTGCTTAGAATGCAATTACCAGGATTTACAACTCCTGCTGCAGTGTGCAGTATTGTGCTCTGTGCACCGATGAGTAGCAGAGCGCAGCAATGTATAATGACAGCAACTTATGTAAAACATTTTATAATATCATCCCTATTGTCATAACATGTACAGCATATGCTAAGTATGGATAATATCACTTCATTTCTATTACCTACAATGTCAGCACAGTATGATTAAAAGTTGACATATCCTGTACTTGAACTCAAGACTATCTGCAACCTATTAAAACAGCTAACAGTTGTCACCACAGGAGTATTCAAGCAAAGGTCTCTAACTAGAGGGGATTACTAGAGCACAGCCCTGCTTACCAGGTTTGCACCATGCTCAGCGATTCTCACCACTATTGATCAAATGTATCTGGTTTCTATTTTTTGATGTCTAGCTCATGTCTGGGGTCTGCTCACACAAATTGGGATTACATTCACATTACCATTTGCATGAAGTGGTGCACTGCACACACACATGGAAAATACCCCTTAAATCAGAACAAAGTTGCCTAACACATCCCCCTGATGTCATCAACATCCATGAAAAGCATAAACACCATGTACAAGCTTAGACAGAGTGAACAGACCTACATGGTCCCTGCTCTTTGTGATTGAACAAATCCACTGTTTTGGTACATCATTTACATTATAACCGTGCTGACAGCCTGGAAGCAACATGGATAGTAGATGTGTAACATGAGCAACAGTACAAGTACATGGAGTTAAAGACACATTGCAGGGTATTACTGTACCTGTTGGGGCAATACATCATACCCATCATTTAAATTACATTTTTATTATTCAAATGTTTTGCACATAATGGAGCATTGCGCAAATTTGTGCTAAAATTAAAACTAAAATATTTATAGTGATGTGACACATATCACTGATTCTTTTGGACATCCTCCACCATTACATGCATATGTTTACCTTTTCGTGGGCATTCTGTCCATATTTCTGGACTTCTACATGCTCTTGCTTCTGTGTAGGCTCCTGTATGTGGAACATTTTCATGTACATTTCCAACACGTACATGGAGCCTGCACAGTTGTGTGTAGGGTTGTTGTATCTCTTCATCATGTTAGTTTGCTTCATTAGCATAACATTCAGCTACTTATGCCAAAATTTGCATCTCACGAAACTTTCCATCAATGCACGTGAATGCGCACGATTGTGTGCTGCTACATGAACTTTACTGACTCTAAAATCTGCTGCACCTGTGTTTGCATTGCACAGCGATGCCAACACAGCAAAAATGACCGTGTAAGCTTTATTGAATTTGCACCATACTCTTTTTAGACCTGAAATCATACCAGCATTATACATTTATATTTTTGCAGTTTTATCTTATTTTAATCTGAAGATAACTGACTTTTTTGTAAAAGATGCATGCTTCTCAATTTACAAAGGCCATTCTGGTCTGAAATGCTTGTTAACTTCAAACGACAATCTTTAGAATTCAGAAAGATTCACAAGGCTTGAGTTAAAGATCGCAATAAAAAGGCCCTGTTTCCAGGATGCAGCATCATCATATTCAGAGACTCGTTATCTACAATGAGGAAAGACCTCATTATATGTCTCTAAATTGCTGTTAACTACTATGAGTGCAGATTAGCACATTCTTGTAGTAGCTAACAGTGAAGGCCAATGGAACATGCAGCCTCCATTCACTCCTCCTCACATTCAGTGCGGACACACACACACACACACACACACACACACACACACACACACACACACACACACACACACACACACACACACACACACACACACACACACGCTCATATTTGTACCTATGTTGCTAGAACATTCCCAGTGTCTCCTTTTTCCTGCCTTGTTGCCATGTGAAATCACAGATGATTATAATTAGTCAGTAATGCCAGACATTAGAGTTTCATACTTTATATCCTTCAGTAAATGTATGGTGGTGCAAAAAGTGACTTTCTAAGTTTGTACGGGGGAATAATTAAAATCCTTCCTTGATTTTGCCCACCATTAATTTTGGCTTTGTCTTGATTCCTTTAGCTATGAGGTTGAGAGGCAAAGTTCCTGTGTTGCCATTTCCTTTCTTGGATTAAGGGAGGCTTCTTTGTTCACCAGTGACAGTGGGGAGCTTAGAGCAGCCTATCTATCCCTGGAGGAGTGTTCCCAGCACAAGAATCTGGTAGTCTATTGGCCATTTTGGGCCACTTTCTAGCTCTTTCAAATCCCCCTGTATAAAACCCGCTTTGGCGAGGTTTTTGCGCTTGTTACTACTCAGCCAAGCTCCTCGTGGTCCTGCAGAGTGGTGCTAGCAGCAGAGAGGCTAAAAGAGCGACTGCTAACCTGATACAAGTGTTTTTTCCTGCTACTACCTGGGCGACTGTCTGATCTAGCTAAACTGCAAATATTTCTGCTTCTTGAACTGTTTTAAACTGTCTAAAGTTGTTTTTGCACCTGCACTTTTAAAGTTTGTCCTGTTTGTTGCATTTACTTGTTGAGGCTACACACTCAAGTGTGCCAGCCTATGTTACATATTTATTGCAATTTCCTGCTGTTTGTTGCAAAAAAGAAAAAAAAAAGTTATCCTTGTTTCCCATCTTTCCTGACCTAGAGTAGTCCAAATACAGGCTTTGCTGTATTCTGGACTTTTGGAAAGTTCCTGTGTTGCCATTTCCTTTCTTGGATTAAGGGAGGCTTCTTTGTTCACCAGTGGCAGTGGGGAGCTTGGAGCAGCCTATCTGTCCCTGGAGGAGTGTTCCCAGCACAGGAATCTGGTAGTCTGTTGGCTGTTTTGGGCCAATTTCTAGCTCTTTCAAGTCTGCCTGTATAAAACCCACTGTAGCGCGGCTTTGCATGATTTTGTGCATAGTGCGGCATCAAGCAGCGCCACTTATTTGGGTTTGAGCCTTGGAACTGATCTAGTTCTCATAATAAACACCCTATTCCTATGCTAAAGCCTAGCACTTGCTCACTAAAGCAATTATATAAGTCAGCACTAAAAATTAAAAGCACTACACCCTCACAAACTCCCCTTGAGTAACTTGTTCCCCATTGGCCCTTTTTTTCAATTATAAAGGAATTCCCAATACTATTCTAGCATGTCCAAAGGTCAGTTGTCAATCTCCTCTCTGGTCCAGCTGGTGAACCTGGGAATCTTGAGGCAATGTTACAACTGCCTAATGTACACAGACAACCCTCTCCTCCTCCCAACAAATTCCAACACATGTGAGAGATGCAACCATATAGCCAAACTGGAGGCTAAGCTCTCTCAACTCAGTACTGGCGTAACCAGTCAGGAGGAGAAGGAAACCACACTCACTACAATTCCAGTCTCACATAGACCTACCATGACAGCAAACCAAACACATAAACACACAAAAACATACTTGGTGGCTCTAAATAAAAATCTGCCTAAGCAGCAGAGACCTCCAAAGCAGACACCCAAGCAACCGCTACCCCAAAACAAAACATAGCTCACAAAGCCAGTGTGCCGAACAGTCACAGCCCTTAAGGCTAAACAACACACCTGATACACTTGTAATAGGTGACTCTATCATCAGGCACACTGACGTCCCGCTCACCAGGCTGAACAAGGAGAAGGTCATGGTGAGCTGCCTATCGGGTGCTAGGATCTGCCACATAACACAAGCACTCAGGTCACTCCAAGGCAAGTACAAATATGACTCAGTCATTGTCCATGCTGGTGTGAATGACCTGAGACGTACCTCCCTGGACTACATGAAAAGAGACATAAAGGAGCTCTCTGAGCATATAGCCCAGGCCGGTATGACCCTGACCTTGAGTAGCATCTTACCCTCACCAAGAATGATGCCACAGTATGAAGACAAGATTATCAATTTCAACAATTGGCTTAAGTATTGGTGTCATTCAAAGGGGATCCAATGCCTGTCAGCCTGGGATGACACGCTCGACAAGCCACGATGCTTCGCTAGGGACGGCTTGCACCTGTCACCCCTGGGCTTTCGGATATTGGCAAAGGCTCTTGCTACCCCCATAGTGCCTTTTTCAGGCAAGGCTCAAAAGACAAACCCACCTCCATAGGTATCACAAAGGATATGAAACAAAGAGTAATGCTACTCAACGCCAGAAGTCTAAACCTCAAGATGCACGCACTCGAAACTCTCCTTAGCATGGAGAACATCGATATCTGTGCAGTAACAGAAACCTGGTTCAAGACTCTCGAGAGCACCCCAGCACTACCAGGTTATACCTCATACCATGCTTTTCGGCCCCAAAACTTGGACCGAACCACAAAAGGAGGGAATATCAATATTCGTCAAAGATACCCACACCTCCAGGTTGGTGGCACAGCACGAAGCATCAGAGACTATCCATATGCAACTAACAGTGGGTAAAACTGCCTTCCAGTTTATAGCCTGCTACAGACCACCCTCCCAAACCCAGGAACTCCACTCGGCCTTCCTGAGAACACTGGAAAATATGAAGGTCTCTCCAAACACCATTATATTGGGTGACTTCAACTACCCAACCATAGACTGGGAGCATTACTCTAGCTCCAACACCCTAGCCCAAAGGTTCCTAGAATTTATAAACTCAAATGCTATGGAACAACTTGTTACCACTCCCACAAGAGGGAAAACATACTGGACCTGATCATCACCAACATGGGGACTCTATGCTCCAGACCAGAAATGTATCCCTCACTGGTAAGATCAGACCATAAACTAATCTCACTGGATATTCACATCCCGACCCCACCCCATGCCCAGAAAACCACAGTGAAAAACTTCTCTAAAGCAAATTTCACACTCCTCAAAACCGAGGTGGAATCCTTCAAAGCCCCCGGGCCTGTGGATAATACGGCCCAGACCACAAAATCCTTTATAAACACATTCTATAAACACCTTCAGGAATGCATGGATCATGCAATCCCAAATAAAACCAAGACCCAATCCTCCAAAGGCAGACGTCCTGTCTGGTGGACCCCAGCCATAAACAAACTATACAATAGAAGGAGGAAGCTACTACATGACAGAGCAAAATCCCAAAAAGGGAAGGCATCTCTGATCAGTATTAGCAAAAACTACGGGCACTCATAAAATCGTCTAAGGCCAGCTTAGAGAAAAATTGCACAGGACACTAAGGATAATCACAAGGCTTTCTTTAGTTATGTTAGGAACCTGGGTGGGAATTCCCAGATATGCTCAGAATTAGTCCAAAATGACAAAAATACACGAACCCACAGACATTGCCAACATCCTAGCTGACAGGTTCAGCGCAAACTTCTCCCCCCCTCCCCACCAAAAGGGCTAATATCTATCCCAGCAGAGTGCTGGCCCCCTGACATCTCAGATGCTCAGGTAAGAGCTGCCCTCTCCAAAGCAAGAAACACAGCATCAATGGGACCAGACGGTGTCCCGGGCTGCATCCTACATGAACTCCAAGAAGAGCTAAACCCAAACCTAAAACTACTGTTCAATCTCAGCCTTACTACAGGATAAGTACCCAAAGAGTGGCGTACAGCAACAGTGGTCCCTCTCCACAAAGGTGGTGCCTCAACGGATCCTGGAAACTATCGCCCCATAAGTCTCACTATCTTGGTCTGCAAAGCTATGGAAAGGATCATCATGGACCTTATAAATAAAGATATTGGGGACCTACAGACACTGGATCCTACCCAGTTCGGCTTTGTTAAGGGCAGATCCTGCCTATTCAACCTGGTCGATTTCTTTGAAACAGTCACCAAGGCCATTGACAAGGGGAAGGTGGTCCACACAGCCTACCTGGACCTCGCAAAAGCCTTTGATACAATACCCCACTCGGGCATTATAGATAAGCTCACCAGCTTAAATATAAACCCCTATGTCACTAGATGGGTTGCAAACTGGCTCAAGGACAGAACCCACATGGTTAGAATAGCTGGAGCCATGTCAGACTCCAAACCAGTTACAAGTGGCATCCCACAAGGCTCAGTCTTGGGACCTCTCTTGTTCGGTATATATTTCTCGGAGGTACAGGCCAACATGGAAGGACTGTGGCTGACCAAGTTCGCAGATGACTGCAAACTGGGCGCCATAATAGACTCTCCAGCTGACACAAGCATCCTCCAAAAGGGCCTCATAGAAACAGACAACTGGTGCCAGAGCCATGGCCTCAAGCTAAATGCCAAAAAGTGTATAGTCATCCCCTTTGGCAAAAACAAAGTGCCCACAAATTACCACATAGGCGGTAATCCATTAAGTACAGAAGAAGTAATTAGGGACCTGGGGACCCAAGTTGATAATCTCTCATTTGACAACCACGTGGCCAAAGTGGTTAGAAAAACATTGTATATAGCCCACCTAATCATGAAGGGATTCACATCTAGATCAGGGGAGGTCATCTTGCCTCTTTACTCATCCCTCATCAGGCCCATAATTGAGTACAATGCCCCTTTTGGGATGTACCTTACCAGACACATGCAGCAACTGGAAAGACCCCAAAAGTACCTCACCAAGAGGATCAAGGGGCTCAAACAGATGCCGTATGCTGCCCGGTTAAAGAAACTCCAGCTCTACTCAGTGGCATACCGCCTGCTCAGAGGCGATCTGTGCCTGACGTATAAAGCCATGTCCAACCCGGAATTAATGGACATGCTGCACCTCAGAAAATCCAAATCCCATCGAGCTACGCACTCAAGGGACTTAAACCTCAGCACTGAAATAAATAGGACATGCTGGAGGGACAGATTCATAACCCAGAGACTCCCTTCACTCTGGAATAAAATCCCAGTCCAGGTTAGGCAGAGTCCCTCAATGGCTCTCTTCAAGAGGAATCTTGATGAGTGGATGGGAGATCGTAGGTTTACCCCGGGTATCACTTCTGTGTCACTGTTAGACAGAGGCACAGTATACTAACCTCGAAAAAGGGCATAGCAAAATTAATTTAAAATGGGTGGCGAAAGCCATACACACTCTGGCTAGGCTGATAAATGCCCTAGGGCAGATAGCCTAGTATGAACCTATGAACCTATGAACCTATACCTAATATTCCCTGTCCCTCTCCCTCATAAGTCATAAACTGTTGCAGACAGTGAATAATGCTCAATACCCTCATTATATATTAAAAAGCATGGCTTGCTGCATTCACTTATTAGTTAGGACAATGGGTTATTACTGAAGTTTCCAATGGGAATGATACAGGGTTTGAAGTCCCACTCTTTGTAGTGAGAGTTTTTTTTTATAACTTTTTCTTTTTTGGTTTACTTTACATCCATGGTGTCTAATGGTGGCACTGCCAGGTCTAGCTCTAGGCCACCTAGGCAGTTACCCAGGGCCTGCTGGCTTTCAGGGGAGGGGGCTGCTGAGGCCTGTCACAACATTTAATTGTTAATTAAAAAACAAACTATGTCCATCTTTACAGTTTTTAAAAGCACACTCTTTGTGTGTCCATTGTACCTCTTTAGTATGAAGATGTACAATGCATGCACAGCAATGCGTGAGACTTAAATGCACATTAGAATAGTACTTCCCTTCTTGGGGTGTGTAAAGTTTTTACATTTCCATTAATGTTCATTTGATGAAGAAAGAAAACAAATTCTTCCCTCCACCCATATAGACTGGTTGGGAAAAGAATGAGATGTTTCAGACTCTAAGGAAACTCCAGTGATCTGCTAAAGATGTTTAAAAAGATGTTATAGAAGAACAAGTTCTGCAAAATAACTGAGCCTGTGTTTGTAGGTAGCGCCTTCAATTTTGAGAGCTCTGAGGTCTCAGTCAATTGTGTCCCCACTGATCCCTTTAGAAGTTTGTCCAAGTATGAAAAAGCACCAAAATGAAACATTTCCCCACTGATCCCTTCACTGAGTATGAACAAACATCAAAATGAAACATTTCCTTGGCTGATCCTTTCAGTAGTATGTCCAAGTATGCACAAATACCAGAATGAAACATTTCCTCAAGTAATCCTTTCACTAGTATGTCCAAGTGTGCACAAGCACCAAAATGAAACATTTCTCCACCAATCCCTTCAGTAGTATTTCCTATTATGCACAAGCACCAAAATGAAACACCCCCCCTCACAATCCTTTCAGCAGTATGTCCAAGCACCAAAATGAAACATTTCCCCCACTGATCCCCTCAGCAAAATGTCCAAGTATGCCCAAGAACTTCGGTTACTCCAAATGAAACATTTCCCTCAACAATACCTTCAGTAGTCTGCCCATGTATGCACAAGCACTTCACTGACTCTAAATGAAACATTTTTCCTTCCCCTCACAACTCCAAATTCTCCTGTTAAATTGCTGCTTACTGGAGCAAATTCAGGGCCATTGACACATTGACACATTTGGTATGCAAACAAGATCATTATGGATTCAGCCCTATGAATCCTACTGATATGCAAATGTGTACTTCCCCCTTATATGCATATCATCCGCCCTCTATCATTTATGTCTTAAGCATATTACGCTTTTGCAACAGAGAAGCTTTTTCACAAGCAGTGTTTATAAAAAGGACACCACGTTTACATTGCCCTCCATTCATAACCACATTGCACCTCTCTTTGTGGATTACTGCTATGAAATGCCACTTTCCACATTTACACAATTTCCACTAAATCCTGGACTATGAACACTGGCCTTAATATCTAATAGCAAGTGGCCTACTTCTGCTTATATGAGCATATACACCTCCAAAAATAGGATACTGAAAGAGACCCAAACTGTTACTGTTGTACCTAGGTCCTGCAGACTGTCTCCGCCTTACAATTGTTCTTTTCTTTCTTGCTACATCCTGATCAGCTTCCAGTTTCTCGGATGATTTAGTCTGCATCATCCAATGCCTCTAGCAATGTACTTAGACCGAAAGCTCTCTTCTTTAATTAGTATGTATCCTTCTCCATCCTCTGTCTTCTGTCTTCCTCTTCATCTGCACCCCCCTTGCGTCTGCAGGCAGTGCGTTACTCCATATTATACCTTTCATTTTTCTCTTATCCCTTCTACTAAATATACAGTCCATTTTCTAAGTCTACCTTCTAATATATGCATTCCTTTCCCCATTCTGTTAACTGTGATTTAAACATCTACCCATGCTAACATACTGACAGGGTAAAACATTTGATTCCTTTCATTGCCATTGGCACAGGTAATCACCCAGTGCCTTATATTTTGCACTGACTTTCTTCCCCCTTCATATGTATATCCTCTAGAAATGCACAAAATACCCCAGATACAGCCTTTTCAGAGCTATATGTAATATTCAAATGACCTCATCACAGGAAACAAGTCTCCGCTTTGCTTGTGTGACTATCCTATTAGTCTTATCTACTGTTCTTTCATATTAAATAGTTTGTTTCATCTTTTTGGAAACAATTTCCACTAAATCTTTTATCTCTTCCTTTCTGCTTAGGGCTACCATCCAAGACTGACTATCTTCTATCGGTCCTTCCCACCAAATTGCATAACTTTGCCTTTTTTAATATCTCACCGGCCATCTCTCTTCCTAAAGTGCAAGCAACCATATGCATTTCATATATCATCTTGGCATGTGTTGTTAAATTAGCTGCTATGTCTTTTGTTCCCCGCACATTATTTGTATATTCTGAATTGAATGCTTTCAGTGTTGTACATTTTGTATGAATTGATAAATTCCATGCCTTCTACTTCATTTTTGTTGCATTACAAGTTAATGAATATGTTTAAGGAAAATGTCCTCTGTGAAAAATAATATCTTAAACATGCTGTAATTTTTATTGTCCTTTATGTTGAGTAATACAGATCAATGATAAATATAATGACCAGTGAATGACCTACCACTTGGCCACATTCCTTGTTATGTCATTTATGCATCATGTTACTATATTAATGAGTTAACCAAAGGATATGGATTCTAGATACTTGCAGTTTTTGTCCTGCATACCTTACCTGGCTGCCATTAGCATAAAGAATATTTAGAGAACTGTTTTTGCAATGATCATGCCTAAATCCACTAATTGCTTAGCTCAAGTGAAAGAAATGAGTAGAAATTCTTAAGCCAATAACTCTTCTACCATTCCATGTATCTCTTATTCTCGTGTGCTTGCCACATTGTAAAACTCTTCTGATAAAGATCTACCCTGTTCAAAGTAGAGTAACATTTTAAAATGGGACCAACACTGTCTTCCTCACAGCATCTGGAATGCAGAACAACATCAACAGGAAGCAATGCTTTTTATAATAATTGTTTACTGTAAGCAAACATCCTTTTACAATTATTACAATGACAACCTTAGGCAATAAACACCGTAAAGGGGGTGTTTCCACAGAGAGGCAGATCTTGATAATAATTAGAGTTACAGATGTTACAATGTCTTAAATGCTACTCACCCGTGTTTCTGAATAAGAGAGAGAAGAATGTCCTGTGATGTGAATACATTTAGTGTCAGCAGCAGGAAGAAGCAAATACATGCATTCCATCAGAACATGTGTTGCAAGTCATTTTTTTCAGTCAAGTAGAACATTTACCCTCCACGTGGATCTAATCTGGGCATCATTAACCTAATTGTTGTAAGTAGTTCCATATGAAAGCAATACATCTACATCATCAAAGGAAAGAGAAACTCATTTTGTTTTGTATTATAGAAACTCCAGTCTTTGGGAATCTCCACTCTGTTCCCTAGCCTGCTGTGTTTTAATAGTAATGCGGATCCCTAATTCATTAATATTTAAATAATGATACAGCTGTTTTAAGAGAAGATTTCCAGATGTGTTTCTTATGCTTAAAGTGTTAAAACCACAGAGTAACAAATTAACCTTTCAGCACCCTGATTTTATTTTTTCACTGACAGTACGCCAGAAGCGTAAATGGTGTTACAGTATGTGACAGCTACTTCAGATTAGTCAGTCAATTACATTTCTGACATGCTATTCAGTCACACTGGTTAGATGGGCTTGCTGTGCTTCAACTAGTGTCTTGTCTGACAAAATAATATTTAATGACTCACTGATCAAAAAATAACCAGAGGAAACTCCATGTATTTCAAGTTTGATTGACTGTTGTGGCAACACCTTTCAAACTATTGGTCATCTACACTTCTGTTTGACCTTATATACATTGTAAGACTTTAAGAAAATATCTTGGCTGCCTGGTATGGACCAGGCAGTATTGCAGACAGACAGACTGATGGTCATTTGATAAGGGTAGACAAGTGAGATGGAGTCTGCATATGTGCATTAAGCTAACTTGTTTTTGATTACGTCCCTTAAATATGACATGACCACATTCAAGGATCAGTTAATGGAAAATTGTAGTATTCCTTATCAAGGATATGTTACACTTATCTGCTATAAGTAAAATGTTTTTAGCACATGTATTATATAGCTATATTACCATACTGATAGTATTCCAAATATCATGTATAATAATACATTCTACATAAAAGACTCCTGAATATTTTTCACTTTTTCATTCTGAAGACTTTTAACATTGTAAAACAAATGTGACTTCTAAATTCTCAAATAGTAATAAGGAAATTATGAGAAGCCTTGTTTTTGCTGAAGACGACTGCCATTTATTTTTATAATTTTATATATTATTATTATGCATAAGCCCACTGGACAAAGTATCTCTTTTCAGGGGTCACCTAGTTAAGTGACTTGATCACAATAAGGAAATGGAGGTGGAAGGAATCAAATTCTGACAACAGGAAACAATTCATGAACAGCTTAGCACCTTAATCCTCTGTGCTAACTGCCAGCCAAGAGGAGAGTGAATAAAACGTGCTACATAAAATGTTGCCATCCACTGTCTCCATAGCAGTAGTATAAACCATTCAAGTAAGACATTATATAATATTTGGCAATGGAAGAAGTCAGGAGATAGAGTACCCTTCTGTATGATATAGATGTCAACCCATACAAGAAATGTATGGCAACCCTGTCATATTTAAACATCATAGGCTTAAATGTGCTTTACATTTCAGAAATAGTGGATGTATTCTAATTATATAATGCAGCTAGGATTTTGAATAACAGCTCATTAATGGATAGATGAAAAAATGCAGCATGCCACTATGTTTATAGGGAAAGAGGTGAGATAAAGAGAGAACCAAAGAAAGAAATTATTTTTCAGAATTATAAGGAAAATAAGAATCATGAGGTGTCATCTTAAGATGACACTATGGCACTCATATACACTCTTCAGCAATAAGTCACAATCTGTATGATGAAAATAGGGGTCCCTATTAATTATTCGAACTTTTCAAAGTTTGAATGTCATATGGTCGACACCATATGATCGAACTTTGAAAAGTTCGAAGGTTAAAAGCAATGGCTCCATACGGTGCAGAATGGGAAAACTTCCCTTTTCTGCACTGAAGTGCGATCTCGGAGTTGGTATATTTAAGTAGGGGGTGTGGGGGGTGCAGGGGGGCTTCAGGTATGTTCAGGTAGGTTATTTCTGTAGTTTATTTTTTTATTAGATGTTCAAATCATTCAGGTAAGTTTTTTTTTTATTTTTTATTATATTTTGGAAGTCTCAAACTTTGCTCATATGTTGTCGAACATATGAGGTTCGAAGTTTTGAAACTTCAAATATATAATACAGACCCGAAAATATTGTCTTTAATAGTGGAATTATTCTACAGCACTGGTTTGCTGCATGGTTTCATTTTTTTTCAAACAATTTCTGCATTGATGTTCAGATTACTTACTATTACAGAAAAAAGTTTGTATTTCACATTTGTCCTAAAGATAATTTTTGATATTCTTGACCTCTGTAATGGCCTTTATTCAGAAATGCACATTATAGAATTTTGATGCACACTATAGGATGTGCTTAGACAGAAGCTAAATTGATTTTTTCTGGCTTGATGAAATCATTTGTATGATTTAGTGCGGCTCATTGAGAAGGCCATTACATGTTCAAAATGGGTGCGTGTAACTTTTTTTACAGGTGAAATGATTAAATGAATTTCTGATCACGTATTTATTGAAATTTCATGAATGGTCAAATTAACTTTTTGAATAAATGACACTGAAATTTTATTTATTTATTTGTTTTATTTCTGTTACACTGATCCTATTGGACTCTTTTCAGCCACAGGTAAATAACACACATAAAAGAAGTTGCAAATTCAGACAGGGAGAAGGAGAGGGGGGAGAGAGAAATGAGACAGAGAGAACAAGAGGGTGGGATAGAGGAGGCAAGGCACATAAATTATATACACAGACATAAATAACATATTTATCTTCTGTTTAACTTAAAATGAATGCAGGCACACTAGGAAATGCTACTAAACTGTTATATTGAAAATTACCCTAGAAACTGTAAATAAATAGTCATGTTTTCAGATGTATGGCTATGTAGAGTTAAGAAAATTCATTGTTTTGGGCAAAGCATTTATTTTTGCTGAAGCAAGAAAGGGGTTCATATTGTTTGTAGAAATCATGGAAACTCAGAAATAAACTTTGTAGCTACTAGTCAGCAACATCCAATATCATCATTTTCCATGAAAAGAAAGGCAGTAATTAATGTATTTATCATTAATTTATTAATCCATGCCATTTGTTGCTGAGGAATATCTAGATGAGGAAAATTCCATTTTCAGATGAGTCTCAGGGAGAACAGATCCAAAACACATCAGAAGAAGAAGAAAAGAAAAAAGTAAACATTAATCACACAGTAACAATGTTTCTAAATTTACACTTGTTTTCTAAATCTGTGAGAGAAACTGAAACCATTGAATGTCACTAATCTAAAATGTCAAAGTCAAATAATGCACATGAAGTCAAGAAAGATAAGGTTACTACAAATGAAATATGTATACAATATATCCGAAACTGGATTCATTAACTAATAACAATAAACTGTCTACAGACTGATGGCAATACATATGTACAAGAAACTGAAAACACAGATGAAAATCAGGTAAGGATGATAACATGAATTTATGTACAGCTTGACAGTGAGCATATTATATATAACAGTTGTATAATAACTTAACTCTGTGAACCTGAATGTAAAAATGTTGCTTGTGTTGCTACTTATCCATCAGATTATATAATACCACACTTGCAATTTCAAAATGTGGCAGTGGAAATGTGAATTTTAACCAAAAAAATGAAAACATAATAATGGTAGCTCAACACAGTGGTCTCTGTGCATGCTGGTTTACTAAGTGTACAGAAAAAGTGGGTGACACAGACAAATGTAGGTTCTGTAGTACAGAACTAGAAACTGTTACACATCTTATTGCTAGCTTTGATGCACTAATGGCTGAGGGTCTGTATATTGAAAGGCACAATAGTGTGGCAAGTCTGTTAGATTGGGTATTGTGTAAACACTGCAACATTCAGGAATGTATGTAAAAAAGAGTCATAAAGAACTTCTGAAAAAAAATAAAAATTGATTACATGGGTCATCCAGTATCAACGATCAAGAAAGCTAAAGCAAGAAAATTAGATATTGCAGTAAAAAAAGACAAAAGAAGCATTAGTTAGTGAAATAATTACATAAAATGAATATAGTGTACAGAGAGACATAACATCATAAAATACCATGGGGTCCCTATCAGTTTGTTGATTGAACTATTTATCGAATACCTTTTCTTTGAACTTTATTCAGTGAATCTTAATCCATCGAATGCTCATTCTCACAATTTTATTCCCAGGAAGAAAAAATAGTTGGCCATCATTGGGAATTTGCTCTTTTCCCCACTGTAGTGTGATCTTGGAGTTGATATATTTAGTTAGGGGGGGTGGGTTTTCAATTTTGTGTTTTTTTGTAATGTTTGCTAGGGAGGCCGACTATTTTTTTTCCCTGAGAAAAATAGTTAAAATGAGCATTTGATGGATTAAGATTCGCTGAATAAAGTTCGACGAAGAAGTGTTCGATAACCAGCTTGTTTGACAAACTGATATAGAATGAATACCAGGATATGCAAGTAGAAATCAGAACAATGTAGAGTACAGATACTAAGACAGTTCAGTTAGTAAGGTTAAATATGCTATCAGTACAGAATTATGGGTACTGTGCAGGTGCTGATGACAGCACTCTTGTAAACATGAAGGATTGAAATGATGCTAATTCCATGATCTTTAATCATATCTTGACTTAAGAATTTGGCCCATTCTTATGAAGGTATTAAAATCCCTGAAGACATGGAAAAAATAAAATAAAAGGAAAAATATGCCCTTAAAGCTAATTCAGACACTCCCTTATCTGAGTTGTAGCATAACAGCTGGAGGAAGTTATTCAGATGTTCAGCAATACAGTTATGGTAATATACAGCACAATACCTGATTTTTTTTAAACTTCGGAATGTAAAGTATATAACTAGTAGATGATCACAAAACTGGCTGTTAAAACATTTGTTAGAAGTTGATATGGAGATGAAAAAGTAACATTTGGTCACATTTTAACTGAGTTGGTGTTAGATGAGCTACAGGCAAGTTTAGATTACTAAAAGATATACAGGGATGCATCCTGCCATGGTGGTATTAAACAAATTTAGATGTTCTTTTGTAAGCCTGTTTTACTTTGCTCAGTAGTGGTATGAGGTAAGTCTGTAAGTAACTGCACAGACTATAGACTATTGGGGAGCAGGTACATGGAGGCTGTAGATCGTTTGGAGCTAAGTGACAGAAACTAGTTAAGCCTATAATGACAGCTGAGATTTTGGTTTAGCCTTGTTATGAAAGAATTAACATGCTTAGTGAGCTTTAATTGCTTACTGTATGTTAGCTGAGCAACCGTTATTAAACCTAATAATTTAGTGGAGGTGATTTCAAACCAGGCCATTAGTTGTAGATCCTCTGAAGAAGTATCTGATGTTTAATTCTGACTAGATGCACAAGAACAGCAAGCATTCTTTGACAATAAGGTTCCACAATGGAAAGCTGGTCTAGTGAATCTCATAAAAGTCTTGAGATGATATCGAGTTTTAAAATAAGTGGACATACTGAAAATGCTTGCGACAGTCATTAGAGTATTGTCACAAATGATAAGAAAGTGAATGCATTAAGTTAAGATTTCATATAATTATACGATCCATAAATGTTTATAATAGAGATTTACTGGGAACATGCATGTAAGATGATATTCAGTGCTTAATTCCATAATGTACTAAGACTGGCAGCATGTCCATTTTGGAAGGTCACTGGCAGATGGGTGATAAGCTGTGCGTATGTGTTTCTGCTGAACAGCATTTTTCCTGTATAATAATAGCAACCACTTTATTATGTAAATTACCCTGTCATACTTGTGACCATAGAGATGCAATACTCACACTGCAGTTCATCCCTAGTTTTATTTATATTAGTTTATGTTTTGCCAGCTAGGGTATTCCAGTTATGTTTCTGGCCAGTTTTAGTGTAGCTTGGAGGCAGAACTGTAGCTGAGTCTTCCAGTACCCTGTCAACTCAAGAGATGAGGACCTGCAAAAAAATAAAGGTCACAAAGTTGAAGACCAAGAAAACAAACAAACAAAGCAAACAAACAGACAAGGTCTCTAGCAGTCCTGTGTTGTAAGCAAGCAGCTTGCCACAACTGTAACATGCACCTTTCTACTACACAATGAACTTCAGTTGCAACTGTGAATGAATTATCAGCATTTATTTATGAAACTGCAATATACTTGGGCTTCATAAATCAATACTGGTACTATACTGACAGCCCACTGGCACCTGCTAATTATGCCACCCAAACAGCTTGCACCCAGAGCAACTGTTCCTTTTTACACTACACTACTTAGGTACAGTTATGAGCTGTGTTAGTATTCATATTGACCATTGGCAGGATAGGGGAGTTTTGGCTTCAACCCCAATAAAGGAGTGGACAGGAGTATGAACGAACTGTAGGAGAGTGGAGATGCTGAAAATATGAAGAAAGGAGGAAGCAAGCAAGACTGTGAGACAGAGAAAGAAAGAGACCTGAGTAAGAATGTGAAACTATGCTGGATTACACTACAGCAATGACAGTTGTTAAAGTGATTAAATAAGTCATTGTTGCACTTTTCCAGACTAATGGTTTATCGACTCAGGAATTATTATTTTTGGCAACAGTTTGTGATGTGCCTAAAATGTCTCAGAAAATTCCTGTGAAGTGTATTGGAAGGAATTCCTGCTGAACTAGATTTGGACAATCAAGCTAGAATTCTTGGAAAAAAAAAACTTCCAGTGCAATGGAGGAATTTCCTGATCTGGTCAAAGATAAATTCATGGTATAATATGTATTTAGAAAATCAGGCAATGTAAAGAATAGCTCTGGAGATAAGTAAGGCAGGAAGACAGTGACAGCTGAAACCAAGATTACTTGAGGAGACTGCAGAGTGATAATTTATGCTGTAATAGTGATTTCATTCTTCTAGTGTGTTGACGGCTACAGGGGAATAATCTTCAAATCAATTAATTGTTCAGTACATGGGATGCCATTTTGGGAAAGGTAGTAGCTACAGTGGCAAACATTTCACGACTAAAACATATAACAGCATTTCTCAGGTAACATTAGTCATTTCAGTCTAAGACTAAAACTAAGAACAAAAAAACAGTAACCATTACACTGAGATCAATTGTACTGTTGCAAACAGTAAAAGAGTGACCACAGTTCCTGAGACAGAAAAAATATAAAGTGGGTGAATTCCTTAATCTTCCCTTTTTATCCCGATGATACATTATCTAAAAATAATTATTTGTTGGCCATCCACAAACTGATTGCCTAATCAGAATACATATGGAGGGGAAAAAGCAATTTAATTCTTAATGATGACAGGTTTTACAATTTGGAGAAACAACCTTCCAGGATACCACAAAAAACAGCTGTAAATCACTGAGAACCTCCATCTACATAAGAATAATCAGACCTAATAGCCTTTGTCCTGAAAAGAGAAATAGTCTCTCTTTGTTCTACCATATGTGAACACCCAGGAAGAACTAAAAATGGAAAAATCACAGAATATAATATAAGCGTATGTTTTCATTACTAGAGAATGGCCACAAAATCTCGCCCAGTAGGGTAACTAGGGCAAACTTTCTTAGGGGTGCACAGCACTTACTTAAACCAAAAACTTTATAACAACAATGTGGAAAGGAACAAAAGGTGTAGGTGAAGAATTTATGTAAGAGAGTATAAAAAAATTGACATTCATTTGAATGTTTGGCTGCAGATCTGTTACACTCTAACAAAATATGGCCAATATTCATAGTCAGTTATGCAAATGCACTGAGACTATCTGTGATGTTTGTGGATAAGCACAGCTGAGATGTGATTCATAGAGGCCATTTATGCCAATGTGTGATGACCTTGAATGTGCTTTTCAAATGTGCAAAGAGATGCAACTGAGGCGTGATCTAAATCTTCTTATGCTAATGAAGTATGTTTTGCACCATTTGCAATTCCTAGTCATATTTTCCTGCTTTTCCACGCTGGTCGAAGATGCCTTATATAAAGGGGTTCAGGCGCCTAGGCTGCGAGACATTTCCCTGTGGTACATTTGACTGGGGACACATGGCTGAAGTGACAGTCAGCTGCAGAGAAATATGGCTGTTTGCAAATTCCTTGTGGGCAAAGAGAAGAATGTGTTGCCATGCCCACAACTTCAAGAACCAAAGTCACAGGAGGAAAACAATATCCATGGTCCCCAAGGTAACATGAGACAGCAGGCAATATGGCAGGCATCAGCAGCAGGCTGGCCAGAGGGCATGTCAGTGGCAGTACAAATACAGTGCACAATGGGAAGTACCTTTATAAATGGTGGTGTGGACCATTACCCCTTTTACATTCTCTAGGGAACATTACCTAAAACGCATACTGGAGCATAAATATGATGACAGTAGCCTGCAGTATTTCTTCCATGCTGTAGCACACTTCTACATGTTGTAGTTACATAAGTATGTACTCAACACTGAGCACAACACTCATTACTTCTTCTGCCTCCATGCATTTGGTTATTAAAGCTGTGAGCATGGCAGTATGTGCTTCTCTTTGCCCACAGGGAATTTGCTAACAGCCATATTTCTCTGCAGCTGACTGTCACTTCAGCCATGTGTCTCCAGTCAAA
Source organism: Protopterus annectens (assembly GCF_019279795.1). Classification (NCBI taxonomy): domain Eukaryota; kingdom Metazoa; phylum Chordata; order Ceratodontiformes; family Protopteridae; genus Protopterus; species Protopterus annectens. The sequence goes on along the minus strand of NC_056729.1, from coordinate 1,139,293,228 downwards.
TGTACCACAGGGAAATGTCTCACAGCCTAGGCATCTGAACCCGTTATAATGAGTAACCCTTTGCTTATATTTTTGCCTTCTTGGCCAGTGAGTGCCATGGGTGCAGGTGGTTTGGTCCAGCCAAGACAAGCAACTCAGACCAGGAAATAGCAAAGCTAGCAGCAAGTGATAGCATTTTCATCAACTGCAACTCTGATGAATTTGGTGAGGCTAGTGCTTGATTTCTGCCCACCCACTACATTAATTTCAATAACTAATTGACTCCAAGCCTTGGAGTCATGCCAGTTGCGTTGTCTAAGGCCAAGAATACAGCTTCCATGGGACCCGGCAATATCCCTGGCTGTGTTCTACATGAATTACAAAGAGAACTGGCACCACATCTGTGTGCTCTGTTCACTCACAGCCTCACCTTAGGCTTTGTCCCTACCGAATGGCGCACTGCTACAGTCATCCCTCTCCATAAAGGAGGAGTGACTACAGACCCTGGAAATTATTGCCCAATTAGCCTGACGAGTCTGATATGTAAGGTTATGGATTGCATCATCATGGACCTAATTAACAAGGATATAGGGAATCTCTAAACTCTAGATCCCACGCAATTTGATTTTGTGAAAGGTAGCTCAAACTTGCTCAACCTGGTTGACTTCTTTGAGTCAGTCACCAGATCGGTGGATGAAGGTGAGGCAGTTCATATAACCTACCTCGAACTGGCCAAGGCCTTTGATATCATTCCTCTCTCAGGAATTAGTGATAAACTCACCAAACTATGCATCAACCCCTATATCGTTAGGCAGGTTGCAAATTGGCTCACAGATAGAATATACAGAGTGAAAGTACCGGACTCCAAGTTAGACCGCCAACCAATCATGAGTGGAGTCCCACAGGGATCGGTCCTGGGGCCTCTACTGTTTGGCATCTACTTCTCAAAAGTTCAGGCCAACATGCAGGGACTCTGGCTGACTAAATTCACAGAAGACTACATGCTGGGAACCATTATTAACTCCCGAAGTGATGCAGACATCCTACAGAAAGGCCTCAATGAGACCAATGACTGGTGTCAAAACCATGAATTAAGCATAATGCCCAAAAATGTGTAGTCATCCCCTTTGGGAAAAAACTCAATTCCCACTAATTACCACATCGATGGGAGCCCACTGAACACTGAAGGCATTATAACAGATCTGGTGACACAGGTTGACAACCACCTCTCCTTCGACCACCATATTGCCACTGTGGTCAGAAGTCCTTCTATGTGGCACATCTCATTACCAAGGGTTTTGCATCCAGGAAGAAAGAGGTCATCATTTCTCTCTACTCTTCCCTCATTAGACCAATCATCGAGTATGAGGCCTCATTTGGCATGTACCTCACTAGACACCTGCAACAAATGGAGAGGCCACAAAAGTCCCTCATGAAGCGGATCCTAGGCCTTAAACGCATATCCTACATGGACAGACTCAAAAAACTCCAGCTATTCTCTGTCTCATATCATCTGATAAGAGGTGATATCTGCTTGACTTACAAAGCCATGTCTGACCCAGCTCTGTTAGAAATGCTACATCTAAAGAAATCCCAATCCCTCCGCACCACACGCTCCAGAGACCTCAACCTCAATACCACAATCAAAAGAACATGCTGGAGGGACAGGTTAATAACCCAGAGACTGCCCCATGCTCTGGAATAGACTACATGTCAAGCAGAGCACCTCACTGGCTCTCTTCAAGAGGAATCTTGATGAGTGGATGGGAAATAGAATGTTCACCCCGGGGATCACTCCAGTGGCTCTACTTGTTAGAGGCAGTGGGAACTAACAATGGGCAGCACAATGCCAGGGCACTTCTATGGGCTAGGCTTGTAAAGGCCCCAGGGCCATTAGCCTAAGACACACCTATGAGCCTATGAACCATATGTCCTAAGTGCTGCCCTGAGGATGTTATTTTCCTCATGGCTAATGTTGTCCCTTTTCTCCTTTGATCCCTTATTTCCATCAGTACTACATGTGAAAAAAGGGCCACAGTCAGAAAGTGTGACAATGTTGTTTTGAAGTCATCAGCTTTTAAAGTACAAAACACTGGCCATGTCTTCATGTAAATAAACAAAACACTTAATTAGCACAAACTATACAGTGAATATACAGAAATGTCTGTATATAATCACGGAAAATTAATATTCATAGGTAATGAATGCTATCACTTTTGTCACAAATAAATTCATGCCCTACCTCTGCCATTGTCACGTACTCATAACACTGCCATTTTTTATTCATCACTGTCACTCTAAAAATCTCCAATTCATTGCACATGCTTGTTGATAATCCTTAGTGGGTCTATATTAGATAATCGAACTTTCAAAAGTTCGACTGTCATATAGTCGGTACCATATGATAGAACTTTTAAAAGTTCGAACATCTAATAAAAAAAAAAAAAATACAGAAATAACCTACCTGAATGTTTTAAGCAGGGAGGCAAGACCCCTGCATCCCCCACATGGGGGGCTATGCCCCCTCACCCCCTGCCATTTAAATATACCAACTCCGAGATTGCACTACAGTGCAGAAAAGGGAAATCTTCCCATTCCGCGCTTTACAGAGATCTCTGTTAAAACGTCTGAACTTTCAAAAATTCGATCATACGGTACCGACTATATGACAGTCGAACTTTTGAACTCTCCTTAGCACTGCATTTATACCCATGTATACACAATCAGTAAAGCATACTACAGTAATGATAATTTTCTGTCAATAATAATTTCCACTGTTGCTGTAATGAAATACAACTTCAAAATGACACAAATCTAGCAATCAGTTAATGCTATCATATATATGCATATCATACATGTAAATTCATTACAAATGACCCCTTATTTCAATAATAAATAAATAATAAATAATATTTTAAGTGTTTCTTATTAAATTATATGTTTAAAAATATTTCCTTACTGTAATAAGTCTGTGTTATCCTAATGCATTTCCACCTATCTTGGCTATTAATGACTTAATATTGCTCTGCTCAACTTATTAGTGAAAATTCATGACCATTTACATGTGCTGCATGCAAATTAGGCAAATTTACATTCATCTATGAATCATAGTAGTATGCAAAGTTATTCCGAGATGTATGAGCAAATATCCTTTTGATGATCATGAACGTGCAGCCGACGTAACATGAATGCACATCAGAGTGACATGGTTATGCTGTGGATGGCATGGCGATAGACTCCACAGCACTCTGCAGCTGTCCCAAGCTTGCTTCAAGAACACATGAATGGCCTTAGCCTAACCAAAATCAGAGTGTAGTTAAAAAAATAAAATGGAGTCATCTGAATGTCAAGTTTGCAGCAATCTGAAATGTAATCTTTGCACATCTAACATTGTGTGTCATATCCTAGCACCTCAAACAAATCACAACTTCCTAAAACTTAAAAATAACACAAAAGGTGATGTTTATTTCCAGTCCCACTCCCCCCAAAAAAAAGTTTAAAGAAAAATTCTGCTGGGCTACATAAAACATACTGCTGTTCGGATACAAAAAATAATCTTTACAAATAAGCATTAACAATGCAACTTATTAATCATATATAACCATATATTTCCAATTTAATCAAGTGTGAGTGAAAAGGTCACACAGAAAAACGAACCAGTAAAAACTAAGAGAAAATTCTAGCTAGAATTTCCACTGAATGACCCCCCTCAAGCCTATTGTATTAGAGGTAGAGGCATATGGGATATATGCAAATGACCCTGTGCAAATGACCTTTATGAACATCAGGGTCATTTGCATATATCCCATGTGCCTCTAATACAAGAGGTTTGAGGGGTCATTCAGTGGAAATTCTAGTTTGGCAGAGTTTTCCCTTAGTTTTTACTGATTGATTTTTGTGTGTGACCTTTTCACTCATTGTTTTAGTTTGTCAGCCAAGCAGTCCACTTGTGGTGTGTTTAATGAGGCTATAACAAAGCTGAAGCATGCATGGCTACAGCTAGTGTGGTTCGGCTTTACTGACCTGCATTTGTCCATTAAACAACTTAAAATAAAAAAAGTCGTGGGCATTCGGAATTACCATGTAGCTGAAACACCTGATGTTCAGAGGGGTTATTTGCATATATCCCATGTGCCTCTAATGCAAGAAGTTTGAGTGGTCATGCAGTGGAAGTCCAGGCTTGGCTAGGATTTTCTCTTAGTTTTAACTGATTAATTTAATCAAGTATAGAATGGAAAAGTAACTGGTTTTCTTTAAGGAAAAAATGTGATAAAGCAGTTTTGGTTAAACCAAGCTTGACAATAATATCAATAGTTCTTGCAATGACCATGCTAGTAAATTCAATTTGGTTAATGTCACACCCCACAGGCAGTGGTTCTCACCCTGATTAATACATCCCTGACTATGCTTTCCTCAGTGTTGTTCTGGCACATTGAAAGGTGGCAGCACCTATAAAGGCACAAGGCTGCACTCCTAACTGGTCCACTAAATAGACCATGGTAATGATTTACCTTTTCATTGATTCATATTAGGATACAAAGCACAGTACATTGGAAAAAATTGATATCTGACAGGATTTGTGTGAATACCTGTCAACCCTGTCAGGTATACTCAGCTCCAGCCAGCAATGTCATCACTAAAAAGAATTGCCTGGATCTCCTTGTGTTCTGACTGTGCTTCTCAAGCATTTTAGAAATATAGAGTATATTTTAGTGCATTTATTAAAACTATTTGCCTTAATATTGCTACAACTCAATTGCTCTAGGTTGCACTGAATCTGAATTGTTTTAGTGTTGTTTTAGCTGCTTTTCTGTATATATATATATATATATATATATATATATATATATGTATATATACTTCTCTGTTTATGTAGACTAGCTGCTTATTCTACTGTATTACTGCCTCTTAAATCGTTTTTCAGTTGTGCACTTGCCTTCCTTCATTTAAAAAGTTTTAAATTGCTAATTTTCTAGAGTTTTAATTGCATTTACTGTTTAGGGCTACACACCCAAGTGTGTTAGCCTTTTCTGTATTTATTTACTGTATTATTGCATTGTTTAGCCTGTTTTAACCAAACAAAAAACAAAAAAATACTATCTTATTTGCTCGTTTCCCACCTTTCCTAGTTAGTATAGTCCAGATCTCAGGCTTTGCTGGTTTCAGGACTTTATTTTCTGTGTTCAGAGCTATCCAGACCTTGTGATAGAGGGAAGTCCTACTGCTTACCAGTGGGAGTGGTGAGCATTGTACTGCCTATCTAACACTAGAGGAGTAGTTTCCAGCTCTGAAATTGTAATTTTATTAGCCATTTTGGGCTGATTTCTATCCCTTTCAACTTTCTGGCTTAAAAGGTGTGTTTGCACATGTTTCACATCGTGCAGCACCGCAGGGCTACGGTTAAACTATTCCAGGTGCCAGAAAGTCTGCTGTTCAAATTTTCCCTTAGAACTAGCTGGTTTCTCAGTAGTAGCACTATAATCTGAACCCCTGTGACTAGCACTTGCTCTAGAACCTGCTGAAAAGCACTAGGAAGCCTTAAACTGATACAAGCACTCAACTCTCCTTGTTAATAAGGAGAAATTAATTGTAGGCACTAAATAGCCTATAATTGCAAAGTACCTTGCAAAGGTAAGGGAAAATAGCTCTTGTACTTTACAAAAAAAGCACCTGAACAGGCATGTCCAAGGGTCAGCTTCCGGTGATTTCTCCTGTCCACCTGCTGAATCTGGGCATATTGGAGCAATGCAGCAACTGCCTCATGTACAGAGACAACCCTCTCCTCCTACCACCCAACAGTACAACCTGCGAGAGATAAACTTACATAGCCAAACTGGAAGCAAATCTCTCTCCAACCAAGATTGTGCTAGACAGTCAAGAGTCGAAGGTTAACACCTGCACTACACCTCAAACAACACATAGCCCTTCAAAACCCACACCATCAACACCCACACATAGCAACACTAAACCCACATATGTGGGGGCCCTTAACATTCACCTGCCCAAGCAACAAGGACCTCCGAAGCTGAAATGCAAACAAACACCAGTCACAACCAAAGTGACACATAGCTAACAACACCAGTGTGCCACCCAACAACAGCCCCTAAGGCAAGACAAAGTACCCAACACTTTAATCATAGGTGACTCTTTAGTCAGGCACACTGATGTTGCATGCATAAGGCTGAACAAGTAGAAAATTGCAGCCAGCTGCCTGTCAGGTGCCAATAACGCATGCACTCAAGTCACTCCACGACAAGTACAAATAAAACTCTGTCATTGTCCATGTTGGAATGAATTACTTGAAACGTACCTCCCTGGATTACATGAAAAGAGACATGGAAGAGCTCTCAGATCATGTGGCCCAGGCAGGTATGACCCTAGCCCTGAGTAGCATCCTGCCTTCGCCCAGCATGATGCCACAGTATAAGGACAAAATGATTGACTTCAACAATTTGCTAAGCTTCTGGTGTCATTCAAAGGGGATCCAATATCTGTCTGCCTGGGATGACATGATCGACAAACCACGATGCTTTGCCAGAGATGGTCTGCACCTGTCACTCCTGGGATTCAGGTTACTGGCTAAAGCTCTTGCCATCCCTATAGTGCCTTTTTTAGACGGGGTTCAAAGGACAAAACCATCACTGTGACATCTGAAGGTAATGCTACTCAATGCTAGACGTCTAAACCTCAAAATGCACTCTCTCAAGGCACTCCTAAAAATGGAGAACATCGATATCTGTGCAGTAACTGAGACCTTGTTCAAGGCTCCAGACAGCACCCCTGCAATACCAGGCCACAACTCTTACCACACTTTTTGGCCACCAAACCAAGACCAAAACATTTAAGGTGGAGGAGTGTCCATATTCACCAGTGATATTCACATCTCCAGGCTAATTTCCCAACACAATGCATCTAAAATTCTCCAGGTGCAACTAACATTAGGTAAGACTGCAGTCAAAATTGTAGCTAGTTACAGATCCCCATCATGCCCCAAGATTCTCACTACACCTTTCTAAACATACTGGAAAATATTAAGATACAACAAAACACCCTAACACTGGCTAATTTCAACTACCCTGCCATTAACTGGGAAAACTACTCGGGTACCAATACCTTTTCTCAATGGTTCTTGGAATTCATAAATTCCAACAGCCTGGATCAACCAATCCATTGTCCCAACAGGGGCTCCAATATCCTAGACCTGGTCATTACCAACATGGGAGATAGATGCCCCACACCAGTAGTCACCCCCTCATTGGTCAGGTCTGACCATAACCTAATCACCCTTGACATCCACATCCCACTCCCACCCCTCCAAGTAAGGAAACCTCTGTAAAAAAACTTCTCCAAAGCCAACTTCATGCTACTCAAGTCAGAAGTGACAAACTTCATGACACCCATGCAGACGGGAGCTGAAAGTTTGACTGATGAATCCTACACTAAGGCACTGTACGAGCACATCCACTAGTGCATGAATCGTGCCATCCTAACTAGAACCAAGATGCTCTCCTCCAAAAAAAGGAAGCTGATCTGGTGGTCCCCTGCCATAAACAAACTGTACAACAGAAGGAAGAAACTGTTGCAGAAAAGAGGAAAATCCCAGGATGCAAAAAACTCCCTTACCAGCCTCAGTAAGAAGCTGACATCCCTCATAAAATCCTCCAAAGCTAGTTACTAAAATAAAATTGCCAAAGATTCCAAAGACAAACACAAGGAATTCTATAGTTATGTCAAGAATCTAAATGGCAATGGTCAGATCTGCTCTGAGCTACAATAGAATGGCATTAAATATACTGATCCCAAGGATATTGCCAATATCCTGGCAGAACGATTTAGTGCCAACTTCACCACCCTCTCACCCCCTAAAGGGCCCATCGCAATACCAAAAGATTGCCAAATTCCGGTAATCATGGCTACACAGGTAGAAACCGCACTCTCCAAAGCTAAGAATACAGCATCCATGGGACAAGATGACATCCCAGGCTGTGTACTACATGAACTACAAAATGAACTGGCACCTCACCTAAGTGTCATGTTTAATCATAGCCTCACCTCAGGCTTCGTGCCCACTGAGTGGCACACAGCTACAATTATCCCACACCACAAGGGGGATCCACCTTGGATCCTGGGAACTACCATCCCATCAGTCTAATGAGCCTGATCTTCAAGGGCATGGAACTCATTATCATGGAACTTATAAACAAAGACACTGGCAACCTTCAAACATTGGACCCCACCCTGTTTGGGTTCGTGAAGGGCTGATCTTGTCTCCTGAACCTGAATGACTTCTTCGAATCAGTCTCCAGAGCTGTAGATGTGGGTAAGGCAGTCCACACAGCCTATCTGAACCTCGCCAAGTCCTTCAGCATCATCTCCTACTTTGGAATCATAGATAAACTTACTAAGCTGGGCATAAATCCCTACATCACTCGATGGGTTGGCAACTGCCTTTCTGACAGAACCCAGGCTGTAAAAGTAGCTGAATCCAAATCCAGCTCCAGACAAGTGACAAGTGGAGTACCTCAGGGTCCAGTCCTGGGACCACTCTTGTTTGACATCTACTTCTCTGAAGTACAGGCCAACACTAAGGGACTCTGGCTAACAAAGTTTGCAGATGACTGCACACTGGGAGCCATTATTGAATCCCCCAAATGATGTGGATATTCTACAAAAGGGCCTTACAGAAACAGATGCTTGATGCCAGAGCCATGGGCTCAAGCTTAATGTTAAGAAATGTATAGTTATCCCCTTTGGGAAAAAAACATATACCCATGAATTACCACATAGGTGGCAGTACACTAAACACCAAAAATGTGATGAACTTAGGGACACAGGTGGAGAGTGGTCTCACCTTTGATAACCACATCATCACAACAGTCAGGAAACCCTTCTATGTGGCACACCTCATCACTAAGGGCTTTTCATCCAGAAAAAAGGAGATCATTGTCCCACTGTACTCATCCCTCATTAGACCCATTATAGAGTACAATGTCCCATTTGGTATGTACCTCACAAGACATCTGCAACAGCTGGAAAGGCCGCAGAAATACCTCACTAAAGGAATCACAGGCCTAAAGCAGATGCCCTATGCTGACCGTCTAAAAAAACTCCAGCTATACTCTGTGGCTTATCGTCTACTCAGAGGCGATATCTGCTTAGCATACAAGGCCATGGCAAACCCTGATCTGTTGGACATGCTCCACTTAAAGAAATCCCAATCCCTCAGAGCCACATGCTCCAGGGATCTAAACCTTGTCATCACAATGAACAAAACATGCTGGAGGGATAGGTTCTTGACCCAGAGACCCCTCATACTCTGGAATAGACTGCCCTTACATGTCAAGCAGAGCACCTCCTTGGCCGTCTTCAAAAGGATCCCTGAAGATTTAATGGGAGATAGGAAATTCACCCCGGGGATCACGTCAGCTGCCCTGCTAGACAGGGGTCCAGGGAAGCAAATATTGTGGGAAGAAATATCCATTGAATTGTTATGGCTAGGCTTGTATAAGCCCTAGGGCCAATAGCCTAGTACCAACCTATGAACCTATTATGATGATTTGCAGAAACGTAGAGATGACCAGCTGGCTGAGTGGGTAGACCAGGTAGTGGTGAGAAGGCCAGAGCTCTACAGTATGTAAAAACAAATTTGTTTCTTAATGTTCACTACTACATTTAGTCATATTAAAGATAAAAAAGTTTAACAGGTTGGCACATATAGAGGTATTTTCTAAGAAAGATATGTATACCTGAAAATATTACTTGTAATGCTATTAAGAAATGTAGAAGAAATCATGAGGATGTTTGTAATCATACACATGAGTAATGTGTTAACAGATTTTAATAATATATAGAAATGTGACATGTTTATTAAAATAATAATATGTATATGGAGCTCTGTAAATCATATACTGGGTTACACGAAGTAGTGTTTGTTAATGGATTTATAAATAATGAAAATAAAATTACACATTACAGTTTATTATTATTGCATAAAATGAATTAATAGATTACACAAAGCCAGTTTTGTGTAGGCCATAGAAATAAATAATAACACAGTTGCTTAACACAGCTATTTACTCAAAAGTATGTATATACCTGCCTGACCAACATGGCTGAAACCTGAGACACCACATCCTAGTTAAAGTGGAGGATGGGGGAGGGGGCTGGAGGTTTCTGTGTCAAGTGACTGACTGGCACAGACCTTTCTGAGAAATGCTATTTTAATTCTTCATTACCTATTAAACCAGACAGACACATTTGTACAGCAAAGGAATTGCAGACTTCCAGGAATTGCTGCATTTCTGAATCTGTGATGCTTGAACTCAGTGTTACATGCACAACATTGTATTTTGAAAACAACACTCCACATGCATTTCTTTTTATTTTTCTGTAGCTTGACAGGGAATATTAGCACAGCATTGTACAAATTCATACAGCTATGCATATGTAAGAGAAAATAACAAAGAAAACAAACAGAAGTTGTTACTTAGGAATACGCACACACACACACACACACACACACACACACACACACACACACACACACGCACGCACGCACGCACACGCACACACACACACACACACACACACACACACACACACACACACGCGTATATATATATATATATATATATATATATATATATATATATATATATATATATATATCATCATCTTCTTTCGGCTGTTCCCGTTAGGGGTCGCCACAGCGGATCATCTGTTTCCATGTTTTCCTGTCCTCTGTAACTTGCTCTGTCACACCAACCACCTGCATGTCCTCTCTCACCACATCC